>NW_006408666.1:2158980-2181935 GCF_000296735.1 Chrysochloris asiatica | reverse complement strand
ATGGTCTACTTCTGGTTCATTTGTCTCAGATATTTTATCTTTTTTCTGGACATGTGCCAATACGGTCATCTGCTTTTGCTTCTTGGACATGTTTAATGTTTATCTGTGGCCCTTGTAATTAATTATGTGTTTTGGTAATTTTTTGTTTTCTGATTACCTCCAGGAAGGTGTGATCAGGATGTGGTCTTCCCTTTTCACTCTCCTTATTGCTTAACTCAGAGTAACTTGTTTTGGGCCTCAGTTGGGCCTGGGCCTCAGCGGCAGGCTGTTTTGGCCTCGGGCTGGTGGGTTGAGCCTAGGGCAGGTGGTTTGGGCCTCCAGGGGCCTGGGTATCAGCAGCTTGAGCCTCAGCGGGCGGATTGGGTGGATTGGGCCTCGGGGTGCCTGTGCCTCAGGGACCGGGCTGATAGCGGGTTGGGTCTCAGGGGCACTGGGCCTCAGCGACCTGGCTACGCAGTGGTCGCGGGTAGGCGATTTTGGCCTTGGTTAGGGCTGGGCCTTTGTGATTAGTCTGTGGGTGGGTTGGGCCTCAGACCAGGCCTTGGCCTCAGTGGGAGTGCCTGGGCCTTGGGAGGGCCTTGGCCTATGTGGGTGGGTCTGTTCCTTGGGCTTTCCTGAGCCTCGGAGGCTTGGCAGAGGGCTGGTCTAGGCCGGGGCAGTAGAGGTCTGGGGTTAGTGGCTGTGGGAGGTATTGTCCGTATCTGATGATGTAAAAAATGCCTATCTCAGTCTCTCTGTACCGTGCACACCCCGAATTTCCTGATATCCGTGCCAATATCCCTCTCTATTTGTTCAGCTTTGTTTGTTTATGCTTCCTTTTCTCTGGAAATGCAGCCTTCTAAGTGGGGTTGCTCTAGCCCTGCATTCCAAGGTCTGTAGGGGGCAGAGGCACTCGCCAGCATGGGCGCAGAAGCAGGAGCTGCGTACAGGCAGGCAAAAGCTTAAAATGCTTGTAATTCCTCAGCAATTTGATCTTTTAAAAAAACGAGTTCAGAATGTTGAAATATAAGATCTTATGTTTGTTCAAAGGCTGTCTGTCTGATAGACAGAGGTTTTCTATGTGCGATTCCGCCCCTTTTCCCCGGAGCCCTACCTGAGCTGCCTGTTCCGGGAAGCGCCACCGTCTCATCCATTATTGCTTTTTAACCAGATGTTTTCTCAGTTCTTCATAGACTGATCACTTTGAATATTCAATATTTCTGCTATTGTGACTGGTAGCAGTTCTTGTTAATTAAATGATTACGATGTATCTGTTCTACACATTGTTCATCTATTACATAATTCTCACTGAAATTTTGTAAGATAAGTGCTATTAAATTTATCAGCTTCCCAGCTGAGATTAATGAAGCAAAGAAGGTTGATGGCTATTGATTTGGGTCACTCATAGAGCAACTGATAGATGAAGGATACAAAGCCAGCAGAACCATTCCAAACACAGGCCTGCTAGCCACTACACTGTGTCAACTCTTTAATCACTCTTGGTTCACTCTTGATACACTTTTTATTTATCTTTTCTCTTAATCAGATGTTATGAATTATGGAATTAAAGGAACTGTCAAATAGCTCTAATTTCTTCTGTCAAGAAATCAATACAAATTTCCAAACATATTTGTGCTCATTCTATCTCCTACAATTTCTGTTGGCTTTCTGGTTTTAATTGGTTTTGTAAATTCCATTGTGAGCCATGTTTGTCTTTTATTGGGTGCTTATGTGGAGGAGGCTATGACAACACAGAGAAGGTGAGCTCTCAGGCTAAACAGATTTGTATATTGTCCCCAACCCACCTCACTGTGTGAGCTGCACTCTTGAACCTCAGCTCTTTGATTTGCAGAAAATTCAATCAACCAGATAGGGCTTTTGTGAGGCTCCTATGAGATCATCTGCATTATAAACACTTGGCACTCCAGTTAAGACTAGGACTCCCATCTTTCTCTCCCTCCTCATAGCAATATGCACCCAGAATGAAAACATTCTAAGAATAGCCTGCAAATGATCCCTCACGGCAAGTTAGGCTCTTGGAGGAAGACTGTATGAGCTATGATAAGGTGATACCTCTGGCAGTTCACTGGAGGACAGAGGTGGTGTCCCATATCCTGGTGGGTGCTCTGAGGGGAGAATGGGGTAGTGGGCCTGGCGGGGTGTGGGCAGCTGGGCCTACCAGTGTGGGCTAGCTCCTTGTTGGAAGTCAGCTTGCTGGTGAGAAGGAGGGAATGGGAGACTTGTGCAGGACTCAGAGGAATAATTAATCATCTTGGCAATCGCTTCAGTCCCAACTCAGCATCCCACTGAGTGTCTTGACAACGTCTCTCTGAATTTCCTGGGACTAGCAGTTCCTACTCCTTCTTCAGGAGGCCACCAACCAGGGAAGCAAATTAAGGATCTCTTCCTATAGTCCATCTGAGCAGCTTTTACTCAAAGAAAATGACAATATTAATAGGTAACTGCTTTTTCACGAATGACAAAAGACTCTTACCAAGAACCTGATTTGTATCCAGTATATGTAATATGACATTATATATGTGATAATATATGTTGTTACCAATCCATATACACACACACACACACATGCATATGAGAGAGCTTAAAAAGTTCATGGAAAATGCTGTTATCCATGATTCTGTTGTCAATATTGGATTATCTTTTAATTCAATTTTTCTTGAACTTGGTGGAAGCTCCTTTGTGCATGTGTATGCGTGTGCATAAAATATGTATTGTAGTATATGCATATATGTTGGCTCTTACTTCTATTGTTTCACAAACTTTGAAGCCCCCTTATGTATGTGTGTGTGCATTTCTCTATTGGAATTTCTGGAGGTGGCTTTCCTATTTCCCATGCATAGCAATATGAAGGCGTCTTGTGTGGAGTAAAGGGTTAAGTATTTACTAAATTGTTGCCATTTCCAAGTAGCCCAGAGACACCTCAGAAGAAAGGTGTGGTGGTCTGCTTCTGAAAAGTCACAGCCTTGAAGCCTATATGGAGCACACTTCTACTCTGCAACGCATGGGGTCCCTATGAATCAGAACTGACTTGGCAGCAGTTGTGTTACTAGATAGCAATTGGATGCTAGTGCAAAAAGCAGCCAACATCTTGAGTTTACACATCACTGAAATATCAGGGGAGGCACTGACGTCTAGGAGTGTATGAGGACCAGATGGGGTACATAGGGATCTGGGCTCAGTCTTACAGTTTCCAATGTGGTCATTTCTCTCACAGGTCATGTGGTTTGCACTCCAGAAGAGGAAGTGATGGGCATCTTGGTCTCCCATGATGTAAAAATGTTGCTTTCTTTCTGGCTCTTCAGTCTCCTCATAGTTTCTGTGCTCTGTTGTGTTCACCTCTTATGTGTGAGGATGAAGAGGGCTGGCTCTGTTCAGAACTGCAGGCTTAATTCTTGGACACCACTAACGACTCACCATCTAACTCCTTCTGGGCCTTCACACAGTTCTGGCTAACACAGTCTGATTATAACTTTAGCATTTGTCTACCCTTGGGTCAACCCTTGGACATATATTCTTGCTGATGGCAGCCCACAGGTTTTTATTGTTCATTTCTGTGTGTGTATTTGAATGATTTCTGCAGTTTCTCTAAACTGATAAACAGTTACATTTTATATAATGTTTAGTTGTATACATAGTCTGTGTTTGCAGTATCACTTACTAGTTTTTCTGTTCAGAAAGTGAATCCTGGAAAACTGCAAGAATTGAAATCATTAATTCATCAAATCCATTTGCTAAAACCAGGAAGTAGATCTATCCATTTAAGAAACTTTGTTTATAATAATGTCAGCGTAAGCAAATAGAGTCTTTTCAGGATTATTAATTAAACAAACAGAAAGTTCCCACTGATGTCAACTTCAAGTTCAAGCTTATTGTTACCTGGTTGATCCCAAATCAAAGTGACCCTGGATGCCATTTCCAAGGCTTTGGTAGTGTACTGGTTACGAATCAGGTTGCAAACATTCAGGTCAGCAGTTTGAAACTACCAGCAGTTCCGCGGGAGAAAGATGAGGCTTTCTGCTCCCGTAAAGATTAACAGCCTCGGAAACCCTACACAAGGTCGCTGTGAATCGAACGGACTCCATGGCACATAACAACAGAAGCTCTACAGGAGTCTCTCTTTCCCCCATGGAGTGGCTGGTGAGTTTGGATGGCCGAACTTTCAGTTAGCAGTCCAGTGCTGATTCTGATCTAGAGAGTCCCATAACCTAAGCATTCTGCTGTATTAAGATTTCTTACTACAAATAAGGGTACAGCAGAATTTCTAGTAAGGAAATATCTCTGTATAAAATTATACAAATCCACATTAATTATTTGCGGATTTTATGAGGTAGATTTTACTATGTTTTTCTGTTTCGGTATGAAAAAATTTTCTTGTTCTAACTGCCGATGATAGAACAATGTTCCTGGTAGCTGTTGTTGTTGTTAAGTGCCGTCAAGTTGATTCTGACCCATAGTGACCCTGTATCAGGTTTCCAAGTAGCAGCTGGTGAGCTTGAACCACCGACCTTGCAGTTCAAATGCATTAGCCCACAGCGCCACACAGTATGTTATTCTATCAGCAAAATAAAAAGTGAAGTTTTCTGTGGAGGATCAGGCTGGAATGCAGCCTGGGATTCAAGCAGAAGGGACTAAAGTCCAGGCAGGAGATGGAGAAAAAGGGGTTGGGAAACTCAGGAACTGATTTCACTGAGAAGACAAAGAAAAAATCTCAGGTGCACAATTCAATCACTGAGTCCAGCTGAGATAATGCGGAGCTAACCGGTGAGAACTCCAGCTCCAGCCTGACGCTGCTTGGGCTCAATCCCAGGTCAGCTCATATCAAGCTGTGTTTTATTTTCTGTAAATAAAGAAAAATGCAACCTCACATTTTTTTTTTTAAGGAGCTCTGGTAGCGTAGTGGTTACAAATTGGGCTGCGAGCTGCAAGGTCAGCAGTTCAAAGCTACCAGTGGTTCCGCGGGAGAAAGATGAGGCGTTCTGCTCCCGTAAAGATTTACAGCCTCAGAAACCCTGTACAGGGTCACTATGAGTCGGAACCGACTCCAAGGTGCATAACAACAACAACATGTTTTTTTAAGAAGTTTAGATAAAATGTTACATGTGAAATATTTAACATGTGTTTTAAATATTTTTAAATATATCTATGCTTCCTGAAAGTGAAGATGACTTAAAACATTTACTGATGAAGATTAAAGAACACAGCCTTCGGTATGGATTGCATCTCAATGTCAAGAAAACAAAAATCCTCACCACTGGACCAATAAACAACATTTTTATCAATGGAGAAAAGATTGAAGTTGTCAAGGACTTCATTCTTCTTGGATCAACTATCAACACTCGCGGAAGCAGCAGTCAAGAGATCAGATGACGTATTGCATTGGGCAAATCTGCTGCACAGGAACTTTTTAAAGTGTTGAAGAGCAAAGATGTCAGCTTGAGGACTAAGGTGCGCCTGACCCAAGCCATGGTATTTTCAATAACCTCATATGGATGTGAAAGCTGGACAGTGAATAAGGAAGATCGTAGAAGAATTGATGCCTTTGAATTGTGGTGTTGAAGGAGAATACTAAAAGTGCCATGGACTGCCAAAAAAACCAATAGATCTGCTTTGGAAGAAGTGCAGCCAGAGTGCTCCTTAGAGGCCAAGATGGCTAAACTTCGTCTCTCATACTTTGGACATATTGTCCAGAGGGAACAGTCGCTGGAGAAGGATATCATGCTGGGTAAGATAGAGGATCAGTGAAAAAGAGGAAGACCCCCAACAAGATGGATTGGCCAGGTGGCATCATTGATGGTGTCAAGTGTGGCAGCGGTCGTGAGGTTGGCCCAGGATCGGACATTGTTTCGTTCTTCTGTGCATGGGGTCGCTATGAGTCGGTTCCGACTGGATGGCACTTGACAACAACAACAACAATCAGCATATAGGAGCTCTGGTAGCGTAGTGGCTACGAATCAGGCTGTGAACAACAAGGTCAGCAGTTTGAAACTACCAGCTGTTCCACGGGAGAAAGATGAGGCTTTCTGTTCCCATAAAGATTTACAGCCTCAGAAATCCTGTACAGGGTCGCTATGGGTCGGAATCGACTCCACGGCAAATAACAACAACAACACATGGTAGATATATAACAAATATCAGTGGTTATCTTTAACAAATAGGTCATAAAATCAAAGGTCTGAAGCTAGATAGAGCTAGAATGTAACAGAGGATGTGGTAGTAAGGGTGGAAGAAAATAAAGGAAAACTTTGGACAATTTATCCTTCCAGCTCACTGGCAATACTAATAATTGCAACATTAACAACACTATTATTTTATTACCACTTACCAGGTCCTGGTGTGGCACTGTAGGATAGCACTGGATGCTAACCACAAGGTTGATGGTTCAACTCTACCAGCTGCTCCTTTGGGAACCCTATACGGTATTGCTATGAGTGGATCCAACTCCATAGCATTTAACAACAACACCAGGTGCTGGAATAACCCTGGTGGCAACATGAATGAGTCCTTGACTGCAAACCCTACTGCTCTACAGGAGAAGTATGTGACCACAGAGATTACAGCTTTCAGAACCCTCTGCACAGTTCTACTTTCTGCTATAGGGTGATGAGTTGGCACCAACTCTATGGCAATGGGTTTGTCTGCTGTACCATGTGCTAAGTCAATGCAGTTTATCACAGAGTAGAATGTTGTTTAGGATTTCCTTGGCTGTCATCCCTAAGGAAGTAGATCACGCTGACTTTCTCCTGCAGCCACTGGATGGGTTTGAACTGCTAAAATGTTTGTGCCTCACAGGATGTTGCCATAAGTTGGAATTGACTCAATGGAAATGGAGTTGGTTTTCATTCTTATGCCAATTGGCATCTGAGTGGTACAAGTGATTCATACAATCTCTGTTCACTGAAAGGTCAGAGGTTCAAGCCCACCTTTGGAGGAAACTTGGAGGAAAGACTTGGCAATCTACTTCCAAAAAAAAAATCATCCATTGAAAACACTACAGAGTACAGCAGAGCACAGTTCTACTACGACACACATGGGTTTACCAAGAATCAGAAGCAACTCGATGTCAATACATTTTCACTTTATGTGACCACATGCCAAGCACTGTTTTTTTTTTTTTTTTTTTCATTTTAGCACTTGACTTATATTCCTTAAGTCTTTTAATCCAGAAAACAATCTTATGATATAAGTACTAAAGCCAGAGAGGTGCCATTCATGAAGACCACAGTTAAAATGCAGCCATGCAGTAAAAAGACTGTGAGGACATTGCTCAGTCATAATCTGTTCTGAGACATGTATCTCTAAACTGGTACCTGGGAGGGAAAAGTCACCTTGGAAATAAGAACAGAGAGGTCAGATTTAAGTGTGTTTGAACTACTGGAAAATATAGGAAATACTAAACAGATGTCCACAACTAAATCTCTCCCTGATGAAAGGCCTGAAACAGAAAGGTAACAAGGCTTCTGATTTACTAGATGAACTGGACAAAAGACAAGAGATCACCAGCAAATCTGGGGTTCAGATCAAGTTCTGTGCTTGAGACCCCTTAACGCCTGCCAGTTTGGGCATTCTAGTTCATCTGATGTTACTGCCAGTTTTGTCCAGTGCTAACTTCAAGGAAAAAAACTTGAATAGCGATTTGTTACAATTCTGTCACAAAGCTCTATAAATAATTCCTGTCTTCTGGGTGGAATCCTGTTATAAATTGGATCCTATAGTTGATCTACTCATTATTTTTTTGTATAATATTCTCAACATCTTAGCTCGGTTGCTTTTAAATATTTTTTGGATAATTATTGTTAAAGGAGCTCTGGTAGCGTAGTGGTTACGAATCGGGCTGTGACCCTTAAGGTCAGTGGTTCGAAACTACCAGCTGCTCCGCGGGAGAAAGATGAGGCTTTCTACTCCCGTAAAGATTTACACCCTCGGAAACCCTGTACAGGGTCGCTATGGGTCGGAACCGACTCGATGGCACATAACAACAACAACAACAATTATTGTTAGGTAGGATTTAGTGTTTTTACTTCTTTGACCTCATGGCACCTTCCCTTTATGGGACTCAGGTGACCTCCTTACTCTTCACATCCCCTCTTGTTGTCCCTGACAGCTGATATCTTAGAAAGCTTCCTTTTTGAATAAAAGAAGAATGTGCATTATATAGGTCTTTGAAAGGTTTTCATGAAAAAAACAAACACGATAATGACAATAACAAATGCCCAGTAGACAATGGGTACGTATTTGAATTCATAAATACCTGCTTGCTTCTTATTTTGTTTTTAATTTTGAAATTTACATGATTAGTTGGAAAGTTATACCCTAATTATATGGCATTACACTCTTGTATGATAGTAAGAATAATTAATATCTATTTCATATATGAAAAAGACTAACTATAGGACAGACTGAAGAAAAAAAAAAGAGAGAGAGAGAGAGATTCACATGTGTTTTGGTTGCTTGTCTTCGCAGGTTTCGTACTTTAAACCTCTCCAGCATTGCCAACACACTACTTCTCATTCAATATTATCTAATGGCCTTAACTTAACTAAAGACAAATAGAATGCAGGGTCAATTAAAAAGGAGAAGTCAAAAAATAATAATTAAGTAGAAGATAATAAGAATGTATCTTTCAGGATGCCAAAGGAGTTGGATAAAAAGTGACTCATCCCTAGGTATTTTCTAATGGATGCCAGACAAGGAAATGGTTGAACATAACCTGGTATCTGGTGTCAAAGAAACAAAACACTCAGTTGACAACTCAATTTTTCATTTATCATTGCTGTGTTTCAGCATCACAGGGCCCCTCCCCAAATCATCTTTTCTCCAATCAGCCTTCAGCTGTGGATCTAGCTGTCCAATACTTTTCAGGTTGGCCTTAGGAAGTTTGTAAAGCTCAGGCCTTCTGAATGAGTGAGCAAACCTCAGAACTCAGGCACATGATGCCTTTTGTGGGACACTGCCAACAGTTTTGCCTATCAGCTAGTTAATACAAAGTTCATTGTATGAACATCTGTGTAGTCAGTCTCTCTGTACTCTTGTCACTGTCTCTATCACAGTCACATACACACTCACACATAGACATATAACACACTTATACACATGGGCACATGGTTACATGGAAACACACGGATATATAGGCACACAATTACATGGACACATGGTTGCATGGACACACATGGTTACGTGCACATACATGGTTTTATGGACACACAGTTACATGGACAGTTGCATGGGCACATGGTTACACATACATACATGGTTGCATGGACACACAGTTACATGGAAATACATGGTTACATGGCCATACTTGGTTACATGGACTAACGGTTACATGGATACACATGTTACATTGACACACGGCTACATACACACACATGTAACATGGATACACACGGTTAAGTAGACACACCCATCTGTCATCACAGTTTGTATCTAATGATTTCTTTGTGGAAAAATAAAACAAATCCAGTTGCCATCAAGTTGATTCTGAATCATGGTAACCCCACGTGTGAAAATAGAACTTTGTAATATAAAGTTTTTTTTTGTTTCCTTTGGCCCTTTGGCCTTTTGGAGTCAGATCACCATTTCTTCTAGTTGTTTCTGTTGTTAAGTGCAATCAAGTCAGTACCAACCCATAGCAACCCCATGTGCAACAGAATACAAGTCTGCCCAGTCCTGGGCCAACCTCACAATCCTTGGTACACCAGAGCCCATCGATGCTGCCACTTTCCCAATCCATCTCGTTGGGGGTATTCTTCATTTTCTCTGACCCTCCAATTTACCAAACATGATATCCTTCTCTAGGGATTGGTCCTTCCTAACAATATAGTCAAAGCGTAACAGACAAAGTCAGGCCATCTTGGCTTCCAAGGAGCATTCTGGTTGTATTTCTTCCAAAACAGATTTATTTGTTCTTTTTGGCAGTCCATGGTACTTTCAATATTCTTCTCCAACACCACAATTCAAATGCATCAGTTCTTCTAGGGTCTCCCATATTCACTGTCCAACTTTCACATGCATATGAGGTTATTGACAATACCATGGCTTGGGTCTTGCTTCATTCTTTGTACCAACTGTAGAACACACCTCGTGGAAGCAATCATTATTAAAGGGGTTCATTGTAGCACAGATCCTTTAGAGAATTCAGAGAAAGATGTCACAAGAGACCATTTTTTTGGGGTTATACCTTGAAAGATTTCAAAGCAGATCAGATGGTTTCAACATTCCTGGAGGTGATGCCAATGCAAGCACGACACAAAGCAATAATTCTGTACTCA
The DNA here is from genome assembly GCF_000296735.1 of Chrysochloris asiatica. Lineage (NCBI taxonomy): Eukaryota > Metazoa > Chordata > Mammalia > Afrosoricida > Chrysochloridae > Chrysochloris > Chrysochloris asiatica. The sequence goes on along the minus strand of NW_006408666.1, from coordinate 2,171,667 downwards.
AACTCAATGTACCTTTATGTGCTGGGGTAGCCTTTTCCTGCATCTACCTGGCTCTCATACTAAAGAAGTATTATCAGGAGGGACCAGTTCCTAGAGAAGAACATCATGTTTGGTAAAGTGGGTTCAGCGAAAATGAGGAAGACTTCATCAGCTGGGTTAACCTTTACCCATATCTACCTGGTGTGGCATTGTGGGATAATATGCTGGCTGAAAGGTCAGTTTTAGCCACAAGGGGGATAGTTCAAGATCACCAGCTGCTCCTTGGCCACCCTATACAGGGTGGCTATGTGTCGGAATTGACTCGACGGCACTTAACAACAACACCTGGCTCTCATACTTTGAGCGTATTATCAGGAGGGACCAGTCGCTGGAGAAGAACACCATTTTTGGTAAAGTGGAAGGTCAGCAAAAAACGAGGTAAACCCATAAAGAGATGGATTGACACGGTGGCAGCAGCAATGGAGTCAAATGTAACAACAATTGTGCAGATGGCATAGGATCTGGCAGGGTTTTATTGTTGTGCACAGGGTTGGTATGAGTTGGCACTGACTCAATGGCACCTAAGAATAACAACAACAAGCTGGACCATACTCGACTTGCTCCCTAAGGACTCAGCCTCTGAGAATATACGGAATCTCCTTTATGTCTGCCATTTTGTAAGTACACTGTCTTTACTGCAAATGACCCCTTGGTTATACCATTACCCTGCCTTTGTGACTCAGCTTCCTAGTTTGGGGATTCTCTCTTGCTCCTTGTGGACAGGGAGCTGTCTCATAATGATCTTTACCATCTCAAAAAGTAGCCAAGCATTTGACAACTGCTCTAACACATGTGGCTTAAAAGAATACCTCACTGTCGCAAAGTTGATAATTTTTTAATGGGTACATTCTAATGGTTGCTGTATGTATTTATGTTATACACACTGAATGAAGACTGAATGTTCTGGCCTGATCACACATTTCATAAAGAAATTCTCACTTTTCACAAATAAGCATTCACAAAATTTTCCTGAAGAGCAGAGGATAATCAGTGGCCATATCTCCTGGAAATGTGTAAGGAAAGTTCTCAGTGGATTGCAAATCTACAGCTCCTTTTCCAAATTTCTGTGGAAGGAGTCCTGGTATGGTGCTGTGAGCTAATGGGCTGGACCACAAGGTCAGCTTGAACCACAAGGTCAGTGGCTCAAGCTCACCAGCCACTTCTCAGAAACTCTGTACAGGGTCGCTATGAGTTGGAACTGACTCGACGGCACTTAACAACAGCAACGTGGAAGGACTATCACAACATTTTGTATTCACTCATTGAACAAATAACCTCAACATCTTCTGCATACTTGGTACCCATCCAGGTGCTCAGATAACCATGAGGAGCAACACAGAAAGAAGATTGTAGCCCAGGGATGTAGTATGTAATTAACTACAAGTGAAAGAATGCAAGGAAAAGTACAGTATAACTGCTGTAAATGAAAGAGAAGAGATAGCAAGGCAAGGTACAATGGGAATGAAGCCGACTTCAAGCTGTCCCAAGGAAGTAGTGTTTGAACTAAAGCCTGAGGGAAGGAAGATGTTCAGCCTTGTTGTACCTGGTGAGAAAAGAAGACAAGGAGAGAAAAGGCACATATGTGAATGTCCTGGGAGTGGGTGGGAGAATGAGTGCAAAATGTTTTAAATGACAATTATAGCTATGGATCTCTGTTCAGAAGAAAACAAATAGAAATACTAGATCTAAAATGCCTTAGGACAAAATGAGCTATGTGGTGACTGTTATTACTAAGTTCCATCCAGTCAGTTCTGACTGACAGCAATCCTGCAGAGTTTTCAAGGATCGGCGTGTGGGTTTGTAGGGTAAGCTAGTACATATCCTACAGACCACATCAGGACTCCAGCTGCATCGTTGTGTTGGTAAGTACAGCCCAATGTGTTCCAATTCATAGCAACCATATACAGGATTGCCAAGAAGCAACTGGTGGGTTTGAACCACCAACTTATAATACCAGTCAAGTGCTTATTCTACAGTACCACACCAGGACCCAGGTACATGGTAGGCATCCTATGAAGATTCATTGATCAGTATAGCTTATACTTGGAACTTTCCCAAGCCATCACCTTTACCCAAGTTTGTATTACTGCTTAGGGACAAGCTGTACTCTCTGGAGGAAGAGCCCTCTCTCCGACCTACCTTCACCCCACCCATGCACAACTTTGCATTCGTAAAGTAAAATTGTGTTTTCCTGTTGTACCTGAATTTGCCAGAAAAGTCGCATTGAGGGTTAAGTAAAAGTTTCAGCAGTTTTAGACGATAGCATGAAACATGAAGCACACAACACTGCAGAAGAGTATGTGCTGAAATGAAAAGGTGGGGCAGCTTCTATAAATGTGGCTGGGGTGCAGTTAGGGCCCGATGTTCCCATCAAACACTAGGAGATCTCCCTTTGGAAACAAAGCCAGGCTGTTGCTGACCTCAATGACCTTTTCCGTTTCTCTCTCAACAAAGATTAAAGTTTACAGGACTACTTTCTGCTCTTATTAAACACTGAGTGGTCCCCAACAGAAATTCCAGGAAATCAGGGACACAGCATCCAACACAATACAAATTCTTTTGTGCTGCTGCTTCTGCAGAAGGGTGAGTTAGGCCTTCAAAAAGGAGATGAGGCAGCTTTAATAATAAGGGTGGGGGGATGAAAGGAGAAGGGAAGAAAGGTGCCTCAGTTGTCTCGGCAGCTGATCAACAAAGGAGCAGTCGTGAGCTGTAACCTCTTGGAGCCGCAGTCTGGAACATGACACATGTCAGCCTATGATAAATGGGGCAGAGTGTGTGCAATTTCTAGCGCAATGCCCTTGAGATGCGCAGGACCCCGATCGCAAATGTTATTGTTAAATTAAACCTTAAAGGAAGGATTGGAGAGGGTGGGGGTTGGAGTGGGGGGGCGTGTGTGCATGTGTGTAGTTTTCATATATCTATGAATTTTGTGTATATATATATATATTATGAGAAATGAACAAAAGGAACAGAGGGTGAAATAAAAGGTAACGTGAAGAAATACAATTCTAACTGAACAACAACTAAAAAAGCATACCTGAAAACTGTTGAAGAGATGAAATTTTGGCTCATTTTTCTCTAATTCAATATCCTTAATTACTTTAATGGGCTTATCTAGCTTACAGCTTCTCATTGATACATTTGTTCTGATGTTGTTTTTGCTTTTTTTTGCTTTTTATTTTCTCATACATAATCATCCCGAAAGCCCTGATGACCCATTCTGTGTGTGTGCATGTACTAGTGATATGTGTGAGTGTGAACACAGGTATCCTAGTTCTCTTGTGTGGCTGTCACAGAAATACTACAAGCACATGACTTTAACAAACAGAGAATTATTCTCTCACGGTTTAGGATAAGAGATGTCCAAATCTAACGTACCAGCTCTAGGGGATGAAGGCTTTGTTTCCATGTCTTCTCCCAGTTTAGGAAAAAGATTCATGTCTCCTTTCAACATCTGTGGGCATGGAGTTCCTGGGAAATCTCCACATGTCTAGGTATCAATATTGTCCTAAGTCTAGGAAGTTCTCAACACAAGGGCACCTGCTCTGAGTGATGCACTTTGCTCTTGGTTCTTTTTTCTTGGTGCTATGGTGGCCCCTTCTCTGCTCTTTTCTCTCTCCTTCAATCGTATGTAAAATACAAATTGAAACAGGCAAACTCCTCTTCCATAGGCTCAGGGCTGTACCCTGAGTAAAGAGTATCACATCCCACCCTAATCCTGCTCCATTAACATAATAATCAACTAAATCCTCCTTAACATAACCTAACCTTGCTTCCCACCACTCCTCTGTTAGTTTGCAATACTGTCTTGGCTTGTGTGTTGCTGTGATGCTGACAGCTATGTCACTAGTATTTTAAATACCAGCAGGGTCATCCATGGTGGACAGGTTTCAGCTGAGCTTCCCCATTAAAGCTAGGAAGAAGCATGGGAAGACTACTTCTGAAAGCTTGGTCACTGAAAACCTTCTGAACAGAAATGGAATAGTGTCAATGAAGATTGAAACATGATGTTGTTGTTGTTGTTATGTGTCACTGAATCGATTCATAGTGTCCTTATGCATAGCAGAATGAAATACTGCCCAGTCCTGGGCCAACCTCATTACTATTGCCACACTTGAGCCCATTGATGCTGCCACTTGGTCAATCAATCTCTTTGGGGGTCTTCCTCTTTTTCTCTGACCTTCCACCTTACCAAACATGATATCCTTCTCCAGCGACTGGTCCCTCCTGACAATATAGCCAAAGTATGAGAGACAAAGTCTGGCCATCCTAGCTGCACTTCTTCCAACACAGATCTGTTTGTTCTTTTGGCAGTCCATGGCACTTTCAATATTCTCCTCAAACACAACTCAAAAGCATCAATTCTTCTATGGTCTTCCTTATTCACTGTCCAGCTTTCACATGCATATGAGTTTATTGAAAATACCATGGCTTGGGTCAGGCGCACCTTAATCCTCAAGCTGACATCTTTGCTCTTCAAAAGGTATCAAAAGATCATGTGCAGCCAATTGGCCTAATGTAATATGTCATTTGAGTTCTTGACTGCTGATTCCATGAGCATTGATAGTTGATCCAAGAAGAATGAAGTCCTTGAAAACTTTTCTCCGTTGATAAGAAAGTTGTTTATTGGTCCTGTGATGAGGATTTTGAAACATGATGAAGAACATCCAAATACTGTCAGATACAGTGCCGGAAGATGAGCCCTGAAGGTTGGAAGGCTCTCAAAATACAACTGGAAAAGAGTTAATGCCTCAAAGTAGAGTTGACATGGATGGAGTACAACTTTTATGATCTTCATTTGCTATTAGGGAACAGCTCAAAATGAGGAGGAATAGCTGTAAACATCCTTTAATAATCAGAATATGGAATGTAAAAGAATTGGAAGTTGTCAAAAATGAAATGGAATGCATTAAGTTCAATATCTTAGGCATTGTTGTTGTTGTTGTCAGGTGTCATCAAGTCAGAGCCGACTCATAGCAACCCCATGCACAGCAGAATGAAACAATGTCCTATCCTGGGCCAACCTCACTACGGCTGCCACACTTGAGTCCATCAATGATGCCACCTGGCCAATCCATCTCGTTAGGGGTCTTCCTCTTTTTCTCTGACCCTCCACCTTACCCAGCATTACATCTTTCTCCAGCGACTGTTCCCTCTTGACAATATGTCCAAAGTATGAGAGACGAAGCTTAGCCATTTTGGCCTCCAAGGAGCACTCTGGCTGCACTTCTACCATGGCACTTTCAGTATTCTCCTCCAACACCACAACTCAAAGGCATCAATTCTTCTACAATCTTCCTTGTTCACTTAATCTTAGCAAACTAATCTTAGGCATTGGTTTGCTGAAATGGATTGGTATTGGACATTTTGAATCTGACAATCATTTAGTTTACTGTGCCTGGAATGACAAACTGAAGCGAAATGGTATCGTATTCATCATTAAAAATAACATTTCAAGATCTATCTTGAAGTATAAAGCTTGTGGTAAGATAATAGCTATACACCTACAAAGAAGACCAGTTAATAACACTATTATTCAAATTTATGCACAAACCACTAAAGTCAGTGATTATGAAATTGAAGAATTTTATAAACTTCTTCAGACTGAAACTGATCAAACATGCAATCAAGATGGATTGATAATTACTGGCGATATGAATGTAAAGGTTTGAAACAAAGAACAAAGATCCGTAATTGGAAAATGTGGCCTTCGTGTTAAAAACAATGCGGTAGATAGCATGGTAGAATTTTGCAAGACCAATGACACGTTTATTGCAATTATCTTTTTAAACAACATAAAGGCAACTATCCACATAGACCTCACCATGGAATAAATAGAAATCAAGCTGACTACATCTGTGGAAAGAAATGGTAAAAAACTCCATATAATCAGCCAAAATAAGGCCAGGAGAAAACTGTGAAACAAACCAAATCACAAAACCAATTGTGATTATGAAAGTTCTGACTGCAGCAGGAAAAAATTAAAACAAGTTCATGAGAGCCAAAATATGACCTTGAATGTATCCCACCTGAATTTAGAAATCATCTCAAGGTCAGATTTGATGTAATTAGACACTAATGACCAAAATCCAGAAAAATTTTGGGATAACATCAAGACTATGATACAGAAAAAAGCAGAAGGTCCTTAAGAAGACAAGAAAGAAGGAAAACACAAAAATGATGCCAGGAGAAACTCTGAAACTTGTTCTTAAGCATAGAGATGCTAAAGCAAATGGAATCAAGGAGGAAGTAAAAGAGTTGAACAGAAAATTACCAAGGGCAGTTTGAGATGACAAAGTCAAATATTGTAACAAAATGTGCAAAGACCTGGAGTTAGAAAACCAAAAGTTAAGAGAATTGTCACTTTTTCTCAAGTTAAAATAACTGAATAAAAGTTAAATTCTTGGCTTGCAATATTGAAAGATTCTATGGAAAAAATTTTGAATGATGCAGAAAACATCAAAAGAAGCTTGGAGAAATACACAGACACTGAATCAAAAGAAATGGACAGTGTTCAACAATTTCAAGAAATAGCATATGATCAAGAGACAATGCCCTATAAAAAGAAGTTCAAGGTACACTGAAGGCATTGGCAAATAACAAGACTCCTGGAATTGATGAAATACAAATGATATCTTTCAACAAACTGATGGAGACCTGGAGTCACTCATTCATCTCTGCCAAGAAATTTGGAGGCTAGTCACCCAGCCAACTGATTGGAAGAGAATCATATTTGTGAGCATTCTAAAGAGAGGTGCCCCAATGGAATGTGAAAATCATTGGACAATATCATTAATATCACATGAAAGTAAAATTTTGATAAAGATAATTCAAAAACAGCTGCAACAGAACATGACAATGAACTGCCAGAGGTTCTAACCAGTTTCAGATGAAGATGTGGAGCAAAGGAAACCATTGCTGATGTCAGGTGGATCTTGGCTGAAAACAGATAATGCCAGAAAAATGTTTTCTTGTGCTCTGTTGAGTAATCAAAGGCTTTCAACTGTGTTGATCATGACAAGTTATGGACAACATTGCAGAGAATGAGTATTCCAAAACACTTACTTTTGTCCATGAGGAATCTATACCTAGAGCAAGAGGCAATTGTTTGAACAGAAGAAGGGGACATTAAATGGTTGAAAATCCAGAAAGGTGTGTGCCAGGGTTGTATTCTTCACGAAGCTTTATTTAATCTGTATGTTGAACAAATAATCCAAGAAACTGAATGAAGAAGAACATTTGCCTTAGACAAATCTGTTGCGCAAGACTTCTTTAAATTGTTCAAGAGCAAAGAAGTCAGTTTGAGGCCTAAGGTGTGCCTGATCCAAGCTATGGTATTTTCAATAACCTCATATGCATGTGAGAGTTGGACAGTGAGTAAGGAAGATTGTTAAAGCATTGATGCATTTGAGTTATCACGTTGCAGAAGAATATCGAAAGTACCATGGACTGCCAGAAGAACAAACGAATCTATGTTGGAAGCAGTGCAGCAAGAATACTGCTTAGAAACCACTTACCAACATTAAGGAACAACCCTTAAGATAATTGATTTAATGTAGAAAACATTGGGCATGAGGCAGAGTAAAGGAGCGGATTTTGGGGAAGGGGCATGGGTCTGAAAATTGTTTCACTATCTTGTCTTAAAGTAATCGAGAATTGTGAATGACATGAAAAATTTAGCTACAGAGATAACCAAGGAAAATCCACAGAAGTAAATTAACTTTGGGATGATGAAATGTTATAATTTAAGTTGTTTTCATGTAGATTGAAATAACAAGTAGAATAAGTAAGAAAGTCTCTTTATCATGTGAGTATGTCTGGTAGGAAGTCCTGGGGTAGTGCTGTGGGCTAATGCGCTGGATGCAAACTCAGTTTGAACTGCAAAGTCGGTGGTATAAGCCAACCAGGCACTCCTTGGAAACCCTATACAGGGTCACTGTGGGTCAGAACTAACTCAATAGTACTTACCATGAACAATATATCTAACAGAGTCTGGTGTCAGATGATCACTAACAACGAAGTCAGCAGTTCAAGCTCAGCGTTGCTCTTAGAAATCCTATATGGAGTTGCTATGAGTTGGAATCTACTACATGGCACTTATCAACAGCAACAACAACATATCTGATCAATACATCCCAGAATTCCCCTCTTGAACCAAGTATTATCATTGGTCTAAAAGGGACTCATGTGAAAGGATTGGCTAACAAGGAGAGGAATATAATCATGTTTTGGATGAAGTTCATACTCAAGGGGATTTATTTACTTTACCCCTCTCAACAACACATTTAGATGAAAGAATGTTCAATAGAAGGGGAGAAACCCAACTCATAAAAAAGAAAAAAAAAAGGCACCCAAGGCTTGTTTTGTACCTTTTGGCCGCGGTTGCCTAGTATTTTTGAAAACTAAAATCCTTTTTTGGATTTTTGGAAAAGTTCATCCAGGTTTCCTGTTATTAAAGAAAATAAACATAAGACAAAACAGAACCTTATCAAAACTATAAATAATTCAATGCAGATGGATTTAAAAAAACAAGCAGATTTTCAGAGAGTGAGTATTCCCGAGTTTGGATGGAAATAGTGAGGAAATATAAACAGAAAAAATGAAATGAAAGTCTGAACTTGCTGTGGAAAATAAATAGACACATAAAGCTAATTGAAAAGGAAATAAAGAGGGAAAACTTGGGACACGAGACAAACTTCCCAGAGTTCTGTGCAGTGGCTTGCCTCCTGGTCTGTTGACGGAAGTTATGCCCTCTGAGCGCCGCCCCTGATGGCAGCTCCAACCTCCAGGGAAAGGAGGGCGGTTCTTGTCGTGCTGTTGATTGGTTCCCCAGGAGTGGTTGGTGGGTTTGAAACTACCTTTTGATTGGTAGTCCAGTGCTTCTTTCACAGCACCACACCAGGACGTTGTTGTGATTGTTTTACTGCTGTCCAGTCCGTTCCGACTTACAGTGACCCTAACCCTGCATAGAGTTTCCAAGGAGCAGCTGGTGAGTTTGAATCGCCTATCTGCCTGTTTAAACCAACCTTGTAGTCCAGTGTTTTGTCCTACAACACCACACCAGGACTCCCTACCCAGGAATTGTTGTTATTAGGTGTCATCGAGTCAGTAGTGACTCACAGCGACCCCATGCACAATACAACAAAACACTGCCTGGTCTTGGGCCAACCTCATAATTGTTGCCACGCTTGAGCCCATTGATGCTGCCACTTTGTCAATCCATCTTGCTGAGCATCTTCTTGGTTTCTTCTGACTCTCCACCTTATATCAAACATGTTATCTCTCTCTGGTGACTGGTCCCTCCTGACAATATGTGTGAAGTATGAGAGTCGAAGAAGTCTGGCCATTCTGGCCTTTAAGGAGCGCTCTGGCTGCACTTCTTCCAACACAGATCTGTTGGTTAGACCCTTCATTTTATGTGAGGGAGAATGACCTGCAGTTAGGTTGTCTCTGACTCAACATAGTGTCAATACTGCCTTTAAAACACAGTCTCCTAGGATCCAGGTCCACAGCTTTGCTCCCGCATGGCATCAGGAGTGGAGGTAACCTCTCTACAAAGCCAAACCAAACCAATTTTCACTGAGTCCGTTCTGACCCATGACAATCTCATGTGTGCCAGAATATAACTGTGCTCCACAGGGTTTTCTAAGACTGAATTTCAGAAGTAAATCAACAGGTGTCCTTAGACTCTTCTGGGTAGATGCAAACCAGCAACCTTCCTGACACCTCCACTAAACATAAAGCCCATCTCACCCAGAACCAAGTACCAATTCTTCAAGCCTGAAAACATATTGTTTCATTGTTGCAGATCCTTTATTCTTCAAAAGCAACATCACAGGAAATCCCCGAAGCCAAAGGAAACTGAATCATGTATTTAAACTAATACCTCTGGAAAATGTCAAGGCAATGTCTGGAAGTTGGATGATCTGGGGAAATGTTATCATCTTATGAGTTCAGAGGCAAGGTCACAGCCCCAGAATTATCCAGGATAAAAACCTTCAGTAGCCACAAGTTTGGGAATTTTCCTGTGGAACCCACTCACTTCTGCTGTGTAGGTGCAAAGATGGATGAAGGTGGCGAGGAGAGAGCTTTCTTTGCCAGGTGAGGCAGAAAGTAGCCTTTGATTGCTACCACATGACTTGATCTTTCAAACTTGTTTCATTGGTGGGTGCCTCTTTACCTCCTTCACATAGCTTGCAGATATATAAAGTTGACTGACAGTTTTTTATTGATTTATCGAAGGAGGATTCATCAAGTCTCAGGTTGAGTTATGTGAGCCAGGTAACAGCAGAGGAGATTTTTTTTTTCCCCTTCCTGGCATGATAATAAATCTTCTGTGTAAGTCCTGAAGTGGGTAGCAATGTAATTTTCAAAATATGTAGAGCCAGTTCTTAGTCAATCAGCAGATACATTCAAACAACTACTGGAGACATATTTCTCTGGAAGCAATGGGAAATTAAACACGGCTGTGAGAATTACCTCTGGACCGTACAGGTATGTCCAAAGTCACATAGTATGAACATGAACACTTGCTGTTAGTTTCCACTGAATCAATTCTGACTCATATTGACCCTATGTATTGTGAAGTAGAACGTATCCGTAGGTTTTTCTCAGCTGTATTTTGTAATGGGGCAGATTGCCTGGCCTTTCTTGCGTAGCACTTCTTTGGTGTATTAAAACCACAAAACTTTAAATTAACAATTCAGTGAAAGCCATTTGTAACACCTAGTGTGGCACTGGAGGATGAACACTGGAATGCTAACTGCAAGATCAGTGATTCAAACCCATCAGCTACTCTTCAGAATCTCTATGCATGGTCATGATAAGTCAGAACTGACTCTACGGCACAACTTAACAACAATAAGGACATTTTATAACACTTGTGTTGTTTAAAATACGTAACCTAAATTTTCTATATATTTCTCTGTTTATCATGTTGTTACATGGCGTTGAGTCAGTTCTTACTCATACTGATCCTATGTACACCAGAAGGAGACACCACCTGGTCTTGTGTGACCCCAATCATGGGAGACAGTGGCTGTGTTGAATAAGCAGTGGACTGTGAACCACAAGATCTTGAAATGTTCTTTTTGATGATGAACGCTACACAAGCAAGATCGTATCATCTGCATATTGCAGGATGTTAATGAGTTTTTCTTCAATCCTGATGCCACTGTTCTCTTCATATAATCCATTTTCTCAGATGATTTGCTCATCATACAAACCCAGTAAGTATGGTGAGAAAAATACAGCCCTGGAGCAAATCTTTCCTGGTTTTAAACCATTCAGTAATCCCTTGTTCTGTCTGAATGACTGCCTCTTGGTCTCCTCCTGAGCACAATCAAGTGTTCTGGAATATCCATTCATCACAATATTATTCATAGCCTGTCATGATCCACACAGTTGAAAGCATTCACATAGTCAATAAAACACAAGTAAATACCTTTCTTATATTCCCTGTATTCAGCCAAGATCTGTCTGACGTCAGCAATGGGATCTATTTGTAGTTCCATATCCTGTTGAATCCAGCTTGAGTTTCTGTTAGCTCCCTGCCCATGTACTGTTGTAATCGGTTTTGAATTATCCTCATAAAAATTGTACTTACATGTGATATTAATGGTATTGTTCAATGATTTCCACATTAAGTTCAGTTACCCTAATGCAGAAGAAGCACAGATTGGCCAGGTAGTTGTCTTCCAAATTTCTTGGCATAGTTGAGTGAGCGCCTTCAGTGCTGCATCAGATTGTTGAAATATTTCAATTTTTATTCCATCAGTTCCTGGAGCCTTGGTTTTTTGTTTTGTTTTTGATAATACCTTCAGTTCAGGCTGGACTTCATTCAGTACCAACAGGTTTTGATCATATGCTAACTAACTCTTGAAATGATTGAACATTGACTTTTTTTTTTTTTTTTTTTTTTTGATGTTTTCGACATCATTCAATATTTTCCCCATAGACTCCTACACTATTGTAAGTTGTGGCTTGAGTATTTTATTCAGTTATTTCAGACGGAGAAGTGCTGAAAATGTTCTTCCCTTTTACTTTTCTCATTCCAGGTCTTTGTACATTTGGTTGTAACACTTGACTTTTTCTTCTTGTGCTGCCCTTTGAAATTGTCTGTTCAGCTGTTTGACTTCCACAGTCTTAAATATGGACTGCATCTCAATGTAAATAAAACAATAAATAACATCATGATAAATAAAGTGAAGAATGTCAAGGACTTCATTTTTCTTGGATCCATCATCAACAGTCAGAAAAGCAGCAGTCAGGAAATTGAACGATGTATTACATTAGGCAAATCTGCTGCCTAAAATCACTTTGCAGTGTTCAAGAGAAAAGGTATGTGTCCGAGGACCAAGGCCTCATATGCATGTGAAAGTTGAACTATGGATAAGGAAGAATCTGTGCATTTGAATTATGATGTTGGAAAAGAATATCAAAAGTACCATGGGGAGGACTTCCAGCGCTTCCCTGACCAGGCAGCTCAGAGTAGACACTGGAGAGGGAGGGAGAGAGAGGAATAGTCAGAAACATCACACTAGAAGGCTTGTAAATCTGTCTTCTGCCTATGACTGATTGGAATACCTAAAATGGGGCTACAGCGTACCCAGTGAACGAGGCTTCTTGCGGAGCCTTTGCAATACATAA
>NW_006408666.1:2140923-2157570 GCF_000296735.1 Chrysochloris asiatica | reverse complement strand
AAAAAAAAAGTACCAGGGACTGCCAGAAGAACAAACAAATCTGTGTTGGATACAGCCCGAATGTTCCTTATGAGCCAGGATGGTGGAACTTTGTCTCTAGTACTTCGGTCCTATTATCATGAGGGACCAGCCCTTGGAAAATAATAGTATGCTTGGTAAAGTGGAGGGTCAGTGAAAAACAGGAAACCACGCCCTTCAATGAGGTGACCAACCATCTGGTAGTAGTAATGGGATCAGGCGGAACAACAATTCTGAGGATGATGCGAACTGGGCAGTGTTTTATTCTGTTGTGTTAGGCTCTCTGTGATTGACTCGATTGCACCTAACATAACAGTATGTGGTTTCCCCTCTTTTCCACTCCCAACCCTAGTAACCTTCCAAGAATGATTTATTTATTTATTTATTTTTATGTCTGTAACACTGCTCTTGACATTTGCTAGTAGTGGTGGTGGTTGTGTGCCGTGGAGTTGATTCTGACTCATAACAACCCTGCCCAGGGTTTTCGAGGCTGTAAATCTTTACGGGAGCAGAACGCCTCATCTTTCTCCAGCGGAACAGCTGGTAGTTTCGAACTCCTGACCTTGTGGTTGGCAGCCTGATTCATAACCACTATGCTGCCAGAGCTCCTTGCTAGTAGTAGTCTCATACAATGTTTTTCCTACTACGTTTGACTTATTTTACTCAGTGCAATGTCCTCCAGATTTATCCATGTTATGACATATTTCATGGATTTGTCATTATTGTTTAAGAGTGCATACTAGTCCATTGTGTGTATATGCTGTAGGTTGGGAATTTGTTCATGCAAATGGTGTACACTTAGGTTGTCTCCATCATTTCACTATTATGAACAGTGTTGTGATGAACATGTGTGTGCATATATCTATTTGTGCCATGGTCCTTATTTATATAGGATATGAAATGAAACTCTAAGTTCATAGACTTCCAATGAGCAGCCCTACCTTAAAACAATTTAGACAGCTAGATATGACTGGCATGCATATGTGCTATTTGAGTGTGAGGAGTAAGGGAATTCCACCAAAAGAAAGTGATTTGAATGCCATCCACAATGAGTGAAGACTATACATTTTTTTGAAAAGTTTTCTTTGTGTCCCGTTTTTGTGAAACTATTTCTCAACTTTAATTCAGCTTGCAGTACTGCTAAAATTGGTAATCAAATATAAGGGCAGTTTTAATTCTAAACACTTAAATTTTCAACCCCATAACATTATCTTTCCTTAGGATAATGGGAGTTCAACTCCCAAGCAAAAGATTCAGCTTTGACATATTAAGAAAGCCGTTCAGAGTGACCTTTTTACTGGGTCTGCAGACTTCAAGCTCACCACTCAATTGCCATTCTTCTTTCCTGTAAGTGGATGCTCTAAACTTTTAGCACTGCTCATAAGAAACTTAATAATTTTAAATGTTGCAATTTCATCTTCTGCCAGCATTCATCACCAGCTTGATGCATTACCCACAGTGAACGTCTTGCTTTATATATGCTACTTTCTATCTAGCACCTACTTCCTAGCACAGAACATTCTCTTTAGAATTACTCTCCAATTCCATTACTTCCTCTGATCTTCTGCCAGAAGAAATTCAGGTTATCTATTTAGATCCACAACCAATGACCATGGAAGCAACAGTCAAGAAACCAAACACCATAACACACTGGGAAAATCTGCTGCAAAATAATTATTTAAAGTATTTAAGAGCAAAGATGTCACATTGAAGGCTAAAGCACACCTGACCCAAGCCATGACATTTTCAATTGCCTCATATGCATGTGAAAGATGGACATAAGGAATAAGGAAGACTACAGAAGAATTGATGCATTTGAATTATGGTTTGGGCAAAGAATATTGAATATACGATAGACTACCAAAAGAACAAACAAATTTGTCCTGGAAGAAGTACAGCCAGAATGTTCCTTAGAAGCCACGATGGAGAGATTTTTATCTCATCTACTTTGGACATGCTATCAGTAGGAACCAGTTTCTGGAGAAGGATATCATGCTTAGTGAAGTAGAGAATCAGTAAAAAAGAGGAGGTGGATTTAGTGGGATGGAATGACCCAGTGGCTGCAACTGTAAGCTCAAAGAAAGCAATGGTTGTGAGGACACTGCCAGACCAGTCAGGGCTCTGTTCTGTTGGACATAGGGTTGCTATGAGTCAGAGCTGACCCGATGGCACCTAACAACAACAACAAGAACCTCATTAGTACAATGTAGTTTTTCAGTTATACCTGCCTGCCTCCTTTCCTCTCACAATATTTATTGAGCAACTAGTATTTTCTAAGCACAGTGCCTGCCACATCTATAGTGAGGAGATGACAATTATTCTCATGAAACTTGCAGTCACCTTTGTTTCCCTGCTTCCCTACTACCATTGTACCTGGATGATACTGCATCACTTTACAGTTATTCATACTCACATCTGGAAAGCACTGAATTGCAAACCCAAGGTCAGTGGTTTGAGCCTTCCAGCGTTCTGTGGGAGAAATATGAGGCTTTCTGCTCCAGCAAAGATTTAAATCCTCAGAAACCTGTATAGGGTTGCTATGAGTTTGAACCAACTCTAAGGCACTTAACAACAACAACAACACGCCCATATCATGACTTTCTGGGTGTTGCAAACAATTAATATTCTCAGTAACTAACTCAAAGTTTGGCAGATAGAGTTTTCCCATAGACACCTCAGAAGAAAGGCCTGGAAATTTACCTTCAACAACTCAGCAATTCAAAAACTTGAGGAAGGGAGGTGGTCAAAAATGGCAGCTTAGTTAGACATACCATTTCAGTGCCCTATGGCAAAGGTTTGAGAAATCATGTGAAATAGGTAAAGTAGGCCTTTTTTGAAACCTGGGCAGCAAATGGAAGGAAAAAGCATTAGACTGAACACCAAAGGGAGAACCTTAATAAAAACAGCAAACAAGAAGCTTTCCACGCTGTAAGAGCCCTG
Source organism: Chrysochloris asiatica (assembly GCF_000296735.1). Taxonomy (NCBI): domain Eukaryota; kingdom Metazoa; phylum Chordata; class Mammalia; order Afrosoricida; family Chrysochloridae; genus Chrysochloris; species Chrysochloris asiatica. The sequence continues at coordinate 2,154,612 of NW_006408666.1, read as the reverse complement.
CTATGTGGTTCAACACAGCATGGCCATCTTGAGACAAAGTGAGTAGCATTCTCTATTGAGAAGCATAAGAAAGGAACTTCACAGAATACCTAACTGGAGGGAGAGAGACGGTGTTAGAAAATTTGTACTTTAGTCAGATGAGCACAGGGAAAATGCAGGAAGTCAGGGAGAGTTCCCAAGATCCAGAAGACCACAGAGCAGGGAAGATGACAGAAATAGGGACACCAGTTGTGGTCTGTAATTCTTCAGGTGATAGTGCCTAAGGATTCGTGGATTCATAGACTGGCAACTGGTGATTCTCCACCTAACTGTACCTTGGACAGTTCTCCAACCCTTCTGACAGTTGGTTGGGGCCAAGTCCTGATAGCTGGCTGCACTCCATGGGTAGGACCCTAGTGTCCACTCCAGTGACCAGAGGAAAATGCTTCCCCCACCCCCTTCCTGATGATCAGTGGTGTGCTCCAAACTCCCCTGTCCTGTCCACAGTCGGCATCATATGATGTGCCTCACTGCCTTCCCCGGTACACCCTGCTGACCCACCTTCCAGGTGATGATCCGAACAAACTCCCATATTACTGGATCAGTGTTGTGGACTGATATAGCCTGTCCCACCCGACTGTGCCACTCCCCAGACACATGCTTCAGGTGACAGGCAGCACACCGTCAAGCCCCAAGATGGACAACCCATAGTGCAGAGCACTAGCCCCACAGCCAGAATCTCCCCTCCCTGCTGCCCATGACTCCTTGGTCCACCTAGCTACTGTGGAGTGCTTCAGCGCTGTGCACTTTGGGACTGGTGTCCATGTCCCACCCTAGTGCTAGCAGTGTGAGCTCTGGGCCACCACTTGACACCCAATGACCTATGCACATATATCCTGACCCCCACCAACCAAGAACTTACACTGACAGAGTCTCTAATCCAGCAACCAGTGACCACACTTTTTGCACCCATGCCCAGTGACAAGCCAGGCCGACTTTCAGCTCCTCAACAACAACCATCATCCACTAGGTGCTGTCTTGTTGTTGTTGTTAAGTGCCACTGAGTCAGTTCTGACTCATAGCAGCCCTGTATGGGGTTTCTGAGGAGCAGCTGTTGGACTTGAACCACCAACCTTGCAGTACAAACTGACCATAGAGTCCAGCACATTAACCCGCAGTACCATACCAGTACACCTCAACAAATGACAAGCATAGGTCCTGATGTCTTCATACAACATCTGCCTGGTCAGTTCCTGAAGGCTGACTACACATGTACTGAAATCAGTTGACCCTCTACTACCTACAGAGATGCCAATTCAAGTATGCACCAAGGGTCTACCTAGTCCACTTGACCACCACTCCCTCATAGAGGCTACAGAAACATCCTGCCAGGATCTGCAAAGCGCACACTAACTGCCAGCCCAAATCTCTCAGAACTCCACGATCCCACCAAGACTGTGGCAGGGACTCTGACCACCAACACTTGTGATTCAATAGCAGGAAAAGAGCCAGTTCTCCAAGTTCCATTCAACCCTGCAAGGGAAGACATGCATTAATCCAACCACAGAAGACTCACATATGGTTATGACTCACTGTATTTATTGTCATTGTTATAGGTGCCTTCAGGTTGGTTCCAACTCACGCTGACATTATGCACACCAGCACAAAACACTGTCCAGTCCTGCACCATCCTCACAATTGTTGTGTTACTTCAGCTCATTGCTGTTGCCACTCTGCTAGTTCATCTTGTTGGGGGTCTTGCTCTTTTTTTTTTTGCTGACCCGCCAGTTTTACAAAGCATTATGTTCTTCTCCAGGGACTAGTCCCTCCTGATAATATGTCCAAAGTATGAGAGACAAAGGTTCACCAACCTGACTTCTAAGAAGCACTGTGGCAATACTTCTTCAAACATAGACTAGTTTGTTTTCCTTGTAGTTCATGGTACTTTCAATCCTCCTCATCAACAACAAAGTATATGAATTCTTCTACAGTACAGTCTTCCTTATCCATTGGTCAATTTTTACATGCATCTGGCTTTGATCAGGTGCATCTTAGTCCTCAAACTGATATCTTTGCTTTTGAACACTTTAAGAGGTCTCTTGCAATAGATTTGCCTAATGTATTATGTTGTTTGATTTATTTTTTAAAATGTTTTATTGTAAATTATGTGATAGTTTTCATGGGAGAATATTAGTTTTACAATCATCCTATCGTAAATCTTTACATTGTCATGATTACAATCCCCTCGTGCATCATCAACCAACCAAAGGGTATATATACCCTGTCAGCCTGCCTGTGAGCTGTGTGCTGATGACCAGGGGCCAGGGTTGTCCTGTGATTTCTTGACTGTAGCCTCCATGAGTGTTAATTGTGGACTCAAGCAAAGTGAAGTTTTTGACACTTCAATCCTTTCTCCATTATCATGATGTTAATTTAATCCAGTTGTGAGGATTTTCATTTTCTTCACTTTGAGGTGAAATCCATACTGAAGACTGTAGTCTTTGATATTCATCACTAAACATTTTAATTTCTTTGCTCTCAATAAACAATATATCATCTGCGTATTGCAGATTATTAATGAGTTTTCCTCCAATCCTGTTGCCATTAAATCCAGCTTCTCTGATTATTTACTCAACATACTAATTGAATAAATATGGTGAAAAAATACAACCCTGGTGCACACCTTCCTTGATTTTAAACCATTCAGTATTCCTTGTTCTGTTTGACCAATTTCATCTTGGTCTGTGTACAGGTTTCTCAGGAGCACAAGTAAATGTTCTGAAGTATCCAATTTTTGCAATGTAATCCATAGTTTGTCATGATTTACACAGTATAAAGACTCTTTCTGTTAGTGTGAGACAATCACATTCCATTGACTGTTACAACCAAGGTCACATATTAGCCAGTAACACAAAGCAACAGTAATAAAAATAATACAAAGGAAGAAATAGAGTCTAAAGAGAAAGGATAGCAGCAAAGTTCACTACATATCAAAACAAGACAACAAAAATTCAGGACAAAATAAACAAACACACAATCAATACAATATACATATAAATAAATAAATTAACACTTGAATAATTCAGAGACAGCAGATAATGATAAATGATATGAAGAAAGAGAATAATATGGCTTAAAAAGAGACAGAATAACTTCTGATGAAGGAGTGCTAATAGAACTGCCTGATAAGGAACTCATAAAACATATTTGTAAGATCCTCTAAGAGATCAAGGAAAACACAGACACAAACTTACAGGAATTCAGGAAAACAATACAAGAAAAAGACGACAAACTAAATAAACATTTAAAAAAAATATCAAAAGAGAAAACAACTAGAAATATGAAAGCTTAACAAGAAAATACCAGAAATCGATAATTCAACGGAAGGACATAGAAGCCAGATTGAATCAATAAGAAAAAGTCTGAAGATTAGAGGAAACACCCATGGTACTAATTTGCTTGAAGAACAATCAGAAAAAAGCAGGAAACAACAGAGGATATCTTGAGAGTTTCGCGGGATATGCCAAGAAGAATAATTTACATATAATAGAAATTCGTAGTGATTACGAATCGGGCTGCGAACCTCAGGGTCAGCAGTTCAAAACTACCAGCTGTTCCGTGGGAGAAAGATGAGGCTTTCTGCTCCTGTAAAGATTTACAGCCTTGGAAACCCTGTACAGGGTCGCTATGAGTTGAACCAACTCCACGGCACATAACAACAACAATAGAAATTCTAGAGTACAAGGAAAAAACAATACAGAGAGAATTTTTGAGCATATATTACTAGAAAATTTTCCAAATATCATGTAAAACAAGGTTTCCATGCCAGAAAAATCAAAAAATTCCATAAAGATGGGCAACAAAGATATTTACTATGACATATAATAATCTTTCCAAAACTAAGACAAAGAAAAAAAAATTAAAGCAATTCAAGAAAAAGAAAATACTGCTTACAAAGGAGCACCAATAAGACTAAATTCTAATTTCTCTTCAGAAACCATACAGGAAAGAAAGACACAGGGTGGCATCTACAAAATCCCCCAAGAAAAGAATTGCCAACCAAAAAAAGTATGAGTGTAGTCAAAAAGTACTGCTGCAAAATTATGGAAACAAACATAAATAGGTTAAAAAAAATCAAAGAGTGGGGAGGGGGACAAAAACATATCAAGCAAAGAGTAACCAAAATAGAGCAGGTGTGGCAATAATAACCTCTGATCAAATAGACTTTCAGTCAAAAACCATTATGAGACAAAGAAAAGCATTATAAAATGACTGAGGATTGAATCACCAAGAAGACATAACAATAAAAAACCATGTATGTACCCAATGAGAAAACCTTAAATACATAAAACATACTCTAATTGACTTACAAAGAGAAATAGTCCTACAGTAATAATATGAGACTTTCACATACCACTTTCAATGGACAAAACAACTAGAGAGAAATTCAGCAATGATGCAAAAGATCAGCATAACACCATCAATCAACTTGACTTCATAGCAGCATAAAGACCACACCACACACCAACAGCCTAGTAGTCTACATTCTTCTCCAATACAAATTCATTCTTCTCCAGAATAGACTGCATTTTAGGCCACAAAGCAAGCCTCAATACATTTAAAATATAATAATGCAAAGCATCTGCACTGATAATAATGCCATAAAACTAGAAATCAAAATGGGAAAGAATGAGGAAAATTAACTGAATACCTGGAAACTGAACACTTTATTTGAAAACTATTGGGTGATAGAAGAAACTACAAAGGACATGTAAAAATATTTAGAGTCAGATGAGAATCAAAACATATAAAAGTTGGGGTGCACAGCAAAAGCAGTATTCAGAGAAAATTTATAAAAATGACTACACATATCAAAAATAAAAATGACCCAAAGTAAATTATATAATTAGACAACCTGAAGAAAAAAAAAAAGAAAAAAAAAAAGCAACAGCAAAGAATATCACAGGTACCAGAAAAAAATTAAATAATAAGGATTAGAGCAGGAATAAATGAAATAAAAAATAATGAAACAGGAAATAAATGGAAATAATCAAAAAGACTAGACTTTGAGAGCATCAGTAAAATTTGCAACTCCCTGGTCAAATTGACAAAACAAAATAAAAAAGATAAGATGCCAATAAACAAATTAAGAAATGAAATTGGTGACCTTACCACAAAAACCAACTGATATAAACAGGATCAAATAGATTATGAAAATTTATACCATAGCAAATTTGAAAACCTAGAAGAAATTAACACATTTCTAAAAACACACTGCCCACCTAAACTAAAACAAATGGATTGAAAATCTGAACAGACACATAACATAAAAACTCTCTTCTCCGCCTAAAAAACACAACAGCACAGACCACTTTAATGGAGAATTCTATCAAATATTCAGACAAGAGTTGACACTAGCTTAACGCTAATGCAGAACATGAAAAAGGAAATAATGCTTTCTAATTTATTCTATGAAGGAGCTCTGGTAGCGTAGTGGTTACGACTCGGGCTGCGAACCTTAAGGTCAGCGGTTCGAAACTACCAGCTGCTCCGCGGGAGAAAGATGAGGCTTTCTACTCCCGTAAAGATTTACACCCTCGGAAACCCTGTACAGGGTCGCTATGGGTCGGACCCGACTCAACGGCACTTAACAACAACAACAACAACAATTTATTCTATGAAGCCAGCATTACCTGGATACCAAAGCCAGTCAAAGACAATACAAAAAAAAAAGAAAAGTAAAGACCAGGATCCTTCATGAATATACATTTAAAAATTCTCAACTAAATTCTAGACAACCAGATTTAGCAACATATCAAAAATAATATCATAATAATCCATCATTATCAAGTGTGATTCATACCTGGAATATAAGGATGGGTCATCATTAGAAAAGCAAAATCATAATTTGCTGCATTAATGAGACAAGAGAGATATATTACCACATCAATCCATGCAAAAAAAGACATTTGATAAAATCCAACACCTTTTCCTAATAAAAACTTTCAGCAAAAGAGGAATAGAAGGAAAGTCTCTCAACAAAATTAAGGGCATATTTGTAAAAGTAGCAACCAGAATTATTCTCACGGGACAGAGATTGAGAGGATCCCCCTTGAGAATGGAAAGACTCTTATTCAAAATTTTGCTGAAAGTCTTATCAAGAGCAATCTTGAAGGAAAAGGAAGTAAAGACTGTCAAAACTGGAAAGAAAGTTTAGCTATCTTTTTTTACAGATGACATGACCCTATACATAGAAAATCTCAGATGCTCCATAAGAAAGTTACTGGAACGGATAGACTAATTCTACAAAGCTACAAAGCGGTAGGGTCCAAATCCAACACACAAAAGTCCATTGGTTCCTCTACACTAACAAGGAGAACTTCTAAAAGGAAATCAAGAAAACAATTCCATTTGAAATAGCCCACCAAATTCCTAGAAATAAACCACGTGTATGCTCTGGTAGAAGGAGCTCTGCTAGCGTAGTGGTTATGAATCGGGCTGCTAATCTCACAGTCAGCAGTTCAAAACTACCAGCTGTTCTGTGGGATAAAGATGAGGCTTTCTGCTCCCATAAAGATTTACAGCCTCAGAAACCCTGTATAGGGTTGCTATGAGTTGGAACTGACTCCACGGCAATAACAACAATAACAATGGTCTGGTAGCACAGTGGATCATGATCTGAATTGCTAACCACAGGTGAATAGTTTGAATTCACCCGTTACTCCATGAGAGAAAGAGGAGGCTTTCTGCTCCCGTAAAGATTTACAGCCTCTGAAACCCTATAGAGGGTCTCTATGAGTTGAAACCAACTCGATGGCACAAAACCACCAACCACTATGTAGAGGCGTTATGTGTAGGCAGAGAGATTTATATAAGGAAACCTACAAAGCACTACTAGAAGAAACCAAAAGAGATTTTCATAATGTAAAAAGGAGCATTCCATGCTCATAGACTGGAAGACTCAATATTGTAAAAATGTCAACAGTGTTCAAAATGATCTATAGATATAATTCAATCCTAATCCAAATTCTAAAAACAGTCTTGAATGAAATGGAAAAACTAATCTCCAATTTTATATGGAAAGGAAAGAGGTTCTGAATAACTAAAGAACAACAAGGTAAGAGACCTCATACTACCTGGTCTGAAGACCACTGCCACACTTTGTACAGGTTCAATGACAGAGAAACAGTCCAATGAAATAGAATTGAAAACCCAGAATTAAATCCATCCACCTACACGCAGCTAATAATCTTCAATAAAGGACTTCAATCCATTCAACTGGGCAGAAACAAGTCTTTTAAACACATGATGCTGGCAAAAATGAATATATCCATTTGCAGGAAATTAAACAGGTTCTATACCTCATACCGGAAGGAGCTCTGGTAGCATAGTGGTTACGAATCTGGCTGCGAACCTTAAGGTCAGCGGTTCGAAACTACCAGCAACTCCGCGGGAGAAAGATGAGGCTTTCTACTCCGGTAAATATTTACACCCTCGGAAACCCTGTACAGGGTCACTATGGGTTGGAACCGACTCGACGGCACTTAACAACAACAACAACAATACCTCATATCATGTGCAGAAAAAAAATTAAATGGATCAAGGATCTAAATGTTAAGGTAAAACTATAAAGTTCCTGGGAAGATAAAAATAAGGACAGAACTATCTTTAGCACAAATAGTCTATCAAACAAAACTAAAAATGCATGAAAACAGAAAAAACAATTAGATAACTGGGATCTCCTAAAAATTAAATACTTATGGTCATCAAAAGTCTTTACCAAAGAATGAGAAAGGAACTACAAACTGGGGAAATAAATTATCAACAACGTGTATAACAAAGGTGCTCATCTCTAAAAGATGTACAAAATTTCAACAACTCCACAACAAAAAAACTAATTTAAAAAATGAGCAAAGGATATGAAAAGACAGTTCACTAATGAAGACATCCAGGGAGCTGACAAATACATTAAAAGCTGCTTGTGACACAAATCCATTAGAAAGATGCATATCAAAACTACAATGAGGTACCACTTCACCACTGAAAAAAATGCCAATGATGAAAAAACAAAAGAATAAATCTTGGTGAGGTTGGGGGGGGTTGGGGAGATTGGGACTCTTATCATTGCTGGGAGGCTTGTAAAATGGTACAACCACTATGAAAAGCAGTATGATTCATTCTCAAAACACGGGAAATTGAAGTATCATAGGATCCAGCAATCCCATCCTAGGTGTATATCCAAGAGATATAAGAGCACTGACTCTTTTTATGCCTATGTTCATTGCAGCATTATGCACAATAGTAAAAAGATGCAAACTTCAGTGGTCACCGAGGGGGGAATGGATAAACAAATGGTGCTATGTACAACAATACCTTGATGAAGGTAAATGGAATACTATGGAGCTACAAATAACAATGATGGAGACAAACTCTCAAAGCAGAAAGGAGTCTGCAGGGACTAATAGCCACATGAACCTCAGTCTCTTCTAACCTGAGACCAGAACTAGATGGTGCCTTCCACCACTACTAACCATCCTGACACAATAGAAGGTCCTGGATAGAATGGGATAAAAATGTAGAACAAAATTCAAATTCCTACAAAGGCTAGACCTCCTGGACAGATAGAAGAACCCATGAGACCATCACCCTAAAATACCCTTTGCACTTGGAACTAAATCTAGTTCTGAAAGTCACTATCCATGAGTAATGGGCTCAATTAAAAAATGAAGTCTATGAGACCAAATGGTCAACATTTCCTCAGAAGCAAATATGAGAAGGTACGGAGGAGAAAGAATGCTACATCAAAGAAAAAATAACAAAGAGAATGGATATGAGAATGTTGACAGATTGTGAAAAATTGCAACCAATGTTATGGAACAATTCATATCAAACTTGGTAAATGGGAATCTAATTTGTTGTGTAAACAATCATTTAAAATGTAACAAAATTATAAGAAGAAGAGCCCATGGGTCACAGCTTTATCCTGCTCTTGTCAAAGCCAGAATGGACTTGATAGCAGTTGTTAGGCCTTCATCTATATTCATAACACAGAGAGGCCACTACCTGGTCCTAAGTCATGCTTCCTTCAACTCCAAGGTCTCAGCTTTGGCCGCATCATTCAACTAAGATTTGTTGAATTAAGATTTGTTTACAAATCAAGCTAGAGAATGGGGCCTCTTCTTTAATTAATAGGAAAGAGGGCAAGTCATAAGTGAGATGAGGGACACTAAGGTTGAAAACTTGGCTGGACACTGATTATTCCAGACTGTTGCCAGCTCCATTTGTGCTTTTCTAAAGCAAGGCAGACTCTGCACTCTCAGGGCTTCCAGATGCGTTGGCTCATCTTCATAAACTCACCTCACCCTCTGCTCTGCTGCTGGTGGCCCAGCAGTTTTAGTGTTGACTTTCACTTCGTGTCAGGTTTCTAAAAATAATAGTTTCAGGAAGCTTCTCTTCAGATTCCAAAACAGCCTTCCACTGAGATAAAACTGGTCGAAGAGATTTAAATTGTTCTCAAAGGAAATGCTCTCTCTGGTAAAAGTAAACAGGCAAATAAAAGCAATGCAAGTCTTTGTCTCTTAGTATTAAAAGTAAATAAATAACTAGTTTTTCCACTTCTCGGTGGAAACATGATGCTGATAGAAGTTTATTTGTTCGAGTCCATGTCCTGATGCTCTAAAGCTTAACTATGATGGTGTGAGGGGACAGTCCCATTTATACAAATGGAATTGGGTCAAGAGGGAAGCATAAACTCATTCTGATTAAAGTAACAGCTGAGATATTTTTCCCCTTCACATTGAATACACAATTTTCTAAAATTAAAGGGAAATTCAAGTGAAGATCCATATGGAAGATAAGAAGATAAAGTGTGTATGTGTATTTAATATACATACATATATAACCAACTCAACCCCACTTAACAACATGCTACCATGGCACAGTATGCATACACATGAAATCACAAAGTGTTGCTCCTAGAATTCCGATTCATACATGCATGACTTTATTCTAACAACAAACAAATAAACGATGTTTTCTTTTTATTATTTTGTGGAGAGTTTTGCAGAGAATGGCTGCAGATAAATTCTCAGTAGTCCACTTCTCTTAGTCTCTTTGTTGTTGTTGTGAACTGCTGTCGAGTGTGTTCCGATTCATAGCGACCCTGTATATGGTTTCCAAGTAGCAGCTGGTGAGCTTGAACCACCGACTTTGAGGTTCAAACCAACTTTGCAGTCCAGAACATTAACCCGCAGCACCACACCAGGACTCCTTAGTCTCTTTGTTGTTGTTAATTGTCGTTGAGTCGGTTGTGACCCATAGCAAACCTGTATAGGGTTTCCGAGGAGCAGCTGGTGAGCTTGAACCGTCGACCTTGCAGTTCAAACGGCTTTGCAGTCTGGCACATTAACCCACAGAGCCACACCAGGACTCTTTAGGTGCCTTTAAAAAAAAAAAAAAAAAAAAAAAAAAAGTCCATTCAACAGTAGTTTCAGGCAAAGAGCTCAACTTAGAAGGAGGTGGTGACTGATTTTTAGGATTCCCAAGGTGTAATCTTGATAGGGTTCTGGTGTGGTACTGTAGCATAAATACTTGACCACAAGGTCAGTTTGAATAGTAAGTCCGGCAACTCAAACTGGGAAACCCTATAGAGGGCGGCTATGAGTAGGAACTGGAATAGACAGTGCTTAACAACAACGATCTTGATAGATATTCTCAAAGGATACAGAAAGTTCAAGGTGGTTAATTAACAAGAAGTTTTTAAGAATATTGAAAACTGTTCCAGGAGAGAAAACACCAAGAAAGTTGCATTTATCACAGTAAAGCATCTGCTCATTCTGCATGAGAATTTGATTCTGTCCTTTCAAAATTCTTCTTTGTTAGTTACCCAAACTCCTGAGGATGCCCAAACTACGACTTTGATGTGGTATAAAAGAAACAGTGCAGAATTCTTCAGGGCAAGCTCAGAGACATGGAAGCCCTGTTTTCAGAAGACCGTAGACCGAAATGCAGGATCTGTCAGGGAACAAGAGCTTCATATTTTGAGATTTTTGCTTAATAAATGTTTCTATGATTTTCTAGTAGTATTTTTTTGATGTATCCATGTATAAACACATGCATACATAGCCATATGTACCTATATGACTATGATATTTATTATAGATAAATATTGGTATAAATATAATTCCCATGCAACAAATGAATATAAATTTATGTATCAAATTGACTTTAAAATATTTTAAGGAGTTATATAGTTAATTTAAAGGCCCTGAAAACTCACAAAGGAACTTGATTTACTTTTCTAATGTTTCCAAATAGGTACTTTAATTTTAGTCATGATATTAGTTTCTGATAAGATTTGATTTGATTGTTGATGTTGAGTGCTGTCGAATTGATTCTACCCTATGTAGAGTTTCTGAGGCTGTATAGCTTTACAGGAGAAGTTGGTGGACTAGAACTGCTGATCTTTACATTAGCCGACCAAGGAACTATGCCAACAGCACTCTCCAAATTTACTTATACGTAAGTATACGTGTGTGTGTGTGTGTGTGTGAATGCATGCTTGTACATAAAATTTGAATATCAATTATCTTAAAAGCTGTATATATACCGTATAGTTATTGTAATATACATTTTTTGTAAGCCTCTGAAAGAGAAATGTTATAACTATATCTTATGTGGAGTCCTATGGGTTAATGTGATGGAATGTGAAGTTGATTTGAACCTCAAGGTACAGCAGTTCAAGCTCACCAGCTACTCGTCGGAAATCCTATACAGGGTCGCTATGAATCAGAACAGACTCTACGGCACACAACAACAACAATGTCTTATATATTGATTCTATTTATAAGACATTTTTGATTGAAAATATGGCTTGGATCACCTATATCTTAGTCGTCAAAGTAACAACTTTGCTTTTGAAGACTTTAAGAGGTCTTTTACAGCTGAGTACTTCCTGAGTATTAATTGTCCTGCTGCTGTTAGGTGCCATGGAGTCGGTTCTGACTCGTAGAGACCCTAAGCACAACAGATGCTATAGATACTATTCTCACAAGCATTGTTACCCTTGAGCCCATTACTACTGCCACTGTGGCAAGCTGTCTCGTTCGGGGTCTTCCTCTTTTTCATTGACCCTCCACTTTACCTAGCATAATGTCCTTCTCCAGGGACTGGCACCTTCTGATAATATATCTGAAGTAGGAGAGATGAAGTCTCGTCATCTGGTTTCTAAGGAACATTCTGACGGTACATCTTTCCAAACGATTTTGTTCATTCTTAGCAGCTCATGGTACTTTTAAATATTTTTCTCCAACACCATAACTGAAATGCATCAATTCTTCTATGTGCTTCCTTGTTCATTATCCAACTTTCATCTGCATATGAGGCTATTGAAAATATCAAGACTTGGGTCAGGTGCACTTTAGTCTTCAAATGCTCTTAGACACTTGAATTCTTTGACAACTTCAATATTTCCTTCATTTACCATGATGTTGCTTATTGGTCCAGTTATGAAACTTTTTTGTATTCTTTATATTGAGGTGTATTCCCTACTGTAAAGAACTCTGGTAGCATAATGGTTATGAATTGGGCTGCTAACCTCAGGGTCAGCAGTTCGAAACTACCAGCTGTTCTGCGGGAGAAAGATGAGGCTTTCTGTTCTGTAAAGATTTACAGCCTTGGAAACCCTGTACAGGGTTGCTATGAGTCGGAACCGACTCCACGGCACATAACAACAACAACATTCCCTATTGTAGACTACAGTCTTTGGTCTTCTTCAGTAAGTCCTTCAAGGTATCCTGGCTTTCAGCAAGCAAGTTTGCATCATCTATACTGCCGAATGTTAATGAATCTTCCTCCAATTCTAATTCTTCTTCTTAAAAGCTACCTTATCAAATTATTTGCTCAGTATATAGATTGAATTAAGTACAGTGAAATGACACAATGCCTTTCCTGACCTTAAACCATGTACTATCCTCTTATTCTGTTCTAACTTCATGATAATAAAAAGCACCTTCCCTCATTATGATCTCTCCCAATTCATTATTTCATGCCAGAGGAGTTCTAGACATTTGGGAACTCTGACATGTCAAAATGTTACTGCTGATTCTCAGCTGTTTGAATGCATATACCTGTTTAAATGCAGAGCTTAATTGAGAACAAATTCTGTCCCAAGAATTGTCTTTGAAAGGCTTAATTCTTAAATCTTTGAGTCAAAATCCTTGTATGTTTTTAAGTGATCTCTGTTATTTTTGGAGTCCTGGTGTGATACTGTGGGATAAAGTACCAGAGCCACACAGTTGGTTTGAACTGCAAAGTCGGCGGTTCAAATTCACCAATCACTCCTCGGAAATTCTATACAAGGTTGTTATGAGTAGAAACCAACTCAACGGCACATTTCAACAATTATGACAGGAATCTAGTAAGGATTTACAATAATGTTTCATAATTAAAAGCATAATAGAATAGAAACGATAAGAGACACTTATGCAAAATATCTATTTTTAAAATTTTGAGGATTATTTTCTTAGTGCAAATTTCTCTTCTAAACCTCTTATTTCTTGACTTTATCATCTTAAGTACTATTCGATGAAAGACTAGAAAAGTAGTACTGGATCAATAGCCGAAATTCTCTGGAAAATTCATTAAAAAATTAAACAGATTCATAGTGAAATTAATCTAAATAAACGTTAACCAATTTTTATCTATCTATCT
>NW_006408666.1:2135461-2140823 GCF_000296735.1 Chrysochloris asiatica | reverse complement strand
TCTATCTATCTATCTATCTATCTATCTATCTATCTATCTTTCTATCTATCTATCTATCTATCTATCTATCTATCTATCTATCTATCTATCTATCTATGTTTCTATCAGTCTGTCTATCTGTCTGTCTATCTATCTACTTATCTGTTTTCTATGTATTGTCCACAGTATATTTATGTGTGCTCTATTTCCTATCCTTTTTTTCAACAGTATAAAAACTTTTGATGTACTCAATAATGTTGCAGCCAAAAACTTCCCTGCTGCCAACAGTTTTTTTTTAAACCAGAAACCTCTATTGTCTTTCCTCTGGTAATAAATGATAATAATTAAAGGCAAATACACAATAATTAGTCACACTAGGTTTATCCATCTGGTGTACCTGTATCCTATCACTGTCTTTGAAACAGATGACAAGCAGCATATTGCAACTCATCCTGCTAATGGGTCTACGTGGAAAATGGGAAGGTAAAAAAGGTCATTGAAAAAAGGTCAGGAGCAAAGAACAAGAGCATTGTAATTTTTTAAGTGGCCATTGACCATACAGTCTGTACCCTCCACCAACATATGTGCTTTCCCAAGAAAGTAGTGAATTCCAGAAACTTACCAGGCCTAGACTGGTCTATAGTTGCATAAATCTCTATCACCATAACTACCATCACAGTTTATATTCATATTTTGTTAATGTCTACCAGGCATTGTGTCCCATTTAAAAAAATATTTCCCTTTACTTCTGACAATCTTGTAAGATAGATCTCCAAATCACCGTCAATTTGTGGATGAGGAAAATGAGTTTGAGTAATGTCTCTAAGACCATGTATCTCCTAAGTATTGAACCAAAGCTTAAGGTAAAATTAAAACATTTTAGAAGACGGTGTGGCACTGCGGATAAGCACTGGACTGTGAACTTCAAAGTTGGCATTTCAAACCCACTAGCTACTCATTTTTCTTTTTTGTTTGTTTGTTTCTAAGTGCCATCGAGTTGGGTTCCGATTCACAGCGACCCTGTACAGGGTTTCCAAGGAGCAGCTGGTGAGTTAGAACTGCCAGGCTTAATGACCCAAACCCGCGTTGTAGTTTACGGCATTAACCAGCAACGCCACACCAGAATTCCAGCTACTCATAGGAAGCCCTATAAAGAGTCAATATGAGTCAGAACCATCTCCATGTCACTTAATGACAACAAAAATTGGACATTTAACTCTTGGCAATTCTGTTACTTAATGATTGACTTTAAGAGACTTTTAAATGATTTTGGCTAATTTTTTATGCAAATAGACTTTGACTGTCATGGGTTAATATGACCATCAAGACATTCTACATGATATGACAAATGTATGCAATGTATTTTGTGAATGAGGAAGACACTGTTGGCATTCCAGGGGTTCAACTATTAAAAGCACATTCCAATTCATTCTCCACAATATGAGAGAGATGATCATTTATGAGGACTATTGTACTTTTGTGGTGCTGTGGGTCGATGCACTGGACTGCAAAATTGGTTTGAACTGCAAGGTTGGCAGTTCAAGCTCACAAGCAGCTCCTTGGAAACTGTATACAGGGTTGCTGTGGGTCAGAACCGACTCAACAGCATACAACAGCAATGTATTTTGCACATATTCTTTAGGAAAGATGAACAATATTCCTCAATTTGGCTGCTGCCTCTATGAGCTGAAAAAGACCTACACTGTCTCTTTTAATCCACCGGTATCTTCTGTAGTCAGTTCATGTAACTCCAACCTCTGTTCATGTTGTTAAGACTTGAAATACCCTCCATACACACATTCACATACACAAGCTGAGCTGTCAATTGTCAGTCCATCTGTTCACCCCGGAATTTGTCATTAACTTCCCACAACTAACAATGGAGATTATTATTGGGCTTATTTTTCCCAAAGGAGAAGATGAGGCATTTCCAGATTATTAACGATTCCCATTTCACATAACCAGTGTTTCTTGGGAAGAATATTCTTGCTTCATTGTCATAAGGAACTCTGCACATTGTAAGAAGCCCACGAGATGGGAAGGGAATAAAAAAAATGTCTGTATGGAACTAGGACCTTCTGGGTAGAAAAATCATTAGTGTATTTAAAAAAAAAAAAAAAAGCTGGAAGTGGTACCTCCGTGTGCTCAATATTAGAGGGAAATAGAAGAGAAAGGAGATCAGAGTTTTGCAATCAGTGTAAATTGTTATTTGCCAACCATTTGGAAGTCTCAGCTAGTCTTTTGAAACCCAGAGTTCGACAAAGGAGGCCGCACCTGTTGCTGACTATGCAGGAGCAGCCACATCAAGTAATCAAGACGTACCCATCTGCGGGGAAATTTCCCAATTTCTCCCTTAAAGACAAGATCCTTCACTGCTAATGAGCTACTAACGGGAGGACTGCAGTGTCTTACCCAATTCTATGGCTGCAATATAAAACAGTGGTAATTAAAAATTAAATTCAGCTGACGTTTATCCCCGCTTTCATGCCTCAGGTTTCCCCTTTCTTAATGTACTATTGTGTTGTTGTTGGGGGCTATCAGGTCTATTACAAATCACAGTGACCCTACGGGACCAAGCACAGCTGCCCGATAGGACTTCTGAAGCTTTATAAAAGTAGATCGTCAGATTTTTTTCTCCTGTGGAGCCACTGGTGAGGTCTCAACTGCTGGTCTTTCAATTACCAGTCAAGCTGTTGACCATTGTGCCACCACAGGTCCTTAACCTCCTGCACATTTCTCAAGCTTTTAAGGTTTCATTCAAATCAGGACATTAGGTCTATTGGATTGATGATATTTCTTTTTTAAATCCATCTAGTCTTTGGGAGGTCAGGAGACCTCCCATATTTAAGATTTGCGTATTATCCTATTCACCTCTCTTCTTTTTTTAGTTTCACAACCAATTTGATAGTCAAATATGAAAGTAGTCCAACTACATTGCTACTCAGGTTCCAGGGTTCCTACATGTATGGGTTTATTCTAAAGAAAATATGTTTTAACAAGTCTCTGCAATCAGTGGATGTCTGCAGAAAATTCTCTCAGTAAAACACTTGTCTTAGTCTCATTAGCATAACTTCAACAAAAGGTCCAATCAAAACACTGACTTCTGAAGAGGCTGCAGAGAGGTCAACCTCAGAAGGTTATGGAAACACCAGATGATCACGGAATATAAGAAGTTATTTTTAAAAACTTGAAAACTGCATTGATGAGGAAAAAGGTCAGAAAAGTTGCATCACAGTAATGCATCTGTTCATTCTTCAAGGGTAGCAAGGACTGTCTGAGAATAATTTCACTGGGGGAGCCCCTCCATCCTTGCTAGTTGTTGTTGTAGAGACCGCTACTGAGTATGTTTTGATCCATAGTAACCCATCACACAACAGAAGGAACACTGCCCATGCCAGAACCATCCTCACTATTTTTGTGAAGTTTGAGCTCACTGGTGCTACCTCTGTGCCAATCCAACTCATTAGAGGTCTTACTAGTTCTCACTGACCCTCCACTTTACCAAGAATAATGGCCTTTTCTAGGGATTGGTCTTTTCTGATCACACATCCAAATTACAGTAGATGAAGTATTATCATTCTGACTTTTATGGTGCATTTTGGATATATTTCTTCCAAGACAGGTTTGTTTGATCTTCTGGCAGTGCACGATCCTTTCAATATTCTTCTAAAACACCATAAATCCAATGCATTGATCCTCCTAGTCTTCCATTTCACATGCATATGAGTCCATTGAAAATTCTATGGTTTGGGTCAGGTGCACCTTAATTCTCAGTAGCATCTTTGCTCTTTAACATTCTAAGGAGGGATTTTACAACATATTTGCCTATTACAAAGTATGTCCTTTGATTTCTTGACTGGTGATTCTGGATTGAAGTAAAATGAAGTCATTGACAACTTCAATGCCTTCTCCATTGATTATAATACTATTATTGGGCCCTTTGTGTGGATTTTCATTTTCCATATATTGAGGTACAATTCATACTGAAGGCTCTTCATCACAGTAAGGAAATACTGTGAGTCCTCTTCACTTCAAGTAAGTATAGTTGTGTGATCTGCATATTGCAAGTTATTAGCAACTATTTTTCCAATTGAAATCCCACATCCTGCTTCATATGATCCAGATCCTTGGATTATTTGCTCAGTATACAGATTAAATAAGTATGGTGAAAGGATACAACCATGGTGCACACTTTTCCTGATTGTAAGTCATTCACTACCATCTTGTTTTGTTTAATCTACTGTCTCTTGGTCTATGTGCACAATTAAATATTCTGGAATACCAATAATTTGCAATGTTATCCTTAATTTATTAAGATCTATACAATCAAATAAAGTACAAGCAACTATCTTTCTGATATTCTCTGCTTTCAGTCAAGAGCCATCTGATGTCAGCAATAACATCTGGAGTGGTTATGCATTGGGCTGCTAATCTCACAGTCAGCAGTTCAAAACTACTAGGGGTTCCAAGGGAGAAAGATGAGGCTTTCTGCTCCTGTAAGGATTTGCGGCTTCAAAAAACCTACACAGGGTTGCTATGAATTGGAACCAACTCCACGACATATAACCACCACCACCACCATGTTCTCTTGTGAAACCAGCTTGAATTTCAGGCAACCGGGTGTGGTGCTGTAGGATAAGCACTGAACTGCTAACCACAGGATTGGTGGTTCAAACCCACTAACCACACCTCAGAAACGTTATACACTTTATACACTTTATGCAATGAGTCAAAGTTGACTTGACAGCACTTACCAATAACAGCAACAATATTTTTGATGTATTTCTGAAACCACATTTTTTTTCCAGAAAAATTTTACTTTCATGCTATACTAATTGTATGGTTCAATAATTTCCACATTACATTGGGTCACATTTCTTTAGAATGATCACAAATACTGATTTCTTCCAATCGGTTGTCTGTCTTCCAAATTTCTGGACACAGACAAGTGAGTGCCTCCAGTGCTGCATTCGTGTGTTGAAATATTTCAATCCATAGTCAACCTAATCCAGGAGAATTGTTGGTCACCAAAGCTTTCAGGGAGTCTGGACTTCTTTCTTTAATCCCTTCAGTTCTTGACCATGACTTTGACCACTTGAAATGACTGAGCATTGATCAGTTCTGTTTGAGTACAGTGACTCTTTGTATTATTTTGTTTGGTTTAGTGACTTGTAGTTTTTCCATCTTATTTTCATGCTTTCTATGTCATTCAATATTTTGCCATGTAGTTGTTGTGTACTGTTAAGTGACTCTGTATAGGGTTTCTGAGAGCAGTTCATGGGTTTGAACTACTGACCTTGGGGTTAATTGTTGTTGTTGTTAGGTGCCATCGAGTCAGTGCTGACTCATAGTGACCCTATGCACAACAGAACGAAACACTGCC
>NW_006408666.1:2111873-2135026 GCF_000296735.1 Chrysochloris asiatica | reverse complement strand
CTAACACAATATGTCATTTGATTTCTTGACTGCTGCTTCCATGACTGTTGATAGTTGATCCAAGAAGAATGAAGTCCTTGACAACTTCAATCTTTTCTTCATTGATAAGAATGTTGTTTACTGGTCCAGTGGTGAGGATTTTTGTTTTCTTTACATTGAGATGCAATCCATACAAAAGGCTATACTCTTTGATCTTCGTGAGTAGTAAGTATTTTAAGTTTAGTGTTTACCTACAGAGACTTCACTATTGCAACCAGAAACTTGGATTTTTTCTTCAGTTCTTTCAGCTTGATAAATGTTTAGCATAGCCTTCCTTTTGGTTTTCTAACTTCCAATCTTTGCACACTTCATTATGTTGTTGTTGGTGGTGAGCTTGAACCACCGACCTTGCAGTTTAAACACATTAGCCCAAGGTGCCACACCAAAGTCCCCTTAGGAATGTCAAAATTGTAATTTTGACATTGTGTAAATCAAAGATTATATAATCTTTAAGGAAGGGCTAGAGAGATGGAAACACTACCTTCAGAGGTGTACAGACCTAAATAGAGGAGATGCCGAGAAACAATAGCATCACACTTTGATATGTTTCTTTAGTCAAGGTTTAAATGTTTTGCCCACAAATGTTTCTGTGAATATGTTCTATGGTGGAGAAGTTCCATATCATCAGCCAAAACAAGGCCAGGGGTCAATTATGCAATAGACCATCAATTACTTATATGCACGTTCAGGTTGAAGTTGAAGAAAATTAAAACTTACTTATTTAAATTGTATGCTGAGCAGATAATCTAGAAGGAGGACTATTGGAAGGAGGGCATGGCAGAAGTATTGAAAACAGACTGATTAACAACCTGTGATATGCAGATGACACAACCTTGCTTGCTGAAAGCAAAGAGGACTTGAAGCCCTTACTGATGGAAATCAAAGTGATAGTTTTGCTCTTTAACCCTCTAAAGATCTTACCTCTGTTTGCCATGATGTTCACTGATTCAGTATGGATTACAGCTCAATGTAAAGGAAACAAATTTCCTCACAACTGAATCAATAAACAACAACATAATAAACAGAGAAAAGTTTGAGTTGTCAAAGGCTTCATTTTACTTCAATCCATAATCAGTGCTCATGGAATTAGCAGTCAAAGGGTAATTATATTGAGTAAATCTCCTGCAAAAAGACCTCTTTCAAAGTTTAAAGAGCAAAGCTATCATTTTGAGGACTGAGGTGTTCCTGACCCATGCCATAGTGTTTTCAATCACTTCATATGCATGTGAAAGCTGAATAATGAATAAGGAAGACTTGAGAAGAATTGATGTATTTGTATTAAAGCGTTGACAAAGAATATTGAAAGAACTATGGTTTCCAGAGAACAAATAGGTTTGTCTTGGAAACATACTTAAATATAAACGACCTTAGAAACATCCTGAGAAGCAATGATGGCAGGACTTCATTTAAGGTATGTTTCAATATAAGTGCAACTAGGTCCAGGTTTCCAGGTCATAGCTGTGCCCTCTTGACTTCATAGCTGTGCCAAGGAGACCATGCCCAGTGGAAGGTTAAGGAAGTTGTATCATTCTGAGGCACTCTCTGCTCTGCATTAAAGTAGACCTGAAAAAGTTTTGAGTGTTCAGAAACTCCTACCTATCAGTACAAAACCTAGATAAACAATTCTCAGACTATCTAATTTATTAAGTCCCTTCTGTAGTAATTTTTCAATTCCAGATTGGGAGGAAATTACCATTTTTTTTCTAAAGCCAAGGTGTCCCACTTATAAGCATTGGGCTTTTCTAGTTTGATGTATATGCTCTTGTCATGACCTATAACCTCCAGGAACAGAAGTAGCTACAAAATCTGATTTTAGGTTGATCGGCTCTGAGGAAGAAAAAAGACAGCTGAATATATTTTTTTCCCCCTTGAGCATTTTTTTTCTGATTCCATCCTGGAAGCCAAGGGGGAACATGTTTTGATTATATTTACAAATGTATCTAATCATCCTGGAATGTTGGAATACATTTTCTATTTGAAAGGTACCTCAAGAAAATATGTTCCAGGCATGGAACTTGCTTGCCCTTCAGGGCCTTCCTCTGTGGGACACCAGGCATACTGGGTAACCAGGGCAAAGGTGTTTCTTTCCTGCATAAAATGAGGAAATTGAACATTCACAACTTCTCCCTCAAGAGCCTCAAAGCACAATGGGACCTTCTGATATCTGTGTCTTTAATGACAGACACTGATGGGAAAGTTGGACTATTACAGCCACCTTCCAAGTTCAGTCACTGCTGCCACATTCTCCCTCCTCAACCCATCCTTCTTACTCTTCTCCCAGATCTATGTGGTGAAACCACAAATCAGTTCAGGTCACCTTCCCTCTTAAAAATCACCAGTGTCTCCACATTGCCTAAAAGATAGTATCTGAAACTCTTTGGTAAGTCTTGGTGGTGTGCTGTGGAATCAGTTCCAATTCAGCGACCCGCCATAGGGTTTCCAAAGCTGTAAATCTTTACAGGAACAGAAAGCCTCATCTTCCTTCTGCAGAACTGCTGGCAGTTTCGAACTGTTGACGTTGAGGTTAGCAGCCCGACTTGTAACCACTATGCTACCAGAGCTCCTTTTGGTAAAAGCATTGTTGTTTGTTCTATTTTATCACTCGAGTTTGATCATCATGCAGGCAAAGAGTATGCCAAACGTAATATTCTTGCCGCCTGATACTGTGATCGGTGAGATCCTGGTAGGCTCAATAGAAGAAGGAGCATTGGTTGTTTGGTGGTTGAAGTCTCACTTTCCATGCAAGAGATCCCAGCTGTACTCCTGGTTATTTTGTATGTCATGCCTGACCACCAACCATCAGTTAGTGGTAGCTTACATGATGCTCTGAAACTGAACAAGTTCCAGACGGAGACAAACTAAACAGAATAATCCAACGATCTGTTTCTGAAAATCAGCCATTGAAAATCCAGTGGGTCCTAACAGCTCAATCCAGTGATCATCATCGGGATGGTACAAAACCAGGCAGTGTTTTCTTGACTGGTCCATGGGTCACAAGGAGCGGGGCAGACAACAGGCTCCACAGAAATGTTGAATCAATGAATGCAAGACTTCATGCCCCCACAGATTCCTACTGGAGCGCCTAACTTCTCGGCCATTGTGTGTAGCTCCGCTACTAGTACTTCCTGACACAGGAGAAAAACTCAATAACAAGTTAAGTAAAAAAAATAAATTATAAGGGTTATAAAAGTTAAACATTAAATAGTTGTGGAAACTACTATCAGGCAATTATCTCTCCAAGTAGATGAATAAGACAGTACTCCTGGTGTGGCACTGTAAGGTAAGCACTGGACTGCAAGCTTGGTTTAAACCACAAGATAGGCAGTTGAAACTCACCAGCCTCTGCTGGGAAACCCTATACAGGGTCACTGTGAGTCAGAACAGACTTGACAGTGTTTAACACCAACAAAAACAATTCTAATATCAAATACACAAAAGTCTAATACCATTTTTAAAATATTAAGATATAGTGGCTACCAGAACATGGAGACCTCTGAGAAAGAACTAGAAAGTCTAATTCCCAAAGATAAAACAGATTCCAAATCAATATTTCCAAGTGACTCAGCACAGAGAAGGAAGGGGTCAGGCTAGATCCTACAAATCTCCTCAAGTGTCACTTCCAGCCTGGCAGTACTAACATGGGCTTACTAGTGACAATAAGGAGATATGGAGGTAGCATTTGTCCCTTTTTAAGGATTTTAATTCAGTATTGCTATTTAATGACAATAGGGTTTTATTACATAGACTTTGATTGTAATTTATAAAAATCTAAAGTTTCTAAATTACATAGAAATTTGGAAAACTCTTAAATTCCTGCCTTTGTAGCCTCACATTAGTTACTTATCTCAACTCTACTTGCAAGGAGCTGAGCAGATAGTAGGCGCCTGACAAATGTTTTATATGAATCCCATTCACTGATTCTATATTTAACTCCGTTTATATGTTTGGCACTGAAGATACAGAAAAATGACTCATATTTGGTGTCTCAAAGAATCAATAATCTGCTGGGAAGAAAGCTAGGAAAGAGGCAAAGTAAGAACACGCTAAGTGTTGTTCAGTGCTGTTGAGTTGATTCTGACTCACAGCAGCCTTGTACAGGGTTTCCAACGAGCAGCTGGTGAGCTTGAACCACCGTCTTTGTGGTTCAAACCGACCTTACAGTTCAGCGCACTAACTTGTAGCACTACACCTGGACTCCATGTAAGTATAGCTACAAGCAAGTTCGTATGGAAATTCACAAGTAAGAAATTACATTTTACATATTTTTTAGTTTTTCCATTTTCTTCTGGAAAACAAATATATTACGCTGGAAGGAATTAATTCTGAGAGTAGAGATGACAGAATATCATGTTATACTTAAAGGAAAATTAAGCTCTAGTTGGGTAGTGTTTACATGTCGGGCTACTAACCTTAAGGTCAGCAGTTCAAAGCTACCAGCCGTTCAGCAGGAGAAAGATGAGGCTTTCTGCTCCCTTAAAGATTTACAGCCTCAGAAACCCTATGCAGGGTCACTATGAGTCAGAAGCAACTCCACTGCACACCACAAACCACCAAGATTATTTTAATGGATGTAACACCAAACTATAAAATGGAAGGATACCAAGGCTTGCTAAGAAAAAGGTTTATTGTTGCTGTTAAGTGCTCTTGAGAAAGTTCTGACTCACAGTGAACTAGTATAGGGTTTCTGAGGAGCAGCTGGGGAATTTAAACCTTGGTTCAAATCAACCTTACAATCCAATGCTTATCCTCCAGTACCACACCAGGACTAAGTTAAAAAGAAGACAGTTTCCAGATTTCATTGATGATAGATGAGCTTCATCATAATAATTGTTGCCTGGAGCCATACTGAGAAATACTCTGAGATCAACCTCAGAGTGCTGTGACTGATTCCTGATGTTTACAGTGGCCTGGTTAAAAAGCCCGGTAGGGTAGTGGATTATGAGTTGAGGTGCTAACCAACCGTAGGGTCAGCTGTTGGAGTCTTCCAGGTACTGCAGGCGAGAAAGATGAGGCTTTCTGCTCCCATAAATACTAGTAGCCTCAGAAAACTTATTCAGGGTTGCTATGAGTCAAAACTGACTCCATTGTCCATAACTCCCACCATAGTGGTATGATGGTACAAAGGATTAATGTGCTTCATTGCTAATCGGAATACTGGATGTTAGAGCCCACCCAGTGGTAGTTTGGAAGAAAGTCCCTGCAATCAGCTTGGGGTAAAAAGCAACTGAAAACCATATGGATCCCAGCCTCCTCTAACACACCCAGGGTAACAATGAGTTATAGTAAACCTAATAACAACCAGTTTTCACAATAGGCTTGGAGTCAAATGTTTCCACCTCAGGTGATTTTGATTCTGTCTTATTCAGCAACTCTCCGCTGGGTAGCACATTTAGAGATGGTGAAGACAAACTAAGAATTTAACACCCTTGTTAGCCTCTGGAATCCAGTTTTTGTCAGAAGTACCGTGAGGTCTTTAACTTTAGTGTTTTTTAAAGTATTTATCTTATTTTGTGACATAGGTATTATTTACATTTATGTTCCTACTTACTCATTATTGCCTAATCTTTGAAGAAAGTACTTTTACTTTAATTCCCACCCACAAAATAAACACTAATAATCTCTTACATTGTTTGCTTCTAGTCTTTTATTTTTTTCTCTGTATATATATATATATCTAAAATAATAGAAGGAAAACT
Organism: Chrysochloris asiatica; assembly: GCF_000296735.1. Classification (NCBI taxonomy): domain Eukaryota; kingdom Metazoa; phylum Chordata; class Mammalia; order Afrosoricida; family Chrysochloridae; genus Chrysochloris; species Chrysochloris asiatica. Next base: position 2,129,291 of record NW_006408666.1, on the reverse strand, counting down.
TTATATAGAATTCTTTCATCTACATCTTTACGTCATATTATAAGGAAAATGGAGTCCTGGTGTGGCGGTGCAGGGTCAGTACTAGACTGTTAGGTCGGTTTCAACCTCAAGGTAAGTGCTTCAAAATCACAAGACTTTCCTCAAAAATCCTGTACAGGGTCACTGTGAGTCAGAACAGACTTGATAGCCCTTAACAACAGCAAAATACTGTCTTTTCTTTCCTTGTATCCCAAACACTAAGAAAACCCTGTGATCTCTGCTTCTGGAACACATCCTGAACTCTCCTTTGGCTCATCACACACCACCATTGGTGTCCTGTGTGCCCACACTGGTTGCCCACCTCCTCTTTCTCTTTGACCCTCCAAGCACATTCTTCACAGAGCAGTCATAGGGATCTTTTTAACCTGCCTTTGCTCTACGCCCTCCAATCACTTTCCTTTATATTTAGAACATAGTCTAAATTGTCTACCACGGCCAATGAGCTCCTCCTCTGGGAGCCGTGCCTGAGAGACCCTTGCCCATCTCTGACAACTCTCCTTCACTCATTATCTGAAATGATCTTACGATTGGTTGTTCACTTACTTCCTTGTGTGATTAATTTCTGTTTCTCTCTACCAGGCTGTAAATTCCATGTTGGGAAAGCAGTCACGTGGCCTTCTGAGCGTCACTTTGGCTAGGACCTCCTTTGTACCCGTTTTTCCTTCTTCCTGATCAGAATAACCCCTTCCCTATTCTGCAAACAAAGTAAACTTTCTTTGTTATTTCTTAATGCATACATTTGTGTGTCATATGACACCTGATCAACTCTGCACTAGTTCAGCCCCTGCTGGTGGAGTGGGTGGAAGACTGAGGTCTTCTACCTGTAGCACGGAAAAGGGATGTGTACAGATTGCCAACAATGCATTAACTCAGATAAAAGCCACTAGCCATCTGGGAGCTGCACCCAATATAGAAATGATCATTATCGGTGTCTTCTCTATGTCTATAAACTGTTGCTCCAAGCAGTGCCTCCAGCCGGACGCATGAGGCGTGTGTCTCTCGGTGAACTCTCACAATGGCTCTACCCTCCATATCTACAGAACGCCTGTCTGTTCACGGCATCGTCCCCGACAACAGCACTTAGTTGGCACTCAACCCACATTTGTTAAATGGATGAGTAATATTCCACGACAAAATGTTTTCACTTTTAAAACATTTATCTACTCATTACATTCCTCTAGCTGCAAAAACATTGATGTAATCTCATATTGTTATTCCTCTGCGCTCAGTCCTGAACCAAATCTAATCACAACCACCTCTATGGTGTTTCAGGACTTGACCATTTTTCCAGCTGACAATCCTCCCTCATGTACGTACCTGCCAGTTAGATGGGACCTTGCACTTGCCCACTTCTGGGTATTTTAGTGGACTGCTCCCTTGGTCAGAAAGTGCCCCTTTCCCCCAGCCTCATGCTCACACATGTGCTGAAGAACTCCTGGAGGGATGGTTCCATGGGAAGACAGACAAACAGTCCCTGCCCCCTGGGAACTTACATATTAGTGAGACTTACAACCAGAAAACACTCACTTAAAAACACAGTAACGCCATGTGATAAAGAGATCTGAAGCCCAGGGGTGGTGAGAGATCAAAGATAGTATCTTTGAAAAGTAACTACTAGGCTGAGGTGTGAGGGTAACTATCACCACATGGACCTTTTCCTTTCTCTGTGCCATGTGTCACCTGTTCTTTTTGTCATATGTAGATGCCAGTTTTATCTTTCAGTCTGGTTTCTAAGTTTCAAAGGACTGATGCATTATCTGGTTCGTAGCACTTACGGACTATAAAACCAGTGACTATCGGGTCCACTTGGGCTCATGGCAAACCCATATGTTTCCGAGGAGACCTGTGCTCCCCAGGAATTTCAATGGTTAGTTTTCCAGAAGAACCTTACCAGATCTTTCTTCCAAGGCATGTCTCCAGCTGGCACGCAATCCCATTCATTATAAGAATGGATAATATGTGCGTGGACTTGAATCTCCAACCTTTTGGTTAGTAGCCGAGTACAGTAACCAGTTGCATTATCCATGGTCTCCTGTGCATTGCATGCCTTCTCCATAATGATGGCGGAAGGTTGGAGGGTAGGGGTCAGAGGTGAGCTGAGGTAGGGCAGAGGAAGTGGATAGGGTCAAAAGTGAGTAAAGAAAAGTTGTTATTGTTTAGTGCCGTCAAGTTGGTTCCTACTCATAGTGGCCCTGTAGAGGGTTTCCAAGGAGCGGCTGGTGAACTTGAACCACTGACCTTTGGGTTCTAACTGACTTTGGAGTCCAGTGCATTAACCCACATTGCCACACCAGGATTCTGAGTTTGACTCTGAGCATGACAATACTGAATTGGTGTTTCAGTAACCTTGCACTCCAAAACTCAGCCTGGATTGTATTGCCAGGTCGATGTTTTGTGTTACTGCTGCTGGTCACCCTCTGTGTAGCCCGAGAACTGGGCCAAGCTGTAGATGTTGGCATTCTTTTCTGTCTCTTTTCTTCACTTGCTCTGTTACAATGAAAGGATCCTGTTTTTTCATTTTGAAATTTGAGCCATTACCATTTAGCTGACCCAGCCTTGTCAAGGCCTTCAGGGCCAAGATGGATTTGGGTTTATAAAACTCAATTAAGTCAGAGCTAGCTTAGAACCATGTCCTAGGTGAGTGAGGATGGGAAGGCTCCCTCCGAGGCTGTTTAGGAAGATGTGCAGACACTGAACAGGGTGACCATCTGGAGCCACAGCCAACACCAAAGGCCACTAGGATGATACAACCTACTCCTTTCTCAGAACTCTAAAGGAAAGTGGACCTTTCTCTTTGTGCTCCTGCCTCTGCCGCTCTACAGACCTCCTTCCTCCATTCCACACACCCACACCCACAACCCTGCTTGCTCAGGGCTATGAGGATTACCTGGACACCACAGTCAGGTGCAGTTTAGCAAAGACCTGACAAGGTAGGGCATCTAGGGAGGAGTGAGGTGCAGACATGCAGGCTGAACAAGAGACAAACTAACCTTAATGAGCTAGGTATCCTGCTGGACACTTAACAAAGGTTTTCTAGTTAATGTTCACCAAAAGGCAATGGGGAGTCCTGGTGTGGTGCTGTGGCCTAATGCGTCAGACTGCAAAGTCATTTGAACTGCAAGTTTGGTGGTTCAAGCTCTCCAGCTGCTCCTTGGAAACCCTATACAGGAGCTCTGGCAGTGTAGTGGTTACGAGTCAGGCTGCCAACCTCAAGGTCAGCAGTTCGAAACGACCAGCGGTTCCTCAGGAGAATGATGAGGCATTCTGTTCCTGTAAATATTTACAGCCTCAGAAACCCTGTGCAGGGTCACTATGAGTCAGAACCAACTCCACGGTACTTAACAACAACAACAACAAAGGGCAGTGGGGAGACCTGGTGTGACGCTGTGGGATAATGCACTGGAACGCAACGTAGGTTTGACCCACAAGGTCAGCAGTTCAAATTCACCAGCCACTCCTCTGAGATCCTTTTCAGGGTCTATGAATTGGAACTGACTCGAAGGCACTTAACAACAACAACAAAGTCCTTGAGATTAATATCAATGCTTCTATCTCACAGATGAGAACATTGAAGCTCAGTCATGCTGAGCCTCTTGTCCAGGTTCCCATGGCTGCAAGTCAAGCTGTTCCACCCAGAGTTCTTGGAGCGCTACATTGTCATCATCTCGGTCTCTCAACCACCTTGGACTTGGACTGCAAACATGGCAGGTCGCTGACATTTTCATTGCAGCCAAGATTAGTCTAGTGCACAGAAGCACAAACCACTGTCTTCAGACTTGATGGTAGGATTCATTTATCTGAATGATATATTAGCAATGTTTGCTGCGTTTAAAATGTGACCATGATCATAGAGCCAGCTTCAGAATCTGTTTGCCTGGGCAACTTGTACAGACCAGAGATAGTAAGATAACTGATACACCCAGCTGAGTTGGGCACACAGTAGGCATTCAAGGTGAGTTAGTTACTTTCTCGGTAGGAGGAATGTGTTGGACCTTCTTTCAGTGCAAAAGCCTCCAAATCATAGTCATTTCTTCCTGTCCTGGTCCAGGCTTTCCCTAGAGATTCAATCTGGACTTTCCAGTACATGTGCCATTTTGATTTCTCTATTCCTTTTTATCTTGACCTGGAGTCGCGTCAAGAAGTTCACTGCAGACAGATTCCAGGGGTTTGGTTGGCAGGGAGATGTGGAACCTTCCTTCCAGATTTCAACTATCAAGGGCTCGATCCCCTCTCCTCGTTAAAGTTTCGGGTTTTTATATCACCACCCGCGAGCAGACACTTTGATAGAATGACTGATTTCTCCAGTAAGGGGACATATACAAACACGCTGGCAGAATTCAAGACCCCATAGACTGTGATGATGGTTATATGATCTCAAACACAAACAAAACACTACATCCATCTGTGTAAGGTCAGAGCTCCGGAGATAATTTGGCAGCATTATTTAAAAACCTGTATGTCTTAAAAAGCATAACTATTTTCATACATCTGGGCCCATCCCAGAATGTGAGAAAATGCCAAGGGAGAAACTTCCATGCCCTTATCACCTCCCTTCATCTGCCTCCTAGCCCTAGCTAAGGGGTTGCCATGGTGACGCCAGACTGACCTCTCACTTTTTACTCTTCCAGGAGCTAAAAAGGTAAAAATGAGCCATTTGGTCTCAAATGAAAATCAACCTCCCTCAGTTAAAAGATGTTAAATCGCTTTCCCTTCGTCAAACCTAATGTTCCCTAGCCAAGTTAAAAAAAAAAAAAAAAAGGAGAAGGTGGGGAGAAAAAAAAAAAGGAAGAAAGCGCAAGATCTAAGAGGCAGGAAGGCTGGGCTGGAAAAGCAGCAGCGGTCACCGGTCACCGTGGCTGCCCAGACATCAGCTGTCCAAAGGCAGGACAGCGGCAGCGGCAGCATCAGGCGGGCCTACCCCGGGCACCTTTCTCCCGGCTCTCCATTGGCTGCGGACGGGCTTCCTATGATTTGCACTGGCCTCTTGGCGCTGGCTCCAGCTCTTTATTCGCTCCTGGTTTCTTTTGCATTCTCTGCGGTGGTGACTGATGGCCGGACTGCTGGTTTTTATTTTTTCTGTGTAGGGAAGCTGGGTCAGGAAATCAAAATATTGATTGAACCCGATAGCAGCAGCCCAACCCCATTATTAGCAAGGACCCCATGTAGGAACTGGCAGGGCATATTCGTTTGCTGTGATTAATATGCCAAAGTGGCTTTCTCCAGCAGCCCAGGTTGTTCTGCCAAACTGCCAGCAACCTGACCAGCCAAGAGCCGGTGCAAACAGAACAGCCCAGAACAGGTGTGGCTCTTGTCTGAATAAAGGCACAGACGGGAGAGGTATACAGCATGACTCTAGGCAGCAGACCCGGTCAAGCTTGGAAGCCAGAAGCATTTTCCTGCCCATTTCTGGCTCTCTGACGTAGTCACAGCACTGAAAGTGGGCTTTACTCCTCTTTTCTCTCCCACCTGGTCATCCATCTGCAAACCAAGCTTTACATGTGCAAAGACCACCATGTCTGTACATTAACTTCCAAAGATCCCTTGGTTTCATTTTGATGCAAGTTTCTAAACATATAGGCCAGAGCTGTCAAACCTTCCTCTACTTGTGAGTTACCCTTAATTATAAGCTAGGCAAGACTTCTCTGAATAACACTGCAGGCTTGTTTTTAAGTCTTAACTTCTTGGGAGTGATAATATTAATAAAAATCATAAGAGAAAGAAGGGCTATAGGAAAGAAAAGTAACTCTTATCAGAAAGATTTCCTCACTGAATCTTGGTGCTAAATTCTAGGTTTTTAAAAAGAAATATTTAAGAAACTTCATGTATTTCAGGGGTCAAACATATGGAGGAAATGAATCGGTGATCAATTTCAAAACGCCCAATGTCAGAATACACAAAACCAGGTGATGTCATAGTAAGCTGGAGAAAACATGATGCTAAGATTCATTAATTCACTCACTCCTCCATTCATTCAAAACATGTGCTACCATCTCTTGAAATAGAACTTGTAGGACAGGAGAGCCTATGTCTACCCTGAGTCAGGCATCTTTGGATCCTCCATCAAAAACGCTGTCCACTCCTCCCATACACGGTCCACCATACTCTCAGGGATCATTGCTAAAACACAAGCTCCAAGGACAGCTTAGTTGCATCAAACTCTTTAACTGGCTGGAATTTAGGAAGTTTAAAGGGTTAATGAATGTGTATCAGGTAAGGAGAAAATACTCGATTATGTGTGTGTTTTGATCTGATGCAGATGAATATAGCCAACCTCATCACTCCACACAGTTTTTTTCTTTGCCTCCTGACCCCACTACTCCTTCCGTCTCTACAATCTTAACAGATCTCAGTGTGATTAGAGTTCTGGAGATCAGTGAATGGCCAATGGTCTTCTATGGTTTCAGCAGAGTCTGAAGATTAAATCCGGATGAAAATAATATATCTCTTCTGCCCTCCCCACTAGAAACAGCTGCTTTTCACATTTAAATGTAACAGGGTAACAAGAGCCTCTTTTATCAGCTACTCCTATTCATAAAGCATTAAAATACATGCCTTTTCTTAATCCCTAGTGCAGCCCTAACAGGAGCTTCAGCTTTGTGCTGAAATAGCACGTATCTTTTTAAAGTCGCTGTTGGAAATCCTCTTCCAAACCGAATCAGTCTCTTAAAAGCAGCTCTCCAAAGCTTTACACAGAACATAAATTAAGTCCAGGACACGGTGTGTGCCCAACCTTTCCCCATAAAAGGCTTGAAAAACAATGCCTAAGTTTGTTTATAAGTAGCTCCAGCTACTTGGCAAGTGGCATTCTTCTTCCCCCCACCCCCACATGCCCAATCTCATACTCATCCTTGAAGCACAAATTGGCATCAAGCCCCACCTTTTCTGGGAAAGACATTTCTACATAAACCAGTCGGCATTTGCTGAGCAAGGTCACTTTCAGATAGTATTTTCTGAAGATGGTAGCTCTAGGAATGATGGGAAAAGTGGGGGGTGGGCACGGATCAGGTAGAAAATCACCTAGTTAATCCACAGGCCTCAAGAGGAGTGTGAGCAAGACTGGGGAATTCACAACTAGCAGGAAAGCCGCTTTGTAGCCAGGTAGCTGATGAGACACGGAACAATATTATATATCCATCTATATACACACACACAGAGGCATATACACACACACAACTGGTCTGTAGCAGATAACACGTATTCCATGCATAATCCTCCAAAAAATAGCATCAGAAACACTATTAATACAAAAGTGAATGTCTAAAATAAAGACAAAAATAATTAGTCTGAATTATTTTTATGGCATATTTCTATTGGGACTCAGTCCTTAAAAATTAACGTTTTGTTATCTCATTTTAAATTTTAGAATGATCATTAAAAATATTATTTTTTCCAAACAGAAAAAAAAACAAAAACATGCGCATTCTTAAATAAACATTCAGATGGCTTTCACAAATATAACTGGGTTTCTATCCTCCGTAAAATTGAGGATTTTCTACTCGCTGACCTTATTGCTCATAAAGAGGAGAAAAGGGAGGCAGACATATTTCTTCTGTTTGTGCTCAGCTATGTGTTCATGTTCACTTAGGAGCTTATCGAAGATATTTCAGGGGAAATTAATGTCACATTCTTCTAACATTGTTTCACTCAAAATTTCAGTTTTAAAATGCATTTTATTATTATTATTATTATTCTAGTAAAGAAGTGTGGCTTGGAGTACTCGGGATTTTAAGGTCCTGGCAGCTGTTTTTTCAGTTGCTGTTAATCTTGTTTTTTCTAATTATCCCTCTCTTCTTGATCTGATAGAATGCTATTGAGTTGTCCCCTCTTTTGTATATATATATTTTTCCTTTTTCTTTTTATTAAAACCTATATAGTGTCATAAAGTTATGAACTAGGAGGATCATCTATTTGATCATACTTTCTTCCTCCCCTAAATACTAGACAAATATTGAAGTAGGCTGATAGAATAATGTGCGTATGAGTGAAAGAAACAAACAAATCTATGCCATCATTTTTTCTGTTTTGTGAAAAGTATCCATCTCACAAAGGTTCTAAGGTTTTTTTAATAAAAGGAGGAAAATCTTCAGGTAATTCTAAACGCCCTTTAATACCATTAAAGGAAAACTTAATTTCAATCACCAAGATTTATTGAAAATTTCTCATTCTGGGGCAACGCCGATTTCTTCTGAATCATGTAACTTGACTGCCCTCTTCTGGATATAAGCAGAAATAGAAACAGCCTGGAAAAATTTAGAGATTTAAAGATGTTGATTCTTTTATTACTAATTATAGACTTACACTGAGGAAGTGTGTAAGGAAATTTTGTAAGCGAAGAAAAATTTGCCTTGATAGATAAAATGCTATCCAGCAGGAATGGAGAGACTTCATCTTATGTAGTTTGCACACGTTATCAGGAGGGCCCAGTCCCTGCTGAAGGACATCATGCTTAGTAAAGTGGAAGGTCAGAAAAAAAAGAGGAAGACCCCCAACAAGATGTACTGACAGCCACATTAGGCTCAAACATAGCAAAATGTGTGAGGATGGCACATACTCACATAATGACAGCATTTTGTTCTGTTGAACATAGACTGGGTCGCTATAAGTCTGAATCCACTTTGGTTGTGGTTACGAGTTGGGCTGCTAATCTCAAGCTCAGCACCTCAACACTACCAGCATTTCTAGGGAAGACAGATGAGGCTTTCTGCTCCCATAAAGACTTGCAGCCTCAGAAACCCTAAACCCTCACTATGAATCTGAACTGACTCCAAGGCACATAACCACCAACCGCCACCAATAACAACATGGACTTCTGGTGAGGAGCTGTAGGATCAGTGCTGGACTTGGAACCAGAAGGTGAGAGCAGCCTAAACCCACCAACTGCTCTTCAGAAACTCTATGGAGAGTAGCTCTGAATGGGAACAACTTGGTGGTACTTAACCACTATAGCAACAGACTATAAATACAGCATCATTGCAATTACAACTAAACAAACTGTTTACTCCATAGCCCAGAATCATACACTTTGCAATCTTTTTTTTTTTTTTTTACATTGTCTATGACTTTTGTCCCATTTATTTTATGTTTGGGACCTTCATGTCAGACCCAGGTGCTTACTCAAAATTAAGGTGAGGAACAAAAATTACTATGTTATTCACCATTTTTCAAAATCTGATATTAAAGTGATCCAAGCTGTCATAAATTTTGCATTTAATTTAGAGGGGGACTTCCATTTATTAAATCTCTCAAAGTAACTTGCAGATAATTAACCAGATCCCATCTTGAAGATAAAAATGTGATTTAAATTTCTTTCAAATAGAATGCAAAAATAATAAAAATACCTATTATGAAATTCCATAATTAAGTTCGCCTTCCTGCTGTAGTTGTTAGTAGAATTATCATTGCAATAATTTCGGCTCCACCACCTTGTATGCACCCTTTCTGTGTAGTAGAAGATTGTTGTTGCTGTTACGTGCCGTCATGTAGGTTCCGATTCATAGCAACTCCGTATAGGGTTTCGGAGGGGCAGCTGGTGGGTTTGAACCACCGACCTTGTGATTTAAGCCGATCTTGTAGTTCAATGCATAACCCTGCAGGATCTATATCATGATCTTTGAGTTTCTTTCCTTTTGACGACATCACGTCTGAAAAATGGCATACCAAATTTGGGATGATTGATCATTTTGACTAGAGAATCGTTAAATTCCAACAGAAAAAAAAAATTACCCTCAATTATAATTGTGATACTACGTCAAACAGATAGAGGAAATCCTAATTCTGAGCTCTATTAAAATGCACTTATTTCAATTTCCAGTTCTCTGTGTGTCCTATTAGCAGGCTGACATTTTGAGCAGTACACTAATTCATATGAATTGGGTTTTAAATGAAAGCTTTCAAGTCAACCTTTATGGAACAGTGAATGTGTGATAAGCTCAGAATTAGCAAGAGAATGAAGTGATACTTTTTCACCAAGTGAGCTTCTTATGTAAAGGAGCAAACCCTGAACACTCCAAATTATTAAATACTTTAATTTCAAGGTCCTCACCCATAAGTTAAGCACATGCTGACTTCATCGTCTTTTTCTCTGGAGACCCATTAAGTAGTTAGGAACAGATATAATTCTCTTCTGCAGTTAGAAAATGGAAGTTCAGAGGTGTAGTGTGAGTCTTTCCAGGTACTTCTCAGCTGGATCTCCACCTATCGGGAACCAGGGTTTGGGGCTAATTCCAAAGCATCACACAAAGTAGGCCAAGACATGGTGTTATCTGTGTGAAGCTTACTTAGACCAAGGCTATTGTTAAGTGCCATCATGTCAGTTCTGACTCAGCTACCATCATGTAGGGTTTCCAAAGTTTGAACTGCTGACCTTGTGGTTAGTAGCCCAGTGTTTACCTTCCTGCGCCACATCAGGACACCAGACCAAGGTTGTTGTTGTTGTTGTTGTTGTCAGGTGTCATCGAGTCAGAACCGACTCATAGCAACCCCATGCACAGCAGAACGAAACAATTTCCGATCCTGGGCCAACCTCACTACCGCTGCCACACTTGAGTCCATCAATGATGCCACCTGGCCAATCCATCTCGTTAGGGGTCTTCCTCTTTTTCTCTGACCCTCCACCTTACCCAGCCTGACATCCTTCTCCAGTGACTGTTCTCTTCTGACAATGTGTCCAAAGTATGAGAGACGAAGCTTAGCCATCTTGGCCTCCAAGGAGCACTCTGGTTGTACTTCTTCCAAAACAGATCTATTGGTTCTTTTGGCAGTCCACGGCACTTTCAGTATTCTTCTCCAACACCACAACTCAAAGGCATCAATTCTTCTATGACCAAGGTTAGCAGAAGAGAAAACAAGGTCATTGGATTATTTTATTATTCTCTAGCCCCGTCAAAATTTACAGCCTTGGAAACCCTGTACAGGGTCACTATGGGTCGGAATCAACTCGACGGCACTTAACAACAACAACAAGAGAGATTTCTGGGCCTTCAAGGGGCTTGGGGTTCCACTGCCAGAATCCTTTCTTCTTCTTTTGGTCCATTTTTGAAGCTTAATCATGAGAAAGTGCATCGGGGAAGGCAAGATTTTTGCTCATCAGCTGTCAGACTGACTCAGAGGGGCCCTCACCGTTCAGGAGTGGCATGGGAACACCAGTTGCCTACACATGAAGCCTGGAAGTGTGGTGTTAGGATATTGTAGTTCCCCCACTGGGGTGAAAAGTCCCACCCGATTGGGACAGGCTGATTCACTTTTTCCAACTTGCTTGTTGTTCAGGCAACACAGGATGTGTCCCCAAATCCTGTTAAGGGCACCACATTGCCTTAATGTAGGAGCATTGGGTGAGGAGTCAGTTTCTTGTCAAGCTCTACCAGCTTGGGAGCATCTCAAGAGACAGATGTTTGACTCTTGGCCAATGCAGCTCAACCACGGCTGGCTCCCATCTGTGAATAGAAGCTTGTGTGTTGCTATGACACTGGTGAGGTTTCAGCAGAGTTTCCAGACTAAGAGGAACTAGGAAGAAAGGGCTGGTGATCAGCTTGTGAAAATCAGCTAGGGATTTTCCAGAACACTGACTGATCTGCACCTGGCCATGGAGAAAGCAGAGGACAGTCCTATTCTATTATGCTGGACAGCAGCTAATAACACATCTACCTCCATTACTTCTCAGTCAGACTAGGGCATCTGGATCCAAAGCTGTGTAAGGTGTCTAAGTTCCATGTATTTTCACTAAGTCATTTGTCATTGCTATTAAACTATATCACTAAATTAGGTGCCCAACCACCTCCATGAACAAAGGACACCAATTAATTATGTGACAAAAATCTAAAGAGTGATGAAAATTTTTATGTCAATCTTTCCCTTAGATTTGTATTAAGCTTGCAAATCATTAGATTTTATGGCCCACTCACTTATTTAATAAATCTGACATGTCTTAAACCTTATCACTTTTTTTTTAGGTTACCATGGTTGTTGGTTTCTAATACCAGGATAAAAATCAAGGCTTTGTAATACGAGTGTCTGGGGGAGAAGTTAAGAGACCAGAAGACAGCCTCCTGTATAATGCTGTTGATGCAGCAGAGTATCTGTTCGTCTGGTCCAGGCAGGACGCAAGTAGCACTGATGCTGAATTCTTTGGAAGGAGTCCTGTCAGGTAGAGTTTCCTCCTGCTTCGCTGTTCCAAGAATTGTGATGAGAGTGGCTGCAGGCTCGGCCGTTAGCTGTTTTGTGTCAATGAGAACTCACAGAGCAATGACAGCTGTGGGAAGTAGAGCCACAGCTCTGGAAGCAGAGAAAGCCAAGAATCAATAACAATAAAGGATAATGTAAACCAAACAGTTGTCCGTGCCTCCCTTCCAAAGCAGACACACATATCACTATCAAAAACGCTCATCCAGGTTCAGTTAAATCTGTGTGGCTTCCCTGTGGGAGCTCCTAGTAAGCTGGGCTATGAGCCTTTAGACTAGAGGGTTCTAGAAGGGCAGAAGGAGTCCCTGAGTGGTGGAAATGGTGTCCACTCTCAGCTGCTGACTGAATGGGTGGAGGTTCTAGTCCATTCAGAGCTGCCTTGGAAGAAAGACCTGGTGATCTGTTTCTAACAAATCAGCCATGAAGCACATTTACACTCTGACACACATGGGCTGGCCAGGAGGGGGCGTTGATAGGGTAGTAATTGGCATGAGGCAGATATTTTTATGTGTTGTATTCAATGCTGAGTTGGGCATCCAGACCAGTGCTCAATGCTTAGTTGGAGCACTGAACGTATTTCTGGTGGTGGTGGTAAGGGACTGTGAGGACTTCATTAGCTAGAGTTGGATAAAGATGGAGTTGTGTGGCCAAGGGCTCAGCACAAGTAGAGGGTGGGGAATGTGAGACATAGTCCTGTGGAGATAGAGCCTCTGCTTCCAGTTGGATCCACAGACTTCAGTTTTAATTACATGAGTATGCAAAAGCTCTGCATACTTCTCATTCCAAAAGGTGTCTTCCCACTTGAGAAACCTCAGGTCTCTCAATCTCTAAGCCTGGGAAGCAGGCTACTGCCTCTACTTAAAACCTGACTACCAGGAATCCTGGTATGGTGCTGTGGGTTAATGCGCTGGGCTGAAAAATCAGTTTGAAACACAAGGTCGGGATTCAAGCTTACCAGCTGCTCCTTGGAAACCTTATACAGGGTCACTATGGGTTGGAATAACTTAACAACAACAAAAACACCATGGCTTGTTAATAGCCTACTTACTTAGAATTTAAAAGTACTTAAGAGCTTGGAGTCTTGTTGTGGTGACGTGGGCTAATGCGATGGACTGCAACGTTGGTTTTAATCACAAGGTCGGTGGTTCAAGCTCACCTACTATTCCTCAGAAATCCTATACAGTGTTGCTATCGGTTGGAACCAACTTGATGGCACTTAACAACAACAACAAGAGCTAGGCGTCCTGGTGTGGACAATCACTAGATTGCTAACTGAAAGGTCACCTGTCACTCCTCAGAAACCCTGTACGGGGTCTCTTTGAGTCAGAACCAACTTGACAGAACTTAACAACAAACAGCAAGGAGCCCGGGTGGTGGAGTGGTTTAGGTATTGAGCTATTAACTCCATGGCTGGTAGTTTGAATCCACCAACTGCTCCTCATAAGATAGATGAGACTTTCTGCTCCTAGAAAGATTTACAGACCCTATGAAAGGCACACAACAACAATGAAAGGTCACTATGAGCTGGCACTGGCTCTCAACACAACAACAAGGATAGACATATTGGAGCCTTCAGAATTTAGACTCAAGATGGTGAGAAGTAGGATTTTGCAATCTGTAATCATTGCTGGGCACTAAACTAGGGTATGGAGCTGATACGCGACTTGAAGGAAGCTTCATTTGCTTAGCAAGGACACTGTGATGGTCTAGGTTGTATTGTATGTGCCTGCAGGGCTGTGGAGGGTTCTTACACACCTACTAAAGCAACGTGTTTGGTGTCACCTAGGGAGGGAGCATGAGAAGTGATCAGAGAGGTTCTAAGTGCACATTTGAATTTAATAAACGGAGTACATATTTGGAAGGAGATGAACACCAGGGATTCATGGGAAGGGTCTTTGATTGCCATCAGTCTCTTGGCTATTTAATGAAGTTACTAAACTCAAGGATCACTCAGAAAGGGTAGCTTGGCAAGATAAAGACAGGATGTATCACAAAGGCATCCAAGGGCATCAAGGAAACCCTCTGTGTTCTGCATCTATAAAAGACCCCCTAGTTGTAAAAAACGGAAAGAGAACAGCAGATCTAGACATCTACACAGAATCAGATAGGAAGGGGCAGGAAATAAGTGCACTGTGTCCAATTATACGACACAGCAGGGACAGAAGCCCTTTTAAAGATGATAAGCTACTTTTCATTTCCCTGAAGACTTGAGATCAACAAGGTGATGTTAGCTCTGGGAACAAGGGAAGGAATCAAGATCCTAGAGTCTCTAGTAAGGCAACTGGGGATGAAGGCTGGGGTGGAGAAGAGAGGGAAGAAGACCGTGGTGCTGAGAATTAAGCCTTTAGGAGAGTAGATGGGTTGGGATGGGGATTTCATTACATTCCACCACCCTCCTTCTCATTTTCTTTACAGGCATTTCTGACTCAGTATCAGAGATGATATAATAGATTCATAGATGATGTCTCTACTCATTGTTATTTAGAAAATAGGAGCAATTAAGCAAGTCATACAATTTAAAACTCTAAAACAACTGGAGAGGTTAAGACAAAAGATCAACGCTCTTTATCTACTGCACATAAGAAAGAGAAAGTAGGGCATCGACATTGGAAAGTAGGTGATCAAGTAAGGAAGTTAGAAAGAATGGGAAGGATCTAGCAATGTCAAAAATGAAGGGCTGACCCACCAAGCAAGATTTTTACTGCAAGAGAAGTTGTTACACACAGCCAAAGCACTGGGGACACATTCATCTTTCAACTTCACTGTAGTTCTTTGAAACAATGAGCACTGGCTATGAGCTGTCAAAAAAATCACATACAGAATCTTTGCTATTGGAGATTATATTTATTAGAGGCTTGTGGGATTAATAAAGCTATGAACAAGAAAAACGTCAATGAAAAGAAAAATTGTGCTTATTTACTTTATTCCTTTATGTGCCATTTGAACATTTTTAACGTAATGGGAACTTTCAGAAGAAGACTTGTTGGTTGCATAATAATGGAGTATATATAAAATACTGAGCTATGCACTACCCCAGAACATTTTTCTAAATAAAAGCTCAAGGAACTGTAAACCACACATGGACAAATTTGTGTAAAAGCACTGGTTCTTGGATATGAGTGTACTACTGTTGGCTCTTTCAGCCTTCATCAAAAGGTTTTGGAGCCTATTATGTACCATACTATATAAACATATATAATTCATGCTAGCTTAGGAACGCCAGGGGACAATTTGTTAATTCTTAAATAGAGCTTTGGTTGTTTGAGAATGATCATAATTTGTTAGCCAAACTATAACTTTTGTCTATGTTTCTATAGCCCGCGAATGATCCCACCCTCCCAAGTTTTTCTCATGGAGGCAGAGTTCGGACCTTACCACATGCCTTCTCCAGATTTCAATGAAGAAAATCTAGTACTAATGCCATGAGCCAAATTCTCTTTGTTTCCATTTTTTTTTCCTAGGGGCTTTCTCATCACAACATGTTATACAATCCATATCAACCTCATGTGGCATTTGTTCAAAAAGCATTTTCAATCCAGTGCCTCCTACCTTATTTCAGGGGAGTTATAGCATGCTGGCTAGCATTATTATGCCTTGACCCATCTGGAAGACATCTGGGATGTGCAGTATTGCATTGTTCCACAGGAACATCCATACTGGAGATGGTAGTCTTTGATCTTAAGTGCTTCAAGTCTTCTCCCTTTTAAGAAAATAAATTAGTGTCATTTGCATACACAGGTTAATAGTCTTCCTCCAATCCTGATGCAGTGTTATTCAGAGAGCACAGTTTGTTGGATTATATACAACATTGACACACACATTTCCTCATTCAAACCATGAAGTATTCCCTAGTTCTTTTCAAATGAATGCCTCTTGGTTTAAGTATAGGTTCTACATGAGCAAAATTACATGTTCTGGAATTTCCATTCTTCCCAATAGTATCAATAACCTGTTATGATCCACACAGGCAAATGCCTTTGCATAGTCAATAAAACACAGGTAAACATCTTTCTGATATTCTCTGTTTTATCGCGATCCATCTGATAACAGCAATAATATTCCTTATTCCACATCATCTGGTAGCATAGTGGTTATAAGTTGTACTGCTAACTTCAAGGTCAGAAGTTCGAAACTACCAGCCATCTTACAGTAGAAAGATGGGACTTTCTGTTACCCTAAAGATTTACAGCCTTAGAAATCCTATACAGGGTAGCCATGAGTCAGAGCTGAATCCACAGCACATAACCACCCACCAGCATCCCACATTCTCTTCTAAACCGAACTTGCATTCCTGGCACTTCCCTGTTAATGTACTTCTGCAATCATTTAAAAATTATCTTCATAAAGATTTTCCTTGCGTGTTATATTAATGATGATGTTGTTGTGTGCTGTTGTATCACTTCTGACTCACAGTGACCCTGTATAGTGTTTCTGAGGAATAAATGGTGGATTTGAATTACTGAACTTGTGGTTAGCAGTCCAGTGTTTAACCTTCAGTGTCACAACATGACTATTGCATGATAATTCCATGTTCTATAGGATCCCCTTTCTTTGGATTGAACGCAACTATGAATCTCTTCCAGTCAACTGTAGCTGTTTTCCAAATTTCTTGGCAGAGAGGTACCACCTTCAGCACTGCATACATTGATTGAAGCATTTCAGCTGATATTCCATCAATTTTGAGAACCTTATATTTTGCCAAAACATTCAGTGCAACTTGGACATCTTCTTTCAATTCTATCAGTTGTTGAGCATATGCTGCTTCCTGAAATGTT
Organism: Chrysochloris asiatica; assembly: GCF_000296735.1. Classification (NCBI taxonomy): domain Eukaryota; kingdom Metazoa; phylum Chordata; class Mammalia; order Afrosoricida; family Chrysochloridae; genus Chrysochloris; species Chrysochloris asiatica. Next base: position 2,112,300 of record NW_006408666.1, on the reverse strand, counting down.
TTAATATCAACCTTTTTTTTTTTTTTTTGGTACCAGGACTCTGTATATTCCTCCCGTCTTCTAAGAATACAGTCTTCTGTATATATTACACCTCAAAATAAAGAAAACAAAAATTTAACACATGGACCAATAATTAACTTCATGAAACACAGAGAAAAGATTGAAGCTGTCAAGGATTTCAATTTACTTGAATCCACAATCAAGCTTCATGGAAGCAGCTATCAAGAAATCAAATGCCTTACTCTTTTGGGTAAATTTCCTACAAACAACTTGCTAAAAATGTTAAAAACCAAAGGCATGACCTTGAAGTGCACCTGTCCCTAGTCATTGTCTTTTTTTTTTTTTTTTTTAATGTGTTTGCTGTGAATTGAGGAATTGAGGGATTGTTTGCATAGGAGAACATTGGTTTTGTACTCGTTGTTTCACT
>NW_006408666.1:2105306-2110263 GCF_000296735.1 Chrysochloris asiatica | reverse complement strand
CTGTATCCCCCTATGTTCTCATCTCTGCCTCAATCTCTGGTGTCGCTGCTTCTCTGGATAGGGTCCTGAATTCCGATCATTCTCTTTTTTCTTTATGGTCCTGGGTCCTCTGTTCCTGGACTAGTCATTTTCTTTTCAATTGTTCATATGCATGCAAAAGCTAGACAGTGCATAAGAAAGACTGAAGAATAACTGGTGCGTTTGAATTATGATATTGGTGAACAATGTTGAACATAGCATGGGGTTTCAGAAAAACAAACCAAGTTGTCTTGGAAATAATACAGTCAGAATCTCTTTAGAAGTAAGAATAGCGAGACTTCATCTCTCCTGCTTTCAGCTTGTCATCAGTAGGAACAATTACCTGGAGAGGGACATCATACCTGATAAAGTAGAACAAAAGAGGAAGAACTTCAATGATCAAGATTGACACAGTGGCTACAAAAATGGATTCAAATTTAATAATGCTTTGAGGATGGTGATGGCATAGGACTGTGGTCTATCTTCAGGACTGAGGGGAATCTTATGGGTAGCAGACCAGTATAACAAAAGCAGCTCAGGGGAGAGGAAGAGACTAGTTTGACTGGCTAGAAATTTTTAAATAAGAATACACCCATCAAGGAAATAGGGGAAGTTCACGGGGAAGAGGGAAACTAACTTTAAATGAGAATGCCCAGTTAGGACAAGTAGGTAAAGTTTGGGGTAGATTGTAAATTCCATTGTTGCTGTTAAGTGCTGTTGAGTGGATTCCAACACATGGTGACCTTGTACAGGGTTTCCAAGGCTGTAAATCTTTACAGGAGCAGAAAGCCTCATCTTCTTCCCGTGGAACCAACTGGTAGTTTTGAACTGCTGACTTTGATATTAGCAACCCAATTCATAACCATTATGCTACCAGAGCTCCTTTCAAACTCCTTAGTACCCAGTAAGAAAGGGAACTGGAGAAGGGGCTTTTTTGAGAAAGAAGAATAAAACTCTTTGTGAGCCGGCCATGTCTGCCTGTGTCTACTGGGTTGGGTGCCCGATTTTGCAAAATCGAATAAAGAAAATCTGACTCTCACTAAAATGAGTACAGATTGGATTTTTTGACTGTTTGTTGGTATCAACAATATTTCTCACAGGACTAAGCAGTGTTTTGTTCTGTACTACATAGGGTCACTATGAGTTGTGATGAACTTGATGGCTCTTAACACCAACAGTAACGACACACAGGCATCAGTAGACACCTAAGATGAGAATCCAGAGTAACAATGGAGAATGCAAATAAAGTGTCTCATCTTAAAAAAAAAAAGTATATTTTGAAATTAAGCACATGTGGGTGTTCAGTCTTACAAATGGACTTTTTCATGATAGAAAACAGGAGTTCCACTGGAGGAAGGGTAACATAGGACCACAGGAAGAATACGTGAGCCCAGCTACAACAGCAACAACAACAAAGATACCTATATTATAAAAATGAACCACCAAAGACCTGGGTGAGGATTTTGGAGCTGAGTCTCAGGACTAAAGAGGAAGTCAGTGGTCAAGGCTAGAGCAATGTGAAGACAGAACTGTATAAAAGCCCAAGAGGGGCCCACCATGCTGTTCTGGGAGGGTGCATGTGATGTCCAGGGCACAGGGGCAACAGTGGAGACACTAAAGCACTTGATTCCGAAAGGAGGATTCATCAGCAATTGGGTTGAAACTGAGCTTGTAAGAACAAGTTCATAGAGAGTTTGGGACCAAGTTGGAAGGATCTGGCCGACTTAATTCTCAAGTTCATTTCTAGGTTCTACATATGTAACCCCTAAGACATCTACTAGCTAGCAAGCTTTCTTCTCTAAAGAGTCTCAAATAATGAGATTCCTTCTTTGACCCTGGCTCTCTATTCAGTAAAAGTGGATACTAAAATTCCTGTTTAGCAGAAAAACCACAGTCATTTTATCATTTTAAATTACTGAGTAGATTTTCAAGTCAATGATAAGTTTTTTCATGGTTTTCTTATAATCTTGGTCACACTCAGTTCCTTCATGCAGGAAGTATTTAATGAGCCCTGCTGTATGCTACCCAGTATCCCAAGTATTGTGGATGGTATAAGTAGGGCTCAGTAAATGGTTTGGTCCTGGCGTATGCTATAGAATCAGCACTGGACTGTGAACCACAAGATCCGCAGTTCAAACTCACCAGCTTCTCTTTGGAAACCCTATACAGACTTGCCATGAGTTGGAATTGTCTTGACAGCATTCAACAACAACAACAATCCTAAATATCATGGTAAAATAGTGAACAAGGCACATCGCCTGAACTGTGGAGTTTGTGATCTAGAGGAAGGAGCTGAAACAATAACAACCACAAAACACTAACAGGTGGTTTCGGTCCTGTGTGACAGTATGTAATAAGAGGAACCCTCCTTGAGTCTCTGAAGGAGGTTTATTCAAGAACATCTTTACAGAGGGATCAAGTATAAACTGAGAGCTTATGTAAGCAGTCAGTGCCTCCACAGAATGGGGAGCTGTTCAAGAGATGAATTTTTCTAGTCTTTTAACATGATAATATTTAATTGGAAATTACCATAGGAATAACATGATGTACAAGGCTCATAATATGCTATCTATGTAAAATGAAAATATGATTAATGTTCAGATATTTGGATCTACTATTAACAAGGCTCTCAGAAGAACATATATAAAAGCCTGCATTTACTTAGGCTCTCTGAGATGGTGATCCCAAGGAGCCCCAGTTAGATATATAATTTGACTGCACTCATAACATCTACGGCAAGCAGAACGCAGTTGTGTGGTAAGGGACCTGGATCAGATGTTAAGGCATTCAATTTTCCTTTCCAAATGTTGTCACTAAGCATCTCTGTACCAGTCTCCTCATCTCTAAATTAGGGTATTGAGCTAGGAAAGTGTTCCCATCCTGTCTTAAAATTCTACAGGGATGGGCAACTTAGACATTGGCTACCTGAAATTGGAGGCTATAAGATACAAAGCGGTTGGCTTACAAGTTTTCAAGAAGGAGTTTAATTTCAGAGTATGTAGGGGAGAGTAGAATATCCACTGAATAGTTTTCATCTTGTCTAGATGGGTCAGGCGAAAAAAGATACAGATAAGATTCTTATGATTCAGTAGTCATTGTTATCATGACTAATTGTGATTCTCACAACTGTAAAGGTATAAGTTTTGTAACATAAACGGGGGATAGTTAATCTTACATTCCAGAAACAGATGACCCTAGGACCATCAATGGGAAGAGCACGATCAGGGTGGTGGACTCTATTCAGAGAAGCAGCGATACCAGAGATGGAGGCAGAAATGAGGACATGGAGAGAGAGAGCAGCTGAGGACTCTGTTGTTGTCAAGTGCTGTTGAGTCAATTCCGACCCATATCGACCCTGTATAGGGTTTCCAAGGAGCAGCTGATGAGCTTGAACCACCAACCTTGCAGTTCAAATGGCTTTGCAGTCTGGTGCATTAACCCACAGTGCCACACCAGGACTCCAGGACTCTAGACTCATGGAAAGAGAAAGGTTGTGTGCTGGCGGCCAGGAGGCAGGCTTGCAGAATGTGCCCTTTGGCTTTTTAAATGATTATATATTGCTGAGTGTTTTGTGCACATCATAAAAACAAACAAACTAAATACAGAGGGAATAGAAGTAAATATTGTTGAATGGTGATGTAAGGAGGAGATTGTAATCATTGCAATGATACAAAATATGACATAATGAGTGCAAAATTGATATTCTCTCATGCAAATTATCACTCAGTGCACAATAAAAGCTAAAGAAAAATCTTCCAGGAATAATGGCACAAGCATTCATAATGATACAATGGGAAAAAAACAGTGTTTTTAGGTAAAACAACTCCTCTCAAATGCATGTACTTTATAACTGGGTGGTGGTGATGTTCAGACTCATTTTGATCCTATATAAGTTTTCCAAGGCTATTAACCTTTACAGGGACAGACATCTTCATCTTTCTCTGGTGGGGCAGCTGGTATACTTGAATTGCTGACCTTGTGATAAGCAGCCCAACTCACTACCCACTATGCTTCTTATACCTGGGTAGAAGTATATAAAGATATTTGTCTATTTATATTAAATAAATGAAATACAAATTTCAAAAACCAGTGGAAAGCAGACACTATTTAGTTTCAGGTGCTATTTGATGGGTAAAGCAGACTCACATGCTCAGAAGGAAGCTCTATAGATTGTATTGAGGAACAGGAATTAAATAATCCATTGGCCAAATACTCCCACTCTGACCTGTTGTAGTCCCTGCAACTCCCAGCGAGATTCTAGGGTACAAAAGATAAACCCCTAATTACTTTTCTTATTTAGCTCCTCAGCTTCACAGGACTGTGAGGAACCCAGGCTAGAGAAAGGTTTGGAAATGTGAGCAGAATATAAAAGTCAATTGTAAATGTTAGTTGTATGTCAGCCCTTTGGTTCCACAGCATTCCAAACTACTTACGAATAGTCATTGAAAACCTTATGACGTGTAGAGAAACACTGTCTAATATAGTGCTGGTATATGAGCCCCTCAGACTGAAAGGCGCTCAAAATATAACTGGGGCAAAGCTGCCTCCTGAAAGTAGAGTTGACCATGATGACACAAATGGAGTAAAGCCTGTGGGAGAAAAGCCCATGGGACCTTCATTTGCTGATGGGGCACAACTCAAAATGAAGAGAAACAGCTGTAAACATCCATTAATAATTAGAACAGGGAATGTATGAAGAATGAATTTAGGAAAATTGGAAATTGCCTCAAAAATGAAATGGAACAGATAAACATTGATATCGTACGCATTAGTGAACTGAAATGGACTGGTATTGGCCATTTTGATATGGTTTACTATGCAGGGAATGACAAATTGAAGAGGAATGTTGTGGCATGGCATTCATTGTCAAAAGGAACATATCCAGATCAGTCATGAGGTACAATGCTGCCTGTGATAAGATAATATCCATGCGCCTACA
>NW_006408666.1:2101791-2103481 GCF_000296735.1 Chrysochloris asiatica | reverse complement strand
GCCAGGTGGCATCATTGATGGCATCGAGTGTGGCAGCGGTAGTGAGGTTGCCCCAGGATCAGACATTGTTTCATTCTGCTGTGCATGGGGTCGCTATGAGTCGGTTCCGACTCGATGGCACCTGACAACAACCAACTTCTTCAATCTGAAATTGATCAAACATGCAACCAAGATGTAGTGATCATTACTGGTGATTGGAATGCAAAGGTTGGGAGCAAATAGGAAGGATAGGTAGTTGGAAAATATGGCCTTAGTGTTAGAAATGATTCAGGAGATCGCATGATAGAATTCTGCAAAACCAATGATTTGCTCATTTCAAATACCTTCTTTAGATTGCATGAAAGATGCCTATACATGTCAACCTCACCAGATGACATGCATTGAAATCAAATTGACTACATCTGGAACAAGATGATGGAAAAGCACCATATCATCAGTCAAAACAAGGACAAGGGCAGACTGTGGAACAGATATCATTTGCTCTTGTGTAAATTCAAACTGAACCTGAAGAAAATGAAAACAAGTCCACGATAGCCAAAATATGACCTTAAATATATCCCACCTGAATTTAGAGATCATCTGAAGAACAGATTTGATGCATTAAACACTAAAGACCAAAGACTAGAAGGGTTGTGTGATGACTTCAAAAGCATCATCCATGAAGAAAGCAAACAATCATTAAGAAGATAAGATAGAAGGAAAAGGTCAAAATGGATGTCAGATAATACACTGAAACTTGCTCTCAAGCACAGAGATGCTATAGCAAATGGGAAAAAAATGAGGAGTTACAAGAGCTGAACAGAAAATTTCAAAGATCAGCTCGAGAAGATAAAACCAAACATTACAACAAACCAAAAAAGAAGAACTCACTCAGCGTTTCTGAAGCTGTGGAAACTGAAGAAAAAAATTCAAGCCTTGACTTTTGTTTTTGAAGGATTATCTGGTCAAATTATTGAATAATGCAGAAAGCATCAAAAGAAGATTGAAGGAATACACAGTCACTGTACCAAAAGGAAATGGTTGATGTTCATCCATTTCAAGAGGTAGCATATGAACAAGAGCCAGTGATACTGAATGATACCAAGGTGCATTGGCAAAGAACAAGGCATCAGGAATTGATGGAATCAAAATTGAAATCTTTCAAGAAAGTTAGGTGGCACAGGAGGCACTCACTCAGCTATGCCAAGATATTTGGAAGACAACTATCTGGCCCACTGATTGGAAGAGATCCATATTTGTGCCCATTGCAAAGATAGGTGACCCAACAGAATGAGGAAATCATTGAACAATCTCTTTGATATCCCATGTGAGTAAAGCTTTTCTAAAGGTAATACAGAAATGGCTGCAAGCATACATTGACAGAGAACTTCCAAAGGTTCAAGCCAGATTCCGAAGAGGACGTGGAACAAGGGCTATCATTGTTGATGTCTGATGGATCTTGGCTGAAAGTAGAGAATATCAGAAAGATGTTTATGACTGTGCTGTATTGGCTACGTAAAGCCTTTCGATTGCGTGGATCATGACAAGCTATGGACAATATTGCGAAGTATGAGCATTCCAGAACACTTAATTGTGCTCATGAGGATTCAGTATCTGGACCAAGAGGCAGTTGTTCAAACAGAACATGGGAACACTGAATGGTTTAAAATTAAGAAAGGTGTGCAACAAGGTTGTATTCTTTCACCATACT
>NW_006408666.1:2098473-2100446 GCF_000296735.1 Chrysochloris asiatica | reverse complement strand
CTGGTGAACATGAACCACCCACTTTTCAAAGTTCAAACTGACTTTGCAGTCCAGTGCATTAACCCACCATGCCATACGAAGACTCTTGTATGCATATAATTGGTCCAAATTAGTTCAAGTGTGGGCCCCATTGTAGTGAGGAGGAGACAAGAAAGGGAAGAGGTATCTGAAATTGGCTTTCCAACAAGAGTGTATTCAGTGAGGAATCACCCCAGTGCTTTAAGGCACTAATAATGAGTGTTCTGGGTGGTGCAAATGGTCAATGCACTGATTGCTATCTAAGAGATTGCAGGTTTGAATTCTCCCAGAGGAGCCTGGGAAGACAGATTGCTGATCTATTTCTGAAAAATCTACCATCCAACTCTAAGATCACAATTCTACTGAGATACACATGGGATCACCATGGTTTTGGATCAATTTCAGAGCAAGTGGTTATTGATTAGTAACAAGGAGGACTGGATGCTGAATGCCCCAAAGTATAAATGTCCATCAAAAGATCCATTCTCTGGGACTTTGTTCAAGCTCTTTCTCCCAGAACGCCCCCCTCCCCCAATCCATCTACTTTACTGGAATACCCTCCTCCACACCTCTTCAGGTACCATCTCTCCCACACTTTTCAGGAAGAGCCTCACACTATCTCCAGTCCACTATTTGACTGAATAATGTTTCCTCTAATAGCTTCTCAGTGTGCTGACACTGCCCATGTCTCCACTGGGTAGCCCCACACTGGCTGGGCACACTCAAACATTTTTTATGGAACATTTGGCATTTCTCAAACATTTTTTATGGAACAAGGGAATCGATGAATCATGGAGAAACCTGAAAGAATGAAGTTTGTTAAAAATAAAACCAGTAATGTTCAGAGTCCAGACATGGACTGGGGTAGACTATGGAAGTAAACCATGGGGAGCCAGCTGGTTTCACAAACTTGAAAAGCTTTGGGAGGAACAGCCATATCTGGTGCCTGTGTCTACCAGTAAGTGCAACACTTTGATCCTAACTCTCTAGTGTTGACTTTAGGTATAGTTGAGTTGATTCTGACTCATAGCAACCCCATGTGACAGAGTAGAACTGCGCCATGGGGTTTTCTTAATTTTAATCATTAGAGAAACATATTGCCGGATCTTTCTTCTGTAGAGCTTCTGGTGGGTTGGGACCTTCCACCTTTCAGTTAGCAGTCAAATGCTTCATTGCATCCATCACCAAGGCAGCTCTATGAAAACCCTTTAGAAATCATGATCAAATAAGTTCATGAGGACTACAAGTCATCCATCCTCATTATTAAAAATATATGAAAAAAGTCAATGAGTTTAATTGATGGAAACTCTCAATACATTCAGAGATGAAAATCATCCCCGAAAAACTGAAGATCTAATACAAGTCAAAATCCAACGTTTCCATAAAATCAAAGATAGTTCCTGACCTCAGTATTTACTTGTCATTAACTTCTAAGAACTACATAATCCTATAAAAATTATTTTCAGATATTTTCAAAAATCATGATGTTCAAGATTACAGAAAATTGGAATTGTAGGCATCTTAGATGTTGGAATCTAAGCAAGAAAAAGACAGCTGAAGGATATGATTTAAAGGGTTTAGGAAGGTTGCCAGATGGGCTGCTGTGTGGTGGGTAGACTGTTAGAGCAGGAAGAATAAATTGTGTCAGAAGAGTGATCCGGACACTTGAGTAGAATAGTTAAACTATTTGATCTATAATGTATAACACGTGTGTGCATGTTTGTGTGTGTGTGTGTGCACTGCTGTTGTTAGAGGTCATTGAGTTGATTTTGACTCATAGTGAACCTTTGCACAACAGAAAGAAATATGTTGTTATTAAGCTTGGATGTTTGATTTGTTGACTGCTGCTTACATGAATATTACTGGTTGATCCAAGCAACATGATGTCTTTGACAATTACAGACTTTTCTCCTTTTATATTGATGTTGTTTATTTGTCCAGTGGTTAAGATTTTT
>NW_006408666.1:2074159-2095607 GCF_000296735.1 Chrysochloris asiatica | reverse complement strand
TTTACAGCTGTTTCTCTTCATTTTGAATTGTGCCCCATCAGCAAATGAAGGTCCCGCAGACTTTTCTCCCACGGGCTTTACTCCATTCGCGTCTTCCCCAGCTCTTCCCCAGTTGCATTTTGAGTGCCTTCCAACCTGGGGGGCTCATTTTTCAGCACTATATCTGACAGTGTTACTCTGCTATTCCTAAGGTTTTCAGTGACTAGATATTCAGAAGTTGTTCATCACTCTGTATTCCTAGTCTGTCTTTTTCTGGAAGCTCATCTGCAACTTGTCCACCTTGGGTGACCCTGCTGATATTTAGAGTACCTCTAGTGCTACATAAATTTGTTGAAAAATGTATTCCATTATTTCCTGGAGGCTTATTCTTTGCCAATGCTTTTGATGATGTTGGACTTCTTCTTTCAGTTTCATTGCCTTTTGACCACATGTTACCTCTTTAAATAGTTGAATAATTTCTTTTTGCTGCAGTGACTCTATGTATAGTTTCCATCTTTTCTTTTTTCTTTTTTTTTTTTTCAAGCTTTCATTGTGAATTGAGTTATAGTTTACATGGCATACCATCAGTTTTTTTACTCAACCAATTGTATTTTGTTCTATTGCAATGATTACAATCCCTTCCATGCACCATCAGTTAACATTACATTATTTGACTCTATTCTCTCCTTTTTTTAATGTACACAAAAACACTCAAGAATATATAATCATTTAAACAACTAAAGGACATGTTTTTCAAGCCAGTCTTCTGCCTGCCAGCACACAGTCCTTCTCTTTCCACGAGTCTAGAGTGCTCAGCAGCTCTATCTCTCTATGCCATCCGCTCTGCCTCTTTGTCTGTTGTTGCTGCTTCTCTAGTTAGGATCCCACATTCTGCTCATGCTTGTCCCTCTTGGTGGTCCTTGGGACCTCTGTTCCTGAAATGTAAGATTAACTACTCCCCCTTTTTGTTATACATCTACTTTTACAGTTGTGGCAATTGCAATTAGTCATGATAACAACTACTTATTGAGTTAAAAGTATCCTCGCCCCATCTCCTTGCACCAGACTCATCTAGACAAGAAGAATACTATTCAGTGGGGATTCTACTTGCTCTGAAACTAAACTCCCTCTTGAAAACTTGTAAGTCAGCCATTTTGTGTCTTCATAGCCCCCCAGTGTTAAGCAGTCAGTGTCTAACATGCCCATCTCTATCAGCCCTGTGTACTGAGGGGATAAGTCAGATCCTTGATGCAAAGACCCCTTCTTTCTTGGTTTGTGTTTTCAGCTACTACATCCAAAAGTAAAGGTCAACTTCATCAAATTGTAGCAATTTACATTTTCTTCCTGTATCCAATTTCTTTATATTCCTTTAGTTGAGTTCTGAACATCAAGCTAGGTCAAATGGGTACTATCTGCAAGTTTAGGCATTCTTGTGCATCTCCCCCATTTCATATTAGCTGGATGCTTCACTCTCAGCTCTAGGCCCCAGTGGCCAGGCCAGTGTCCATGGGCTCAGGAGATTCCACGTCTCCCCAAATTTCAGATCAACCAGCGCTTCCTCTTCTCTCTTTCATTTCAAGGCAGACAGGAGTCTATCCTTCCATCTTTTTTTTTTTTTTTTTTTTATGCTTTCTGCATCACTCAATATTTTGCCCTCAGAATCCTTCAGTGTTGAGAATTAAGGCTTCAACTTTTTCTTCAGTTCCCTTAGCTTGAGAAATGATGTTTGTGTTCTTCCCTTTTGGGTTTCTAACTCCAGGTCTTTGCACATTTCATTATAATATTTGACTTTGTCTTCTCTAGCTGACCTTTAAAACTTTTCTATTCCGCTCTTTTATTTTCTCATTTCTTTCATTTCCTTTAGTATCTCTATGCATGAGAGAAATTGCCAGGGTTTCTTCTTACTTCCATTTTGGTCTTTTCCTTCTTGTCTTCTTAGTGACCATTTGCTTTTTCCTATACGATGTTCTTGATGTCATCGCACAACTCGTCTGGTCTTCTGTCTTTAATGTCTAGTGAATCAAATCTGTTCTTCAGATGATCCTAAATTCAGGTGGTATAGGGCCAAGTTTATATTTTGACTCTTGTGAACTTGTTTTCATTTTCTTCAGCTTCAGTCTGAATTTGCATATGAGCAATTGAAGGTCTGTTCCACAGTCTGACCCTAGCCTTGTTTTGGTTGATGATACAGAGTTTTTCTACTTTCTCTTTCCACAGATGTAGTAAATTTGATTTCTATGTATTCCATCTGGTTAAGTACATGTGTAGAGTTGTCTTTATGTTATTTTTTAAAAGTTATTTGCAATAAAGTAGTCATTGGTCTTGCAAAATCTATCGTGAGATTTCCAGCATCATTTCTATCACCAGGTTGGTTTCTTGGCACAACTTTCCTATTCTTTTTTTATGATGAACATGATGCCATTCCTCTTCAATTTATCATTCCCAGCATAGTGGATTATGTGATTGTCAGATTCAGAATGGCCAATATCAGTCCACTTCAGCTCACAAATGCCTAGCATATTGACATTTGTTCTTTCCATTTCATTTTTGACAATTTGCAATTCCAAGATTCATATTTTGTACATTTCATATTTTGATTATTAATGGATATTTACAGCTGTTTCTCTTCATTTTGAGTTGTGCCCCATCAGTAAATGAAGGTTCCTAAGACTTAACTTCATTCATCTCATCATGGTCAAGTACTTTGAGGAAGCATTTCTTCCCCAGACCCATTTTGTATGTCTCCCAGTCTGAAGGGCACATCTTCTGGTACTATATCTGACAACATTCTGGTACTCTTCATTATGTTTCAGTATTCAAAACTATGGTGCTGACAGTGTTCCACTGCTGTACATAAGGTTTTCAGTAACTAAACATTCAGAAGTCTCTCCTTAGTCTATATTCATCTGGAAGCTCAGCTTAAATCTGTCCACTGTGGGTGACACTGCTATTTAAAATACCTGTATATTAGTTTCTAGAATCACAGTAATATGCAAGCCACCACAGTACAACAAACTGACAGGCAGTCCATAACTCAAACACCATAACTCAAACTCATTCATTCTTCTAATGTCTGCCTTATTCACTGTCCAACTTCTACTGCATATGAGGTTACTGAAAATACCATGACTTTGGTTCAAGTACACCTGAATTGAACTGGTCTAGAAGATCCCCTAAGTAATCACTGTTTTGATTGGACCTTTAATTAGAAGGCACCATAAGGAAAATAAAACAAGTGTATCACTGAGAGAATTTGTCTACAGCTATCCACTCATTGCAAAGATATGTTTAAACCAGAGCATAGAGCAATTGGAAGCCTAGTGGCAATACTTTATGGCTCACCCTCATGCATACATATAACTTGGATATGTATAATGAAACGTTGCCCTGTCTAGCACCATTTTCAGAATCTTGGATTTTCATGAGTTCATTATTGCGATCACTGTGAGAGGCTTCCAGTCTAGAGAACTCATCATCTAGCACTGTACAGACCAACATTCTGTTGTAATTCATAAAGCTTTCCACATTGACAGATTGCTAGGCTCTTCTTTCCAGCCTATCTGATACTGGAAGCTATGCTGAAACTTCCACACCCTGAGTGACCTCACTGGGATTTGATGTAACAATGACGTGGTGTCTAGTATCATGGCAACAAGTTAGTCATCACAGTACAACAACCTGCCAGACAGACTGACTGACAGGTGGGTATACATACATACAACTGGTGATCTTTATTGGCAAACTAGAAACTTGTTTTTCAGTATCTACACAATACAGGCAAATTTTGGGCCATTTGTGTTGCTAACAGTACATTGTTTTTCTAACTCACTCAGTTTAATCTTTCCTTTGAACTTTCCAGCAGTTCTTAAGTTCTATTTATAATATTTTAAATTTTCTTAAAAACTCAAGTTTATTAATAATTTCTTAACCTTTATTCAACAATTTGCCATATGCTGTGGATGCATTACTTTATTTAATACTAATAAGAACCATGGGTCAGGTTATTACTTTTATCTACATTTCACAGATAATGAGAAATTTGGTCAATGCCACACAGAGAGAAACTGAGGGTCCCGAAATTGAATGGAGACTCTTATCTTTCACCAAATGGTAACTCTGTGACAAACTAATGAAACCAGGCCTCACTAAACCTTGTATAAAAACTGAAGCCATGGCCATATGAATAAATTAGAATTCCATCTTTAGTCCCTCCCACAGGTCCTATGAGTCCCCAGAGGAGTGCCCCACAAGAACCCACACACATGCCTGGACTACAGTATGTTGTTGCTTCCCCATGTGGACACCACATTCCCTCAAATTACTTCAGCCTGTGGTGATGATACCACCAAAAGTCTATGCCCAATATTTATGCTGAAAGTCTCTGGACTCTGACAAGCTGGTAGTTCCTGAGACATAGTTTCAGGTCAGGTCTGACACACAGACAAGAAGACTGATGCCCTGTTCACCCTTTACTGTATTTTGTTACTTGGCCTGAAGTAGCTCCACCAGAACACACAGTCTTTGAAAAGATCATTTTGGAAAAGGCTTCAGTACAAGCCAAGGGGCTGAGCGGATGGAGGACGGTGCCTTGCCACACCCTCCGTGTCCTCCTACGCTAGTCTCCAGAAGCAGCTGTCCGGCCTCTAGCTGACCCTGGGTCTTCCACAGGCAATCTTACTTTTTCCTCACTGAAGCTTTTTTATTATTATAATAATTAAGCCTTCGAAGGCATTCCATCATCTAAAATGACTGGCTTTGTGTGTGTTTAGTTAAATGGTTAATTTTGGTGATTTTTCAGGGGAGAATTTGCTCAAGGTGAATTCAAATATCGAAGTCTAAAGAAATCAGAAAATGCTCCTAATATTTGAATGACTGTTAGGTTCGTATTTTGGCAGTTACTATTATTTTTGTTGTCTTTATCTTTTGAACACCAAATCCTTGAGGATCATCATGCTGAGATTTGATTTTCCCTAACGGCTACTTGGGTATCCAGCCTCAGTCCTCATTCTGTACTCAGGGCCTCACCAAGACATCCCTACCCTGCTGCCTCCTAAGAGGTTGTCCTAATTTTCACATGAAAGAAGCCTCCCCAGCCGCAGCCCAGGCTCCCACTTCCCTCCGGTCTCAGCAGTGTTATGAATGGCTCCAGTTTTGCCTCTAAATCTCAAATCAGCTTGGTCAACCTTTGTGGTCCTTGAGTATAGACCTCCACTACAACTTCTAACCTGCTCCTCGCTTCTCCTAGACTTGCTGCTACTGATTCTGCTCAGCTTCCTGAATCCATCTTCACAAAACTTGGGGAACTTTACCTTCCATTGGTCTATGTCCAGCAGAGACTCATATATTACTATACTCTCTGCAGCCTCCTCCCATCTCTACCCATCCCCAAGAGTCCCACAGTCCAAACTAGAATTTTAAATGTCTAATTATCCAGGAGAGAATGTTGGGATTGTGGTAGAACAGTGTCTACCATCTACATATTTACCACGCTAACAAGATGAATCAGAGTAGGCCAGTCAATAAATTATTGTGAAGCAGGAGGAAGACCAAGTGAAGTTTAAGTTAGTCTCGATTACAAGACAAGATCATACACTATATGTCAAGAATAGTCTTTTTTTTTTGTTTAGCAAAAGAAGCCTGCATTTATTTGTTCAGCACATGGACATCTGGGTTGTAATAAATCTTTGGCAATGGGTTAAATGCAACAGGCAGGAATATGAATTAGTTATGCCTTCTGTTGTTAAGGAACCCTTGGGTGTTGCAAATAGTTAACACAGTCTGTTGCTTAATGGAGGTTTGAGGCTGAAGTTTACATCAAGGAACCTTGAAAGGAAAGCCTGACTATCTATTGCTAAAGAAAGCAGCCATTTAGAACTCAGTGGAACCCAGTTCTACAAGTGATACACACAGAACCAACTGAGCTGCATGGAGACAAACTCAATTTACTGACAACTGTTTCTTCCTGGCCTCAAAGGGCTGAGCACTTACTATGGATCCAACACAAAGAGCAACCATATGGTCAGTGCAAATATTAAAGCTTTTGAAGGCAGTTAAACTTGTAACACGTCACACAATAAAAGGCCCTTAAAGTGCAGTTTCAATGATTTAAGCCTGACCACACTATTTAAAACACGGTTTGGCTATTTCCTTCCTGGTCCAATTTCTAAGCTAAAATCATCCTGAAGTAGGAACTCGGAGGAGGCCCACCAGTAGCATGTTTGGCATTGCTCACTTTTGTTATTGTTGTTGTTGTTGTTGTTAAGTGCCGTCGAGTCGGTCCCGACCCATAGCGACCCTGTCTGTACAGGGTTTCCGAGGGTGTAAATCCTTACGGGAGTAGAAAGCCTCATCTTTCTCCCGCGGCGCGGCTGGTAGTTTCGAACCGCAGACCTTAAGGTTCGCAGCCCGATTCATAACCACTACGCTATTGTACCTTACCCAAATTATATTTGCTTTCATTGAGGATAATCCCCATTTAAATGGATGACCTAGACAAACTAGTTTAAGCTGCTACAAATGCAAATGCAAATAAATATCTGCTTCTGACTCATTTTCTCTGATTTTTTTAACTTCGGAAGAGGAAAGGTTAGGAAGATTTTAGAATCATTTAAAAGCCAACTGTTTTGATTGTGTATGTCATTAGGGTCCTCTGAGTCGATGGACTGAACTTTTAAAAGGTGAAATCCCTGGAAACTTTATGGGAAGTAGAAAACAAACAAGTTGACAAGCCTAAGAGACTGGACACTCCAGGTCGAAATGTCTAAAAAACAAATGAGAAATTGGGGAGATACAATATACTACAACAGAGGGAGAAATGAATGTGAGGGATAACTCAATGCAGGAGAGACCCAAGGAGGACAAATCTCATTCACGTCGAAGTTGAATATATCTTATTTAGAGACTCAGCAGTCATACTGAAATAAATGACTCACCACAACAAAGTACCTTTGATTCAGAGGATGCTTGTTGGGTACCAGGAGCCCTGGAAATATGGGAGGATAGTGCAGCCTGGTGACAAGTACATAGAAAGATCACAGCACAGCTCACACAAGGTGGATTGGGGAAAGACACTCACAGTTACTGCTTGGTCCTTTGGGTTCAGTTTTCCAAATTTTCAAGTGATACATCAAAGGTTGGCACAATAACTATGCCTGTTGTCTCTGAAACTGGCAGCTGTTTTGTCCACTGTAGAAAATTCTCAGAAGAAAAGTCAGATAATCTGCTTCTAAAAGACATCAGCCTCTGAAAACCCTACAAAACACAGTTCTACTAGAAAACACAGGTGTTTGCCAGAAGTCAGAATTGAATTGATGGCAACTGATTTTTTTTTTTTTTTTACAGTCATCTGACTAAATAACATGTTCTTGAGACAGACTGTTGTTCTAAGTGCTGTGGAGTAGGTTCCGACTCACAGAGACCCTGTATAGGGTTTCAAAGAAGCAACTGGTAGGTGAAAACCACTGAGTTTACAGTTAGTACTCCAATGCTTATCTTACAGTGTCACACCAGGAGTATTAAATACTAAGATACAGACAGGCTGGAAGTTTGTATCTGAAATTGCTAGTTGCAGGACTTTGGAAAACTTATTAAAAAGACTTTCAACCTGATTTGTTCCATTTTTAAAATATAAGGATCAGAGTTGATGTATGTATATGCAGAGTAGGAACATAGAGCTATTAGTGACATTGCTATTTATCCTTCTACAGACACATTAGTTCCCTGATGGCACAAATAGTATGCAGGGAGCCACTAACCAAAAAGTTAGTGATTTAAAACTTAATCAGCCACTGAAGAAATTCCTGGGTATCTGCTTCCAAGAAGCTTCAGCCAAGAAACCCCATGGAGCTCGGTTCTGCTCTGTAGCACGTGGGGTCAGCCCAAGTCAAAATCAGTTAGGCAGCAATGGGTGTGGTTGGGTGTTTCTCTGGGGGATTTTCCAGAAATGAAGACACAACTGTATTTAAATTTCAGTAGGTGCACATTCATCATTTTAGGGAGATTGCTGTTTGATTCCCCATGTGGGAACAAGCATCCTCTTCCTTCAGGAAAGACATTTCAAGTAGAGAATCCAACATGAAACCTCTCTCTGTTTATATTTTACTGCTTCTCATCAAGCACAGATTTACCTTTTAAAATATTGATGCACTGATGCATTATTCTCTTTCATTCTACTTTCTTTCTTCTACTTTTTTTTTTTTTTGTAATGTTTTTATTGTTAGGTGACATTGAGTCGATTTTAACTCATAGTAACCCTATGTACAACAGAACAAAACACGGCCCAGTCCTGCACCATCCTCACAAACATTGCTATGCTTGAGTCCACTGCTGCCATCTTTGTGCCAACCCAGTGCCAATGTCAGATGATTATGGGCAGCACATTGTGATGAAGGTAAATAGTCTGTGGAGAATAGAGTCAGTACTGAGTGTTGTTATTGTTAGGTACCATCTAGTCGACAGATTCATAGCAACCCTATGCACAACAAAATGAAACACTGCCTGGTCCTCAACCAACCTCAAAACTGTTGCTAAACTTGAGCCCTTAGTGGCTGCCATTGTGTGAGTCCATCTCAGTGATAATCTTCCTCTACTTCATGGACCCTCCACTTCCTTCTCCAGGGACTGGACCCTCATGAACATATATCCGAAATATCCTGGCATCTAAGGAGCATTCTGGCTGTACACTTTCCACACAGATTTGTTTGTTCTTCTGGCAGTTCATGTACTTTTTAAATTGTTTTTAAAAATGTTTTATTGTGAATTATGTGTTAGTTTACATGGGAGAACATTACTTTTACATTCATCCTATCATATATCATTTCATTGTCATGGTTACAATCCCCTCCATGCATCATCAACCAACCAAAGGGTATATATACACTACAAGCCTGCTCCCCGGTCATCAGCACACAGCCCCTCTCCCTCTCTGGGTTTAAAGTCCCCAGCTGCTCCATCTTTCCATGTCATCATCTCTGCCTCCATCTCTGGCATTACTGCTTCTCAGGGTAGGGTCCCACTCTCCATTCTTCTCTCTTGAGGGTCCCAGGGACGTCTGCTCCTAGACTTCAAAGTTAATCACTCCCCTCCTTGCTACAAAATGTCTACCTTTATATTCCCAATGCAGCCCTACCTAGATAGATTGGATCCTACTCAGTGGAGAGTCTACCTTCCTCCACACCCTCTGGAACTAGGTTCCCTCTTGAAAGCTTGTAAGCCAGTCACTTCTTGCCTTTGTAGCCCCACCCCCCCAACACACACACACACACACACACACACACACACACATTTTGGGTAGCCAATGTCCAAGTTGTCCATCTCTGTCTACTCTGTGTATGGAGGTGGTGGGAATGATTCTTGTTGTAAAGATTTATTCCCTCTTTTGAGCTACTGCATCCATAGGTGTAGGTCAAGTTCATCAAATTGTATCAGATTACTCTTTTTTTTTCCTCTTCTTTCTTCTTCTAGTTGAGCTCTGATCCTCCAGTCATTGAAGCCAAGTCAAGTGGGTATTATCTGCAAGTGTACCCGGGTGTTCTTATGCCTATGCCCTCTCTTCTTATCAGCTGGACTTTTCACTCTCAACTCTAGTCCTCTGTGGCTATGTCACTGACTCTGGGCCCAGGAGTCCCCAGGTCTTGCCCCACTGCAGGCCAACCAGGTCTCCAGCTGGGTTCATAGAAGTCTACTGAATGTTGTAGGGCTTAGCTCGCTGCTTCATTGCTGTTTTTTCCTAACTTTCCCTTATCTGTGATGAACGTGGTAATGAATCAGAGCATGTATTTCCATTGAGTCTTAGTCTTGGAAGGGGGTTTACTCTGAGGGGACCTGACCACGTGGCTTGATGTCTCCTGGACAAGTAATTTGCTTGTTCTTGTAGTAATCAGTCGGACTGCCATTATTGTTTTGTATTTTTCCTGTTGGTCTTTCTTTCAAGAAATATCTTCTGTTCTTCTAGCTGCTACAGGCTGGTCTGCTCATTCTTTCAAGTGGAAATTTCCCACCTCTGAAGATTCTGGATGCTGTTCAGGATTCCACCTATAGTATAATGTAATGCAGAGGCTTCACAGGAAGCCTCCTTCACTGAGCACGTTCTAATCCCAAGTTAGGTATTCCTATCAGTATAGGCAGAAAACAGACTTACAAGCTTCCTATGGTGATGTTTCTGGCTATTCCTTTCTCTCCCCCTCCAGTGTCTATTTTATAATGATATGCAAGGGAAACTAAGATTCAAAAGACATCCAAACATCTTAAAATTATTTCTCCCCTTTCCTCCATTCCAACCATGTCTCAATCCCTGTATCCCAGAGCCCTGTTGCTCCAAGGTTGTGCGTACATCATTACTTACCTCTGCCCCACTTAACCCATGCAAACCTCCCTAATTGTTTTTTGGGGTGTCTATCCTTCCTGGGGTTTGTTGAGCTTCTTGAATTTTTATCTTTTTCACTTTTCAGGGTGTTAGAGAAATTTTCTTCCAGAAGTTCTTCAACTATTTTCTCTGTGGACTTGTGTGATTCTTCTTGTCCTGGAATGCCAGTAATTCTTAAGTTATTCCTCTTCATGTTATCCAACATGAATCTTAGACCTTCTTCATATTTTTTATTATCATTTTTTGTGTTTGCTCTTCTATCTTAGTAGTATTGAGAGATTTTTCTTCCAGCTCACTGGTTCTGCCTTCCATCTCGTCTATTCTACTCCTTTGCCCTTTCACAGTATTGTCTATTTCTGATATTCTGTTATTGATCATTTGGACCTCTTTCTGTAGGTTTTTTATTGTTTCCAATGCTGTATCTATCTTATTTGATTGTTTCTGTAACACTTTCCTGACTTTTTCCTTATTTTTCTCAACTCCATTGTGAAGTGTTTTGAAACATTTTATAATCATTTTTCTGAATTCCTTCTCAGGCATTTCCAAGGCCTGCCTCCTTCCAGAATGGAGTCCAGATCTACCTTTAGGTCATTTGTCTCAGACATTTTATCTTGTTTCTGGACACGTGCTGATATGGTCATCTGCTTTTGCTTCTTGGACAGGTTTAGTGTTTATCTGTAGCCTTAATAGTTAATTGAGTATGTGTTTTGATATTTTTTTATGCTTCCTGATTGCTTCCAGGTAGATGTGATCAGGGTGTGGGCTTCCCTTTTCACTCTTCCTATTGTTTAACTCAGTGTAATTTTCACAGGTGTTGTCTGCCTCCTTGGTATATGGCAGTTGATATTAGTTCTTGTCTGAGAGTATCTGTGTACATGTGTGGTAGAAGAACCCACCAGTGGTGAGTGTGTGAGTTGTCCACTCGCTCAGGCACTGACCCCTCTAGTCATCAGAATGGAGGTTCGCAAATAGTGGTGGGGGGAGGGGGAGCAATGACCAGATACCCCCTCAAAAAAAAAAAGAAAGAAAATCAGAACAAAGTAAAACTGACAAATTATATTGTACACCTTTGGTCCAAGGTTCCCGTGGCATTTTTCTGTGGTGTTTCTGCTCCCTCACTTGGTCTTGCCATTTTGGTCTCTCCCAAGATTTCAGCTCCGGGCCTCTGAGCCAGGCAGATTCGGAAGTATGTGATTTCTTCCTTAGCTTCAAATTCTGCTAGCTTTAAGCCTTTAAGCTTTTATAATATTCCTAGCTATGTGGTTCTGAGTTTTGGAGCTCTGCTCTGAATCTACTTTGACTGGTATTCTGTGGTATTGTTGACAGCGAACTTCACTGCATCTCCACCCTAGCTGCCATCAAGCCCTACCTCCCAGTTCATGTACTTTTATTATGTTTCTCCAACACCGTAACTTAAATGCATCAATTCTCCTGAAGTCTGCATTTTATTGTCCAACTTCCAAATGCATATTAGGCTATTGAAAATACCACAGATTGGATCAGGTGCATCTTAGCCTTCAAACTGACATCTTCACTCTTGAGCACTCTAAAGAGATCTTGTGCAGCAGATTTTCCTAATGCAATATATCATTTGATTTCTTTAATGCCTGTCAAATAGTTCATTCTGATACAGTAACTCTTAAACTCTTCTGAGGACAGGTATACTCTGAAAATCTGATAAAAAATGTGATACTACCATAGAAGAGCAGACCTAAATACATAATTGTAGGGGTTCATAGATAACCCTGGAGCTCCAAGAAGCATATCTGGTTAAAGTCTCTTGTACATACAATATAAAGTTTCATAATATTATGATGGCTTGGATTAATTACCTCCTAATATTATGAAGGAGTCTTGGTGTGGCGCTGTGGGTTAATGCACCAGACTGCAAAGCCATTTGAACTGCTAGGTCAGCAGTTCAAGTTCACCAGATGCTCCTCAGAAACCCTATACAGGGTTGCTATGGGTCGGAACCAACTCGATGGCACTTCACAACAACAACAACAACATTATGAAAGGGGTAATTAATCCAAACCATTTTCCCAAGGAAACTCATTTGTTTTAAAGTTTGGTTTAAATCCATATTCTCTGGGTAGCAGAGAGGAACATAAAGGCTTTACAGCAGGTACATGGTCATGCCAATGTTAAGGAATCAGTTTCCAGATGCTCATCTGTCATGCAGCCTCTTTTGTATAACTGATTTACCTGAAAATTCACTTACATGTCCATGAGATGTCCTACATTTTATAAAAGAAAAGCATTTGCCTTAGTCATCCCCAAACTTACAGCTGATCATTTTGGAGGGAATAAGAATCTCTGAAATACTAACTGAAGGCTATTGTCATTTAATGATTCTAACGGACCTTGCAAACCCTATAAATACATTGTGATTCCTGTATTCCTTTCCATAAACACAACTGCCAAGTTTAGTGTAAGGACTTGGGTTCTTCCATTCTTTGACAGTTTCAAAGTAGCTGAAGAAAGCAGAGCACACAGCATCAGTCTTAGTGTAGAATCTCAGCTGACACCTGTCCACCTTGGGTGACCCTGCTGCTATTTAGAATACCAGAGGCACAGCTTCCAGCATCTCAGCAACACACAAGCCCCCAAAGAATGGCAAACGGACAGATGAATGATGGCTTGAAAAATTTGGTAGTCCCATAAAACATGCTAGTTACTGTTATTCAAGGAGTTACTTAAATTATTTAATAATTGAATATTTATATAAATTCCATCAATTGTTATTTCATCCTCCAAAAAGTTTAATTTGTTTGCTTCCTAATTTTAAACATAATGTGTTAGTTCATAATAGAATATACCTTTCTCTTCCATTAATGAAAAAGTTTTATCATAATTTATCTCAGTTAGTGCTGTAATTCTAATAACATTTTATTTATGTTCGAAATTTTTCAGAATTTATAATCTATATAAGTTGTTTATTGTTCATTTGAGTCATAACAATAAATTCCAATCCAGAAAAATGTTTTTACTGATTATGCTCATAGGAAACAAAACACATTATACATTATGTGCTTATGTGTATGCTCACATACATATATATGCATATTTTGTTGACAACAGTATATATGGAGTTGTTGTTAAGTGCCACTGAGTTGACTCCAACTCATAACGACCCTCTTTAGGGTTTCTGAGGAACAGCTGCAGGGTTTGAACCACTGACCTTTGCCTAGCAGTCCAGTGTTTATCTTACAGCACCACACCAGGACTCTTAAATCCGTATTAGAGGATAATTCATAAAGAATTTCCAAACACAAAAGGCATATTCCACTAATATAATAAGCTATGTAGGACAAAGAAAACCAATTAAGAGTCCTGGTGTAACACTGTAGGATAATGGACTGGACTGCCAGTTTAAATCGAAAGGTTGGCAGTTCAAATTCACCAGCCGCTCCTCAGTAACGCTATACAGGGTCGCTATGAGTTGGAACTGACTCGACGACACTTGACAACAGCAACAACATTTAATAAGAAGGCACATTTCTTTTTTTTTCAAATCATTTTGGGATATGATAATAAAGAATTCTAAAAACCATTGCCCTATTTTATGTATTCAGTTTATGATGAGGATATACTAACTATAGTCAAACAAGAGGAGAACTCAGACAATTGCATTATATTTACATGTTTTTATTTATATTTATTTTGTTTTTATGTTTTTATTTATATTTACATGTTTTTGGTTCAGCTATCTCATTTGATCGTCATGTTTTTCTTTCTTTCCTTCTTTTTTTTCCCCCACTTTGATCATAGCCTACTACATGAGGAATGAATATATGGGCAATGTTTGCAGGTGTCGCCAGTGTAGAACCTTCCTACTTCCTCAAGGGGTCTTGCCAGTGATAGCAATGAACTTTTACCTAAACTCTTCCTACGTAATCCAAATTAGGGGAGTTAGTTCTTTTGGAAATTAATTGTGAAAAACAAGCACATCAGTCACATTGGCTTATTTCACTGCATTGAAGCCAGTATGTGAATACTTTTCCAATCCCATTAATCCATTGTTTCTAGTTGTTTCTTAGTCACTAACTCAAACTTGTAACTGTACCAGAAGGTACTGAGGACAGACCTGAATTCATTGTAGCTGTCTGTGCCCATGGGGCTTTCAAGCTATGGAAAGTGCCCTATGGGTAGAGAGAGAGGACAAAATTATATAGAAATTCATAAGTGGAGTCAAGCAGTTCTAACATAATTCATGAAGAAAGTATTGTGGAAGAGGCAGCATTTGAATTTGGGAAGATGTATAGGATATGCACCTTTGGAAATTAAAAGTTTGAATATCTTAAATAAATTCATGGGATAGATAATGTCATTAAAGTTTCAATTACCAGCAATTTAGGATATGCCATGCATAGTGTATTTCAGCAAACTTTTTACATTTATTTCTATACTTCTTTCATTTTCTGTCCATTTGACAATATTTTCCAAACTACAGGTTGCCAACCCATTTGAGAGTTGTGAATGAACTTAAAGGTACAATCAGACATTAAAAAAAAAAAAAAAAAAGAAGTGAGATGTGATAAAATCATAACTATTTGAGTGGACCAAAACCATTGGTGGTGGTGGTGGTGGTAGTGGTTATGGTTGTGTGCTGTGGAGTCAGTTCCAACTCACAGCTACCCTGTGTAGTGTTTCCAAGGCTGTAGGGACTGCTTATTATTCTGATATTTTTCTTAAATAAAAATGTGTTTGAGAGCTAGTGAGAAAGAGAAAATTTGTCATATTTTTCTAGATTGTTGCTAAGTACAATTGAGTCGGTTCTGACTCATAGCAACCACTATAGGGTTTCTGAGGAATGGCTGGTCATTTTGAAATGCCAACTTTTTTATTCAAACTGACCTTGTGGTCCAGAACTTATCCTACAGAGCCACACCAGTATTAATCATAACAACATATCCCAGTTTTGGAGGCAAGAAACCCCAATTCGGGTCCCTAGTCGAGCTTTGTTTTCTCTTTTTGTTCTTGGGGGCTAGCGTTCTCTGTCTCTGTCAGCTTCTGGAAGCCTTACTAGTCTCTTGACGTTCTTTGTCTCTGTTGTCATATGGTGTTCCTGCCCCTTGTGTATTCCATGTTTGTGCTGCTTCTTTCCTTGATAAGACAGCACTCTGAAGGAAGGCGAGTTCATTAATTAGGGGAATAGATTATGACCTCACTAACATACCTGATAACAAAATATAATCCCTGCTTCCAAACAAGGTCACATTCACTGGTAAATGGGTTAGGATATTAACATATCTTATGGTCTGCACAATTTCATATATAACAAAAGTACTATAAAATATAGTTTTTACTATGAATTGCTTAACAAAAGGTTTGCAAGACTCTGGGATAAGTAAACTTTAACCAATGAAAAGGGTAGAAGAAGCTTACATTGTAGTAAAAGTTTGGAGCTGCTTTTCTGCTGACGTAAGTGATAAATAAATGACAACTTTATAGCCACACTGAGGAGCAGGGCACTTGGGAAAAAATGAGGAGACGAAGAAAGTTTGTGATATGTTGTATTGAGATGCCTTACTGACTCTAGGTGGGGATTTCAAGAATGTCACTGGCATATAGGAGAAAGGCTTTTGGCTGGTGACGCATTTGAAAGATATGAGCAAAAAGGTATTAGTTGTGGTCCTCTGTGCAATTGAAGCAATCCGGTGCCTTCCTGAAGTTTAAAGAAAGTTAAAGAGAAAAAAGCTGATTGTTTTGAGAAAAAAACAATTGCCATCAAGTTAACGCTGGCTCGAGGTGACCCCACTGGGGTCAGAACAAAGCTGTGTTCCATAGGGTTTGCAATGACCAGTGCTTTGGAAGTCAATACCGGATCATTCTTCCAAGACACTTTTGGATGAACTCAGACCACCAAGCTTTTGGATATCAGAGCACGTTAACTATTTGTACCATCCAGTGATTCCAAGTGCTCTGAGAAGATATTGTTACTGTTAAGGGTTGTAGAGTCAGTTCAGACTCATAGGGACCTTGTATAGGGTTTCCAAGGAGCGGCTGGTGGCTTTGAACCACCATGTTGTGGCTCAAATTGACCTTGTGGTCTAGTGCTTATCCTACAAGCCACACTAGGATTCTAAAGATGTTAACTAATGGTACATATAGCATTTTGTCAGTCCTGGGGTGGCACTGTGGATTAATGTGTTGGACTGCAAGGCCACTTTCCACTGCAAGGCCAGCAGTTCAGGCTCACCAGCCGCTCCTTGGAAACCCTATACAGGGTCACTGTCAGTTAGAACTGACTCGAGGGCACTTGAAACCACAACATTCAAACATCGTTAAGAAATGGCAACTCTCAGCTTCTTAAATCATCACATCCAGCTGGACTTCCCACAACAAGTGGACCAGACCAGAGAAATAGATCTTTTCTTTGCATTTGGGCAGCCTCTCTATGCCTCTGAGGCTTTTGTCATTGAGTATGTAAACTGAATGGATGTGTATGTGTACGCAGTGAAGTTGGCAAGTTCTGCTAAGCACAGAACTTTGAAAATGTCATTGTCACAGAGAATACTTTCCCCTTGGAAGCTAAACTGACCTTGCAGCCTTACCTGTGGTAAACTCTCTCCAGATCAGTGGAAGACAAGGTACATTGATGTTCCCTGGCATTCACAAATGCTCTCTTAATAGGGAACAAGCAACGCCACATAGATACTGCTCACACTAAGGCCCCCTGTGCTGCCGGTGATGAACTGGCTCACATGCATCGATGGTAAGAAACAGACAAGTATTTCAGTTACAAGGTTAACAGAAAATTCCTAATTTTTTTTTTTTTTTTTGAAGACTCTTATCTTGGTTCTTTTTCTTTCCTCTGAGTTTGAATGGCCACAACACACTGACTGCAACAAGAGATTTGAAGTTGTGATCTGAAGCAGCCCTTCTTGGAAATTAGCAAATGCATTCATTGTAACTCCAAGGACTTGAAACAATGCTTTAGATTTGGTAAATTTCTGAATATTGCAATTCATAATCTTCTCCTGCATTTTCTTTTGCATCTATTCTTCAGACAGGTTATGGACTTCTGTTTTTCTAGCCTCGATTAAAGTGTGTGAGATGAAGCAGAAACTTTTCAGCTTTTCCTTTCCCAAAGATTTTGTTGCTAAGTGCTACCAAGTTAGTTCTAACTGCTGGGGAAACATGATATAGAGTCTGAATTGCTGATCTTTCAGTTAGCAGCCCTGTGCTTAGCCTAGACCTCTGCCCCAGCCTTCCTCTGAAAGCCTGTTGTTGTTTTTGTTGTTGTTAAGTGGCAAGTCATAGTGATCCTGTTTAGAGTTTCCAAAAAGTAGCTGGTGGGTTTGAAAAGCCGACCTTGGGGTTCTGAGTCAGGCAGGCCAGTAGAGACAGGCACTGGACCCCACCCCCCAGAGAACATATCTCATTCCAAGGACAGGGTCCACATTCTGGGAACTGAGCCACAGACCACTTCAGCCCCATGTGATTATCATAGCTAACCTCTGCCTGGTACAGGCTCAACTCCAAGGAGACAACAAACCCAAGTTAAAACTTACTTACTTTCTCTTCTGTAAATTACAGCCTTGGAAACCCTTTGCAGGGTCACTATGAGTCAGAACCGACTTCATGGTACTTAACAACAACAATATTCAGTTACATTAATCAATTTTATGGCAGAGTAATATCCCATAGCATATCCCTATCACATTCACTGTCCCCTCATCAGTTGATGAACATTTGTGCTGTTTCCACTCTTCGGCTCTTATGAATAACTGCTGTGAACATTTGTTTATGATTGCTTGTGTGGACATATGTTTTCATTTCTCTTGGGTGTGTACTGAAGAGTTCAATGCTGGTGCAAATGATGACTTGATGTTAAACTTCTTTGGGAAACTGCCAGACTATACTTCAATAAGCATAATATTATAACCCATTTGTCGGTTATTTGGGGACAGAGAATGATGTTAGGTGGCACAGCAGTGTAAGTGTCCAACTACTAACTGGAAAACTGACATTTCAATCCCACTGAGAGGAGATGCCTTGAAAGGAAGTCCTGGCCGTCTGCTTCTCTAGAAAAGCAAAACCAGTGAATCTCACAGGCTTGGGTTTCAAAAGGATTTTTTAAAATGCAGTTAAAGCGTTTCTTTTTCTTTCAGTTTAATTGTCCATGAACTTTTTGTGTGTGTATGCATATAAAGATATTTGTTTCTAGAAAATGTCTCATATTGTTG
The DNA here is from genome assembly GCF_000296735.1 of Chrysochloris asiatica. NCBI lineage: Eukaryota > Metazoa > Chordata > Mammalia > Afrosoricida > Chrysochloridae > Chrysochloris > Chrysochloris asiatica. Next base: position 2,077,073 of record NW_006408666.1, on the reverse strand, counting down.
TAGAACCTGGCAAGTTTCAAGTCCCAGGTGAGATGTCAGACTGGAAGTTTCTCCTGAGTCATGGAGCTGCAGGAACTGATGAGTGCAAGACCAGCAGGTCAGATGGTAAGCTTCTTCCTAGCTGACTGAAGAGGCTATAGAGTCCCAAGATTGCAGGTAGTACAGCAAGTCCTGGTCCAAATCCAAAGAACTGGAAGTCAGATGATGAGCAAATGCAGGATTTAGATTGAGTAAAAAGCTAGAGAGCATTACGAGAACATTCATATACATTGGGTGCAGGCCACAGCCCTGAGAAAACTTGCTTTCAACTGATTGGCTGCTCATAGCAAATCTCATCTGGTAACTGATTGGATTATATCATATTTCATCATGGAAGATTCTATAACTGCCAAATCACTGAAAGCCATGGTCCAGCCAAGTTGACGTACAACCTTAATGGTCACGGAATTAATTCTCTTTTTCTTCAAAATACTATGGTATTTTGACAGAGATTATAATATAATTATTTATGAATTTGAATAAATGTTCCACTTCTGCATATTTCAGCTAGGGAAAGGCTATCCACTTATTAGTCTTATCGACTATAAGTTCTACACAGTTATCATTATCTTTATTCCTTGTGTAGAAAATATATATATTTATACTTTCTCCTCATATGAATTTTCTAAAACTTGCACAATTATGACAAAAATATTTCCCCCTACTTTAATGTAAATATATTAATTTATATCAATATCTGTAATGTCGATGATTGCCCTCAGATAGAGCTATTGTTCATGTTAAAAAAGCATTCTTCAGTAATGCTGAAAAGTTTTATAAGAAATGGATGTCAAATTATACAAAATACATAATTATAATCATACTTCTTTGATCTATTCATGTAATACATTATTTTAATACCTTTCTTTATGCAAAGACACCCTTGAATTTTGCTTTATCTTGTCAGTATTTATGGAAGTCAAAAACTTAGTTTTATCTCAAGTTATGTGACCTTTGTCCTTATAGCCAAAGAAATAACCCTTGAAATATTTTGGGAAATTTTGTTTGAGACTTCTAGAATACACCTGAGGACTCACGCTCAGACTTGACCAGACCAGAATAGACTCACCTCCGAAGGCCTGTATCAGTTTGTCTCAGGAGGCATGAGTTGGCAAATCCTGTAGGACGGACAAACACACTTGTTCTCAGACCCTCCTGGTCATTGAAGAAGCACTCAAAGTCATGCTTCTTTGAGACATGACAGATCTGCCTCAGGAACTTCCCAGACCCTCACCCATTCACTTCTTCCTTATGATTTTCCTTTCATTATAAGTACACCAGTATAGTATCTTCTTGAGTCTGTAAGTCATTTCACGAATTAATGAACCCAAGGACAGATTTATTCTTAGCTTCTAAGGACTGCCATTGCCCAAGTGACCAGGGACATAGAGAGAGCATCATATAGGTGACCAGTGTCAGAAATGATGGAGAAGTGGGTGTACTGATGCAAAAAGATCTCAGATACAAACATGTTCCAAGTTGTTGTTATTGGGTAAGTGCCTTCGAGTTGCATCTGACTGTATCGAGTTTCCAGGGAGCTGCTGGTGGGTTGAAAATGCCTTCCTTGTCATTTGCAGTCCAGGGCTGATCCTGCAGCACCAAACCAGGAGTCCACTAATATATTCCATACAGACCCTTTTATTAAACTCTCAACAGGCAAGGACAAAATAAACATAATCATCCAGAGGAAAGAACACATTGGCATGCACGTGATACTGGTTTCAGTGGAAGTCTACTGATTCACACTCATTTCATTCAATAGATAAGTAAAGGAAGCCATCGCAAGATCATGATTGGTTACAGGTCAATCCATCACTATTGCAGGTGGGACTATGAAAGTCAGGAAAGAATCATGGTTGGTTATGCATGCAGTTGCAGGTCACCAGAGTTTACAGGATTGATCCTGGACTTCCACTACGTGGCTACCTTGTAGTAAGGTATGACTCACAATCATTTGACCCTGTGTCAAAGCCACAGGTGGCTACAAAGCGGCCCCCACCCTTCAGCTTAAATTAGATAGCATGAATCCAACTTGCTACTTTCCATAAGAGCCCAAGACAGTTACTTTGTTCTTTGTGTGAGCATGTTTTTGCATATTGTTTATTCTAGTTTCAACCACACTCTTCCTGTGGGCAAACTACACCTTCCAGGGCTTGTTCCAGACTTATCTAAGCCTTGCCATATTGTTAAACTCAAATGATCAGCAAGCATGGAGTAAATAACATAAAGAACTCAACTGGTATCTGAATTTATGTCAAGATTCAAAATGGAGCTAGGGCTTCCGCTGTAAAGCATAGCCTTCCATAAACCAATATCTTTAGAATTTAAGCTCTATTGCATGGGGAGCAGAGATATGATTGATCTTCACCTTATGGAAATTGATTTTATGGGTATTGTCCTCCAGGAGCTATTGTTGAAATATTTCATTTATAACATTTGTAACTATGTTGATGACAAACTAGGAAACCATGCAACACTATTATTTAGCTTCAAAGTTATGTTAACATAACAACATTAATTTGATGGACATTTCCTCAATATTTCCCAAACAGGCATTTAAAGTAAAACAGGAATTCCTTGTTCTTTGTAATTTTGCTGGAAATCACCTAATAAACCATCTAGACCAATGTCTTATTCTTTGGGACTAAGTAAAATGTTACCTGAATCGTTTTGTTTTGTTTCTTAATCAATTTTGGTCATTTAAATTTGTTCCTATTAATCATCCATTTTTTGAGACATTGTCTATGAGATTCTTTTATTTTCCCTAATTTCCTCCATTGGTGTGGCTGCACTTCTTAAATCACTACTCATAATGTGCATATAGCTTTTCTTCCTGATTGAATGTGGTAAACATCTATCTTTCTATGTAAAAAAA
>NW_006408666.1:2068125-2074059 GCF_000296735.1 Chrysochloris asiatica | reverse complement strand
TATATATATATATTACAGTTTGGAAATATATACACATCTAAATATGCTGAACATACTGCCATGTAACAATGTCTACACATATTGTTCAACGATACTAGTACATTCTTTACATTGTGACAGCATTCTCATTCTCTCTGCTGTAGTTATTCCATACTCATTCCTCTAGACTCACTGCTCTGTCTCCTTCATACTTCTTAATGTTGTCCTTTTGGCTTCATATACCTACTTTTTAAAAAAAGAACAAAACACTTCTATGTGACATTCTTTTTCTTTTTGAGCGGAAATATTTTGTTTTGTGTTTATTTTGAGTTAAAATCAGGGGATGGTTTCTGTTAAAGGCTTGAAGAGTAGCCAGGGTCAATAGACTTAGGAGTTCTTCCAGTCTCGATGGGTTCATTAAGTCTGTATTCTTTGATTATTTTAAATTTTGTTGTACATTTTCCTCCCTTTCTATCAGGATTCATCTATTGGGTCTCCCACTGAAACATTCAACACTGGTTGAAATGTTTGGCTAAGTACCAAATAGTTCTTCTGGTCTCATGTTAGAGGAAGCAGTACTTGCTGCTCTGATTCTTGATTTTCTTCCTCTGTTGGTTTTGGAAGAGAATATTAAACGTATTGTGGACTGTAAAAGAACAAAGATATCTGAGCTGGAAGAAGTACAGCCAGAGTGCTTCTTTGAAGCCAGGATGGCCAAACTTAGTCTCTCATATTTCAAACATATTATCAGGAAGGACCAGTCCTTGGAGAAACATATCATGATTGGTAAAGTGGAGGGTCAGAGAAAAAGAGAAAGACCTCCAACAAGATGGATTGGCACAGTGGTGGCAGCATTGGGTTCAGGCATAGCAACGATTGTGAAGTTGGCCCAGGACTAGGCAGTGTTGCATTCTGTTGTGCATAGTGTCGCTATGAGTCGGCACTTACTCAATGGCACCTAACAACAATGAGAACAATGAATCAATATTGATTCAACATCAGTGGGATTTGGAGATTAATGGCTAATGCTGATGATCATAATTTTTTTTGTTTGCATGTATCTTTTATAATGGATTTGTTAAAGAGTTCGTTCTGTAATTTATCAATTATACTTTTGTTTTCTTTTTTCTTTCTATTACTGCAACTGATGAAACACTGGAGACACTCACTCATCGATGCCAAGCATTTGGAAACTCGCTACTTAGCCAAGAAATTAAAAGAGATTCATATTGGTGACCATTTCAAAGAGAAACAATCCAATGGGATGTAGAAATTATTGAAAAATATCATTAATATTACATGCCAGTAAAATTTTGCTGAAGATCATTTAAAAATGGTTGCAATAGCACATTGACAGAAAACTTACAGAATTTCAAGCCAGATTCACCAGAGGACATGGAACTAGGGATATTGATGAAATCAGATGAATATTGGCTGAAAGCAGAGGATACCAGAAATATATTTACTTATGATTTATTGGCTATGAAAAAAATTGTGACTGTGTGGAACATGGCAAGCTATGGACCGCATTATGAAAAATGGATATTACAGAACACTGATTATTCTCACGAGGAACCTGTACATAGACCAAAAGGCAGTTAGAACAAAACTGACTGGTTTAAAATTAGGGAAGGTGTGTGCTAGGGCTGTATTCTTTCACCATACTTATTCCATCTGTATACTGAGCCAATAATCCAGGAAGCTGGATTATGCATAGAAGAACATGGCATTAGGATTGGAGAAAGACTCATTAACAACCTGAAATATGCAGATAATGCAACCTTACTTTCTGGGAGCAAAGAGAACTTAAAATACCGACGAAGATCGAAGACAATAGTCTTCAGTACGGATTGTGACTCTATGAAAAAATAAACATCCTCACAACTAGATCAATAAATATCATCATGATAAATGAAACAAAGATTGAATTGTCAAAGACTGCATTTTGCTTGGATCCATAATGAACTTTTAAAGAAGTACAAGTCAAGAAATTAAGAGTCCTGGTGTGATACTGTGGGTTAATGTGCTGGACTGCAAGGTCAGTGGTTCAAGCTCAACAGCTGCTTCTTGGAAACCCGATACAGAGTCACTATGGGCCAGAACTGTCTCAATGGCACTTAACCACAACATTGCATTGGGGAAATCTGCTGCAAAATACCTCTATAAAGTATTAGAGAACAAAATTATCAGTTTGAAGACTAAGGTGTGCCTGACCCAAGCCATGGCATTTCAATATCCTCATATCCATGTGAAAGTTGGACAATGAATAAGGAAGACAATAGAAGAATCAATGTATTTGAATTTTGGTGTTGGGAAAGAATGTTTAAAGTACCATAGACTTCCAAAATAATAAACAAATCTCTCTTGACAGTACAGTCAGATCCTTCTTAGAAGCCAGGATGGCAAGACTTCATCTCTCATACTTTAGACATGTTATGAGTAGGGACTACTCCCCGAAGCAGGGCATCATGGTTGTTAAAGTGGAGGGTCAGCAAAGAAGAGGAGGACTCCCAAGGAAATGGATTGGCACAGAAGCAGCAGCAATGAACTAAAACAAAACAAAAATTTGAGGATGGCGGAGAATTGGCCAGTATTCTGTTCTGCTATGCATTGTGTCCCTATGAAAGGAACCAAATCAATGTCACCCAACAACAACAACAACTATTACTGCTGTGAATGTAGCCTACAATTCCACTGATGACCTTTATACTTTAAACAAATTGACAAGCCTGGTACACATAGTAGTCTTCATGTTTGTTTCCTGAAATAGTAAATAAGAATCAATTACCTGTATTGAGTATTTACCATACACCAGAAACTCTTCTAAACATTGTAAATAGTGTCTTATTTAGAGAGCAATGGTTAAGGGCTCGGCAGCTAAATGAAAGATCGATGGTTCAAACCCTCCAGGTGCTCCATGGGAGAATGATGTGCCAGTCTGTGTTCAAAGATTTATTTACAGTCTTGAAACCCTTTGGGGCAGGTCTACTCTGTTGTTTAAGGTTGAAAGTAACAGATTGTCTTTGAGTGTTTTTGTTATTTAATCCTCACAGTGATCATAAGGTAAGACTGTTACTTTTTTTCTTATTTTATATATGGAAACCAAGGCTTATCAAAATCAATCTGTCCAATGTTACAAAGGTAACAAGTGTTACAGCTAGATTTCAAATGATCTGATGCAACATCCCACAATTTTATCAGTAGGTTATGATTCAGTAACATCTCTAATGCTTACTGTTGCTCTGTTTACATTAGAATTTCTCTGACACAGAAAGATCTTACGATCCCATGGAATCTCAAAGCTTCCCCACCTATTTATTTGATTTCACGCCTCATGAATCTGACAAGTACTAAGTTGATGTTCCGTTTCATAAGTGAAAGATGACCAAAGGGGGGGTCTCAACTCCACATGTGGTATTTCAAGAGGTGAAGTGGGCTCTGCAATGGCTCTCAAACCTCCTTCCTACTTGCATCTTGCGGTTAACCTCAAAGCTAAACACCATGTTCACAATACGTTAAGTACTCTTGGATTGTTGAGACAGCTATGATAAAGAGGGGGTTTGTGTTATTAGATTATACAGAAGTGATTTTAATGATTATAACTATAATGTATACCCCCTTGCTATGAAAAAAAAAAAACACTGTGGCAATATTTCTCTACCACTCCAAGTAGGGATCTAATAAAGCTAATGTTTGTATTTAAATTAATGAAGCATACATGATGTGACTAGGATTTTATATACTTATTAAAATATTTGTCAATATTTGCTTGAGTTTTTTGCACACACAGTATGAAGCTTTATGCCAGTGGTAAGTGCCTAGATATGTATAGAAGATAGATAATGAATAAAGATATATATTTAATTTATTTGGTATTTTTAACAAATAAATAACATTCTAGTTTTTTCTTGCTGGCTTTTAAATAGTAATAGTTTTAGAGATTACATACATTTCTCTATTCATCCAACACATGCTGAAGAGAGGCCACAGAACATTTGATATTTATGAAATGCTGTTCTTCAATACATATTAAGATTTGGTAATTAACAGCAGGAATAATTGTGAATGCTAACTAATGGAATATCTTTTTTGCTGTACCATCTTTTCAATGGTGGAATGGGATCTTTAAAAAACCTTTGCAGATTGTGGGGAAAAGGAGTAAATCACAAACTAGTCCAGATAGATTTCATAGATAGTCCTTTTAAGAATTCTCACAACCAGCTGTCTAAACCCACTCCAGGAAAATAAGTACATTTTTTTCTCAATACCAGTCTCATTTCCTTAATGCATTCTGATATCTAAAGAGATATTTTCTCTGATCTAAAGAGAGAACTCCAAAATTATGGACTGTAGAGATGAGAAGGCTGGTTGAGGTTGTGTTAATCCAACCCATTCTTCCTAATGGAAAAAAAAAAAAAAAAATGAAGACCAGAAAGGGAAAGTGAAAATTAATGACAATTAATGAAAATTAATGACAATCCTAGGACTTGACATGAATTTACTTCTCTTAGATTGTTCTCCATCAGAACCAGGAGGAATCTTCAGCTGATACGATCAGACCAGTTGCACCCATCGTTTATTTACTCCCAGCATCTGCTCAGCATCTATATTGATTAATGTCTTACTGCTATATTCTTGTGGTGACTGGATGATGTTAAGTGGATTCTGAATCACAGCGACCCCACATGACAGAGTAGAACTGCCCCGTTGTGTTTTCTTAGCTTAGATTTCTATGGGCTGGAATTGATTCAACAACCACATCATTTGTTTTGTTTTGTTTTGTTTTTTAATCTTTGTGAAAGCAGATCACCAGATCTTGTTTCTGTAGAGCTCCTGGGTGGGTTCAGATTGCCAATCTTTGGTGAACAGCTGAACACTTGACTGTTGAGTTTCTTATCTTCTGGCCATACTTACTGTTAAATATTTTGAATTATCACACCAGTTAAAATGATACTTTAAATGACAAATTTAATATGGTTTAAATTTGAAATTTTTTAGCCAGTTCTCTAAATTTCACAAAGCACTGAACTTAAATGATTCAGGAACCTGCACAATACTTCTAAGCATGTGCACACACCACTCACATACACAAAGTCAAACTGACTAGTCATATTTTCCAGAACTCTCAATATAAATCCCAATCGGTGAATGGGGCTATAAAGCTTGTCTTAATGAACATAACTCTCTCCAAACACACACCTGCCAAGCAATGAGAGTCAGGTTTTAGTCCTCTAAGACATTGAGATGCTTCACATCTGCTCTTCTGTGTAATCCTAACAGCACCATCATGTTTCTTCTAGGTATCTATATTTTTCATGAGGCTGATGGTCTGTGGGCAGAGTCCTACCATGGAGGGCTGTTAGGGTAATTTACTAGATAGCAAACTGAGGTTCTATCAGAAGTTGGGAGGTGGGGATGTCTCAGGTCTTCCTTACCTGGAAACAGAGTGAGTTGGATTTAATCATAATCTTGCAAGTGTCCAAGTGACATATATAACACAAATAAAAGTTATTCTTAGACAATTGAAGTAAAGCTGGGTATCTCAAGTATTGCCCACCTGGTTCCCTGCTACCCTCAACATGGGCTATCCCTCAAGATTGTTCAAGCTGGAAATTTAATCTTCTCTAAGACTATTTCTACTGCAAACAATTGACGATTCTGACACTGGCCTTGACAGTGACTCAGGGAAGGAATAGAAGAATTAATCTATGCCAATGATTCTCTGAAGAACAGATTTGATACATTAAACACTAAAGACCAAAGACCAGAAGAGTTGTGGAATGACATCAAGAACATCATACATGAAGAAAGCAAAAAGTTATTGAGAAGACAAGACAGAAGGAAAAGGTCAAAATGGATGTCAGAAGAGACACTGAAACTTGCTCTCCAGTATAGAGATGCTAAAGCAAATGGAAGAAATAAGAAGGTATAAGAACAGGACAAAAAACTTCAAAA
>NW_006408666.1:2043539-2066709 GCF_000296735.1 Chrysochloris asiatica | reverse complement strand
GTAGAAGAATTGATGCTTTTGAGTTATGGTGTTGGAGGAGAATACCGAAAGTGCCATGGATTGCCAAAAGAACCATTTAGATTCATTTTGGAATAAATGCAGCCAGAGTGCTCCTTGGAGCCCAAGATGACCAAACTTTGTCTCTCATACTTCACACATATTTTCAGGAGGGACCAGTCACTGGAGAAGAATATCATGTTTGGTAAGGTTGAGGGTCAGAGTAAAAGAGGAAGGCCCCTAATAAGATGGATTGGCCAAGTGGCAGCATCAATGGACTCAAGGATGGCAACTATTGTGAGCTTGGCCCCTAACAAGATGGATTGGCCAAGTGGCAGCATCGATGGACTCAAGTGTGGCAACAGTAGTGAGGTTGACCTAGGATCAAGCAGTGTTTCAATCTGCTGTGCATAAGGTCTCTATGGGTCGGTACCGACTTGATGACACCTAACAACACAACAACAACGATTCTCAAAATGTTATCCCAAGGACAACACCATCATCTCCTAGAATCATGTTAGAAGGACATATTCTCAGTCCCACACCAGAACCATGAAATCAGCGATTCTGGAGGCAGAGTTTGAAATCTCTGTTTTTAAATAAGTACTCATAATGCTTCTGATAACCGCTGGATCAAGTAAGAGTACGAAGATCTGCTAAAAATTGGGAGGAAGCTAAACTTAGAGGTACAATTACCTTAATATTCAAGGAATTTGAGGATAGAAAGTCTAACATTTACATGGTAACACAAAGACTGTGTAACACAAATTCTCCAGCCCTGGGTCAGTCAGTTAACATCAGCACAAAACTATCAAAATAAATATTTTAAGAAACCATGAATGTATAAAATAAGTGAAAAACTCATCCCCCGCCTTATTCCTCAACTGATCCCTCAAAAAGCAAAAGGCATGGGCATCACCAAGCCTCTTTCGTTCTTTTATATACACCCTAACATCAGGCATTCCTTTAGGTCCCAGGTGGTCTCCAGAATGGGGGAGGGAGGTCACAGGTGGCCATGATACAGGCTTCCAGAGACCACCATAAAATGCAATCATTTCCAGGATGCTGAGAAGCCCAATGCTACCACATCTAAAATTTCAACACAGAAATCAGTTTAGCTTTTGGAGATATCAGTGCTCAGCCCCACGTTCTTCCTGAAAATATAAACAGTGCTGGGGAGGGTGCTCATGAAGCTTCTAACTCTGTGGTGTAATGAGAGGTCCCCTGGTCTGTCAGGGCAGGCAAAGGACAAGGGTTGAAGAATTTCTTATTGACAAGGCCTATGGCTTCTTTAATCTAAAAATGTGCCAAATAGTCCAAGGTGTGCACAGAGACAAGTTACAGAAAGTGAATTTCCATTTGGAAATGGTTATGAAACCAGTAGTGAATCCCTTCTCTGTGTTGGGCACAGAGCCGGGGAATTAGCAAAGTACTCACAGAATGGTGAGAAGGGTTCCGTGAGTGGAGTTAAGGGCCTGTGGCTATAACATGAAGTAATAGAAGATGGCAAGCTGGTGAAGATTTCTGTGATTAAACAGGAAACCAGATGAGTGTGTTTGTGTGTGTGTGCATATGAAGGAATGGCAATACATGACCGGTATGGAATATAGTCAGAACAGAGAGAACCCAGGTCGAGTGGGGCTCAGTGAAAGAATGATTTCCATTCGTGCTGAAGACTTGGGGTCCATTCCTGGCCTGTTGCAGTTCCTGTACAGTTACCACCTGTCTCTCAGTGAGGACTCGTCTGTTTCCACGATGCTGAACACATTTCAATGAGCTGCCACAATAAGAAAGAAAGATCTGGTGATCTATTTCTGAAAACCAGTCAATGCGTCTCAGAGGGAAAGGATTTTCTGCTAGTTGGAATGTAAATTCCAATGTAGGTAAAGAATAATCACTCATTGCCATCACGTTGATATTGACTCATAGCAATTATAAAGGATAGAGGAAAAGTGTCCCTTAACATTTCTGAGAATGCACATCTTTATTGGAGCAGACTGTCTTATGTTTCTTCTGCAGAGGGGCTAGTAGGTTTGAGCCACTGACCTCAGAAGGCTTAACCCACTGCACCAGTTATGAAGTGCAATTAGAAAGAGGAACAACATGATTTACTCAGTGCTTTCATTTCCTGGAACTGTAGAGCAAAGTCCAGAAACTGGAGGGGGGCGTTTAAAAGAATAGAAATTTAACACATGTGTCTGAAGGGTAAATGTCTAAAATCAAGGTGTGAGCAGGGCAACGGATTCATTGAAGGCTCTGTTGTTGTTGTTGTTGTTAGGTGTCATCAAGTCAGTACCACCCCATAGCTACCCGAAGCACAACAGAATGAAACACTGCCTCATTCTGTGCCAGTCTCACACTTGTTGCTATGTTTCAGCTTATTACAGTACCAATCCATCTCATTGGGGGCGCTTCCTCTTTTTCTCTGACCCTCCACTTTACCAAACATGATGTCCTTCTCCAGGGAATGGTCCCTCCTGACACTGTGTCTAAAGTATGAGAGATGAAGTCTGACCATCCTGGCTTCCAGGGACCATCCTGGCTGTACGTGCAACACAGATCTGTTTGCACTTTTGGCAGTCCACGGCACTTTCATTATTCTCCTCCAACTCCATAACTCAAATGCATCAATTCTTCTATGGTATTCCTTATTCACTGTCCAACTTTCAAACACATACGGAGTTATTGAAAATAACATGACTTGGATCAGGTGCACCTTAGACCTCAAACTGACATCTTTGATCTTCCACACTATTAAAGAGGTCGCGTGTAGTAGAGTTGCCCAATGCTACACATCATTTGATTTCTTCACTGCTGCTTCCATGTTGAAGGCTCTAGGGTCAGAATTGTTTCTTATCTTTTCTAGTTTTCAGTGGTCCCAGTTGTCCCTTGGCTACAGCAGGATAATCTCAACCTTCATCTTCATAGGCTGTCTTCCCTAAGTGTCCTTCTGTGTATCTCTGTGTTTCTTTGTCTCTTTTATGAGGACATCATCGTATATTACCAGTGTCCACTCTCCTCCAAAGTCAGCTCATTTATACTGAACTATTTACATCTGCAACACTGTAGTTTTCCAAATATGCTCACAATCATAGATGCAGGTGGTTCGAACTTGAACATAACTTTCTGGGAGATACAAATCTATCTATAACATCCACAATGGGAGAGAAATGTTGTAGGTCACTGGAAATTTTTTCTTGAATATTTTCTATTTCTGTTAATTTAAGAATTATTCAAAATGGTGGCTGCCATAAGATATTAAGAATAATTTATCCCAGGACAATTTCTGAATCTGGTTTAAAAGAATTACTAAATATGTTCCACTTAATTTGGCCCTGGGAAAAAAATTAATTAAAAAATTTCATTCTACAAAAAGATTGTTTTCCTCCTTTGGAGTCATGACTTTAAAGGAAAAATTAATTCCATCATCAAAACATAAGTCCAGAAGTCACTTGTACCATAGTGTATATCTGTCCTAATATTATTGGAGTAGTAATATAAACCTGAAATCTGTTTTTATATTTTCATTCACTATTTGTTTTATGGAATGTCTGAAAAACAAATCAGGCAATAGGATATAATGAAAAGAATGTTCTTTCAGTCCCAACGCTTATTCTGTTTATGATCCCTTCACCTATACCCATCCATCCTTCTCTTACATATCCCTCATCCTGAGAAATTAAGAACAAGGTGTGTGTTTGGGATGCAGTGTAGAGTATGAGAGCAATTTCATAACAATCTCTTTTAGTTCCTCTCTCTCCTATCAAATCCCCCCTAATCAAAACTCCCTCCAAGCACACTCTTCAACGTTACATTTAAAAACAAAAAATAAACCACTTGAGGGTGGCGGATTCATGGGGACCCCACACGTGTCATCCTAGAACTGTGCTCCACAGGGTCTTCAGTGGTTGCTTTTATGGAACTAGATCACCAAGCCCTTTTGGGAGGAGGCTCTGGGTAGACTTGCATCTTCAATGGTTTGCTCAGCACCCAAGCCAATCAACCATCATGTTACCCAGGCACATCACCAACATGGCAGACATGATGTGCAATTGAAGATGACCACTGCAGATGTGACGGGATGGAAGTGGAGAATCCTTGCCATGATTTTATCTCTTGAGGACTCAGTTCTTTCTCATCAGCAGCAAAATGTAACAAGTAACACCACAGCCCAAGACCAACAGAGATAATGTCTTTACTTTATACATCATGCAGCTGACACCAGAGAGTCGCAGGGTCTTTGAAGATGACTGAGTCGGCCAGGGCCAGAATTATGGCTTCAAGTCCAAGCCCAAAGTCATATACTCTGATGACTTTCTATCTTTTAAGGGCAAAGGAGCCCCTAGTGGTACGTTTTGCACACTAGGCTGCTAACCAAAATGGTAGAGGTTTGAATTCAACCAGTAGTACCTCAGAAGAAAGGCCCACTTAATCTTCTTTTGAAAAATCTATCATTGAAAATTCAATGAAGCACAGTTCTACTAACACATATGGGATCTACTCACTATTGATTGAATATAAGACTAAATACTTTCTCTCTCTTTCTTCCTTCTTGTTAGATTTCTCTAAATCTGGTCTGTGAATGGTGGGGGTCACTTGTCACATTGACAATAAAATTAATTTGTCTTGTGCCCACTAAACAAAGATTTTATGGACATCTAGAGCGGGAGGGTTTAAAAGTGTTCTTCTTTCTGGTAATCATACTAAGGTTAGTTGCTTCCTCTTTGGAAGAAAAACATGAGAAATGGTTAACATTTCTGATGGATGTGTGGTGTTTGTTGTGAAAACATGTGGCTGATGTTCTGACTAAGTACTAGGATAATGAATGTTATACATTCAACACACATTTTTATTAAAAAATGATATTTATAAACAAATATTAAAATGTCATAAGACTGTTTTTAAAAGGCAAAATAACAATACCTGTAAAGAATATGTATTTGTGTTTTGCAGATATTCCATAAACACAAGCATATGTCGTGTACATCAATGGAAAATGGTAGCTGTAACATCTATGGAAACATCTATGGAAAATGGTAGCTGTAACAATTAGTTTGAAATTTCTGAACGATCTAGCTGAAAGTAGAGGCTGAGATGGTGAATTAAAACTGTTCAGTGCCTCCTCCTCTAAAGTTACTTGTGTCATGTGCTGTACACCTGACATGCTTTAAGTGTGCCTCTGAGTCCCTGATAGTCAAGGTCCCTACTCCAGGGAAATGGTACTCTTAGGGGCTTCATTTCTAAGAAACTACAATTCTCTCCTTGTTGTTGTTATTAAAGTGCCATCAAGTCAGTTCCGACCCATAGCGACCCTGAACAGGGTTTCCAAGGCTGTAAATCTTTACGGGAGCAGAACGCCTCATCCAATTCTCTCCTTGCTAGACATAAAATCCAGACTCTCAAATGGAGGACTGAATAGTTTTTGTAAAGGACAAAAATACAAACTTATTTTTAAAGTTCTGCTAATTTTATACATATTACTAATGTACTCATCAAAATAATTTAAATAAATATCTATACATTTGGAGGCACAAATATTTCTATCCATGTGTTTGGATGGCTTTATGTGATTATTATATATGTGCATGTGTATACTTTTATGTAATCATTTGGTTTTCCTACCAGTTTGCAGTATTTAAAACATGTTATTTATTTATTTTTTCAATAAAAAGGTCAATCTGATGTTCTTAAACTGTTGGCATTCTAACCTTCAAAGGCATGTGTTTATCATGAGTTTGCACCACCCCAAATGGTTTTGACCTAAGGTTACAATGCAGGTTCAGAGTATTTCAAAAGGGCTAAAGTGGATGATAAGCAAACACTTCATTATGGAGTCTCAGAATGTGTAAGAGGATTGAAATCCCTAAGATTTTCCAGAATGTGGTAAAGAAGTTCAAACCCAGTGAGGCTGGGATGCCAATCAGAGTCCTGCTGGGCCTGAATAAAGAGCAGAACCTGGTGGCCTCTCCCAACATCAGTGCTTTGCCACCTGGTGAGCTGGGGGGTCATTAGAATAGTCAGGGTTCCTTTCAAGGGGATACTTCCATCAAAGGTAAGAGTTTTCATCTTAATTGAAAATGCTCACCTGTCACAGGAGCTCTGCCCTCTCCATCCTGAATGCACAAAGAGAGAGGGCGCAAAGGATAAAGGGAAAGATACTTCTTCAAATCACATTCTTAGAACATTAAAGAAACCAGCATTTCTCCATTTCTGATCAGTTTAATTTTTTTACTATCTAAAAATATATATAGTCATAGAATTTGTAATTCCAGAGAGAGAAGGGGAAAAGTCCAGAAAGGCAAAGATTTAGCATCATTGCTGGAGTCTCTGTGCAATGCTTGGTTGTCAGCTGAAAGTTTGGGGATTCAAGTCCACCCAGTAGTAAGGAGAAATGACCGACCATCCAGTTCTACAGTCGCCCACTGTTCTGTTCTGACACACATGGGGGTCACCATGAGGCAAAACCAACTCAGCCATCGGTTAGCATCTTTGCTGCAGTTTATCTAAAGGTAGGGGTGTGAGGTGGCTCTGTAAGGTAAACATTGAAGTCCACCAGCCACTCGGTGGGAGAAAGATGAGGCTTTCTGTTCCCACAAACATACAGTCTTAGAAATTCTATTCTGGATCACCGTGAGTCAGAACTGACTAGACAGCACCAATGTAAAAAAGTAAACTGCGGACATTAGGAAACAGTAAAGAGGCATCCAGTCTGAGAGTGTATCGCTGCTGCCTTTGAACAAATCCATTGGCTCTGCAACTTTTACATTCCTGTAGCAGTTTTTCCTTGGAGCAGACCAGTTACCCAAGGATTAGATTGAAAGGCGGACTCAGCCCCGGTCAGTGTGGACTAAATGAGGATCATTTATCATGCACACCGGTTTGCACAGCACACTCTGACTGTTTTCCATGCCCTTCGTCTTTTCCTTCTCCTGAAGGCCAGCTTCTGGCCCCATTAGGTTTTTAACCCTTGGATTCCTGCCTTTTTCCAGATTGATAACCGAATGAACACAGGCAGTGCAGTGGTTTCTCCAACTCCACCCCGCCCACTTTGCCACCCCCACTCCACCCTGGAGGAGATCCACGGAGAAAACTAATTATGATTTTCTAAGTAGGCAGAGTACTTCTATTTAGCAGAAGCTGGGACCCGATGTTGACCTAACACTGAACGTTTCAAGTAAACTGCCAGGAGCCCCATCAAATTGCTGAGAGTAATTTAGAGTATGAAATGTGTTAAATTATTCAAAGGGCTGAATAAGCATAAACAGCCAGTACAAGAAGAGAGCTATGCATACTCAGGGATGCTGCTCTGACATTTCATACATCATATTAGCACTTCTGTTAGTGCAAACCGCCCACCTCTCTGCATATCTTCCTGCACACTCACTAACAGATGCAGAGAGCGCTAGCTTCCTTCTTCATCAAGGGTGTGCTAACGATTTCCATCTTCCATAATCCACCCCAACTCCACAACTGGCTTCTGGTTTTTAGCATGCTCTGTTTATAACTCCCCTACAAGTCAAGAAATGTTAGTGGTTGAATAATAAAAAGTAAAAGGCTTGGCTCTCTCTCTCCTTTCAAAGTCAGAATAGAAGTTGGAACTCTCTCTAATATATTAATGAACTTTAAGAATAGACTTTTGGTTTTAGTTTTATGAAATAGATCGATAGATAGATAGATAGATAGATAGATAGATAGATAGATAGATAGATAGAGTTGCAGAAAGTACAGAGAGTTACCCTATAGTCCATCTCCTCTCTGCAACAGTTTCGCCTACCATTTGCGTTTTGCATTCACAAGGTACATTTGTTATTTTTTAGAAGAACAAATATAGAGACATTAGTAATTAAAGTCCATAGAAAAGAACTTCCAAGAAAAAAAGGAATCACATCTCTATGCTTGTAGTGCTAAAAATATCCAAACTTCAGTGTAATTCCCAAACTAGGGGTAGTCTTAAAATCAGTTATGAAAGGATTACTACAGAAGGAAATTGTTGGTCAAGATGGAACAACATGGGTAGGTGACTTGTTAATTTAAAACATTGTTTGTGTTAATTACCCTTGAGTTTGCTCTTTCAGTGACCCCATGCACAACAAAACAAAACATTGCCCAGTAGTTTGCAAACTTCACTTTTATTTGTATGCTATGCATTTTGAATGTCCAACCCTCCACCACTATATCAGAAAATATTGTATTCTGATCCATAAAGTTTTCATGTCTAATTTTGAGAATTTTCAGAAGTTGATAGACAAGTGTTTCTTCCTAGTTTGTGTTTGTCTGGAATTTCTGCTGAAAAATATGTCCACCAATAATACAACAAACTGAAGACAAGGGTGATAAATCAAAGCTGTTATTGTTAAGTGTTGTAGAGTCAGTTCCCACCTTGTATAGGTTTTCCAAGGAGCCGCTGGTAATTTGAACCATAATTTAAAGTAGATGCAAACAATCAATTTGTCAAGTGTTTACATACAATCCACCACGTACCAAGTCCTAGTCAAGTTGGCTAGAATAGAAATACAGGAAAGGAGACAGGTTAAGGCTCAAAGATTAAAAATACAGTTCTTGCCATTGAAAATTAATAATATGGGGACAAAAGGGCCCAAAACAATCCCAGGGCAATGAAGTAAGTAGCATAATCGAGGTGTGTGGATAGAGTATTGGATCGGAGAACTTAGCAGCCAGCTCTACAAGGGAGATGGGGCTAGCTCCTCAGACGCTAGCCTGTATACTGGGACCCTGGGCACCTCTCCCAAGTCTTCACCACTCTTGCCCCAGATGATATGGCCCTTGCCCTTCCCTGTCTTCCCTTCTCCTCATCTTTCTCCCCAACCATAACTGTGCTCTCTGGTTGTCATCTCTCACCTTACAGCAGCTGAAGTTACCATTCATCTACCTCACATCTTGCTGTTGTTGGAGTCCTCTGAGGCTACTGCATCACAGGTGAAGCAGGCATGACTTTCCCAGGCTCTCTTCAGCCAGAGAGCTGTGGAAAGCCTACACCAGAAAATGCAGAATGGATAGTGACGTATCTCCCATCTCTGTTAAGGACAGGGATTCCCACAATACCAACCTCGTATGATCAGTCAGCTTCATCTGCTGAGTTCAATTCCTGGTGCTTTTCCAAATCAATCCTCTTGGCACTCTGTCACAATCCTCTCTGCACACAACCACCTCTTTAGTATCTTCTTGAATTAGTCCTTAAAAAGTCTTGAGTCTTACTTTTTCACACCACCATCTCCCCAAACTCCAGCTTGTAGTACTCAATTTCTCTGAGTTGATACATTTCATCTTTAACGTTTCTGAATCCTATGGATTTTCATCATCTACCAACCCCCTAAGAGTACCCTGGGTCACCAAAGATGTCAGCTCAAAGTTCACAACACGTGTGCCTCAACTCTTGTCATCATTCTGATGTTGTTAACGTGAACATGGGTAAACCATACAAGCGAAAGTCTTTCTAGTTCTTAGACCTTTTCATTCCTTAAGCATTTTCCTCTTACTCCAACTGAAAATTCCGTTCTTATGCCACACCTTGACATCATCAGAAATGGTCCCACTTCAAAAATAAATAATTAATGCAAG
Source organism: Chrysochloris asiatica (assembly GCF_000296735.1). Lineage (NCBI taxonomy): Eukaryota > Metazoa > Chordata > Mammalia > Afrosoricida > Chrysochloridae > Chrysochloris > Chrysochloris asiatica. The sequence goes on along the minus strand of NW_006408666.1, from coordinate 2,057,133 downwards.
TCACTCTACGTCTATCCTTCTAGTTCATTTGCTAGAACACTCCCAGGAAATCAATGCCTAATTCACATTGAGATGTCTATTCCATTGATGCTACCATGTAATCCCTACCCACCAGCACCCTGCTTTTTTCACGTATCCTCACATCTATCTTTGTTTCCTTGGCTTATCATTACAATGAATCCTTCTCCATAACTTTTGTTACTCTTGAAGCTCTCTCCTTCCATCAGCCTCAAGCAGAAAAATGCACAGCATCTGTGATACACATCCCTTCACTTGCTTGGTGTCTGCATCATTGAAGCCAACTATTTTTTGTTTTGTTTTGTTTTTGCAGAAAATCACTCGGTAAGCAGATTTCTGACACTACAAATTAAAACACCAACCTTAAAAACTGGTGATTGGTGTTGACCAGAGCCTCTTTTATGTTTCTTTGATCTTCAGAGTTTAATTAAATTGCATCTCTAACTCACTATGTGGACAAAAATATACAATAGGCTCACAAGTGATGATTGTGAAGATTTTGTAAGACTAGGTAGTGTTTCATTCTATTGTATATGGGATTACTGTGAACTAGTTACAACAAGCTTGATGGCACCTAACAACAACATAGTGCTGGGAGATGACCCTATAGTAGGAAGACATTCATAAACACAAGGGCCTCATCAATGGGCTCACATACATCAGTGCTTTTTAAGATAGCTTAGGACCTGGCACACTCAGTATTTCTTAACCTGAGGGAACTGATGAAAAAAATTAAGCCTTGACTTATGGTATAGAAGGATTATCTGGGCAAATTATTGAATGAGGATGGAAGGAATATACAAAGTCACTGTAACAAAAATTAATAGTCGATGTTCAACCATTTCAAGAGGTAGCATATGATCAAGAGCCAATGATCCTGAAGGAAGAAGTCCAAGATGCATTGAAGGCATTGAAAGAACAAGGCACTGGAAATAGATTGAATACAAATTGAAATCTTTCACCAAAGTGATATGGCACTGGAGGCACTCACTCATCTATGCCAAGAGATTTGGAAGACAACTACCTGGCAAACTGACTGTATTTGTGCACATTTCTAAGAGAGGTGACCCAGTAGAATGCGGAAATCATTGGACTTGTTTCCATTTTCTTCAGCTTAAGCCTGAATTTGCATATGAGCCACTAAGGGTCTGTTCCACAGTCTGCCTCTGGCTTTGTTTTCGCTGATGATATGTAACTTTTCCACCATCTCTTTCTACAGATTTAGTCAATTTGGTTTCTGTGTATTCATTCCGATGAGCTCAGTGTGTATAGTTGTCTTTTATGTTGTTGAAAAAAGGTATTTGCAATGAAGAAGTCATTGGTCTTACAAAATTCTATCATTCAATCTCCATCATCGTTTCTGTCATCAAAGCCTTATTTTCCAACTTCTGGTCCTTCCTCTTTGTTTTGAACCTTTACAATCCCATCACCAGTAATTAAAATACATCTTGACAGCATGTTAGATCAATTTCAGTCTGAAGAAGTTGGCAGAACTGGCATTATTAGTTGGAATATAAATGTAGATAATAGTGCTATTAACTGGTCTTCCTTGTAGGCACATGGATATTATCGTATCACAGGCAATGTTGTACCTCATGACTGATCTTAATATGCTCTTTTTGATGATGAATGCAATGCCATTCATCTTCAATTGGTCATTCTTAGTATAGTAAACCATGTAGTGGTCAGATTCAAAATAGCGAAAACCAGTCCATTTCAGCTCACTAAATGCCTAAGATATCGATGTTTATGCATTCCATTTCATTTTTGACAATTTCCAATTTTCCTAGATTCATACTTTATACAGTCCATCTTCTGATTATTAATGGATGTTTATGGATGTTTCTCTTCATTTTACTTGTGACCCATCAAAAAATAAAGGTCCCGAAGACTTTACTCCATTCACGCTATCACAATCAACTTTACTTTGAGGAGGCAGCTCTTTCCCAGTATCATTTTGAGTGCCTTCCAACCCAAGAGGCTCACCTTCTGTAACCGTATGTTACAGTGTTCCACTGCTATTCATAAGGTTTTCAGTTACTAAATACTTGGAAGTAGTCAGTCTCTCCTTCCTAGTTTGTCTTCATCTGGAAGCTCATTTGAAACCTGTCCACTGTGGGTGACCCTGCTGGTATTCAAAATACCCGTGGTATAGCTTTCAGAATCACAGCAACACACAAGCCACCACCATACTACAAGTTGACAGATGAGTGGTGGCCCTTGCCTGTTGGTGGTCGTTTCATGCCATGGAGTCAATTCTGACTCATAGCGACCCTACATACCATTTCTGAGACTGCAAATCTTTATAGGAGCAGAAAGCCTCATCTTTCTGGCATGGATGAGATGGTAGTTTCAAACTGCTGTCCTTGAGATCAACAGCCAAACTCATAACCATTATGTTAGCAGCAGCTTCCTAGTGGACTACTCACAAATTTTTATGTCCTTCTTTGTTGTTGTGAAGTGCCATCGAGTCGGTTCCGACCCATAGCGGCCCTGTACAGGGTTTCCAAGGGTGTAAATCTTTACTGGAGTAGAAAGCCTCATCTTTCTCCCGCGGAGCGGCTGGTAGTTTCAAATGCTGACCTTAAGGTTCGCAGCCCGATTCGTAACCACTACGCTACCAGAGCTCCTTCTTTAGCCATATTAAATAGTGGCCAGAATGATTTTCAAAGCTATAAAATCAGATTACGCTTCAGACTTCTTAAAGCTATTCTTTCAAATTTCACACAGAATGAAATTCCAACTCTTTACTTTGTATGCATACCAACTTCAAGTCTTATTATGGCTCTGATCACATCCTGTGCTCTTCTGCACATACCTTATGCTCCAGGTATTTTAGTTCCTCACACAGGCAAGTTCCTTCAATTTAGGAAAACAGAACACCTGTTTGCTCTTGAAGTAACCTTCTTCCTGAGGTTTTTGCCTCTCTGACTCTTATCCTTCAGTCTCCTTACGCCATGTACAAACACACCAACTTATCATATCCTATTCAGCAACTTTTTTAGTTCAGCAACTTGTTTAAGTGCTGTTGAGTTGGTTCTGACTCATAATCCCCCCTATAGGATTTCTAATGAGCAGCTAGTAAGTTTGACCCTCTGACCTTGAGGTTCAAACCGAGTGTGCAGTCCTGCACTGATCCTAGATTGAGTGCTACAGCACTCATCTGTCAGTTTGTTGTGCTGTAGTAGCCTGTGTGTTGTTGTGATTCTGGAAGCTAGGCCACGAGTATTTTAAGTACCAGCAGGGTCACCAATGGTGAGCAGGTGTAAGCTGAACTTCCAGACAAACACAACGTGGAAGAAGGAGACACAGACTTCTTCTGAATATTTAATCACTGAAAACCTTATTACAGTGGGACACTGTCAGCATCAGACTATTGACTATTGAAACAAGATGAAGAACACTCCAATATTGTCAGACACAGTGTCAGAAGATGAGTTCCTCAGAAGGGAGGGACCCAAAATCTGCCTTCTCAAAACAAAGTTGGTTGTTGTGATGCTAATGGAGTAAAACCTTCAAGACCTTATTTGCTGATGGGCACACTCAAAATTAAGAGAAGCAACTGTAACTTCCATTAATAATCAGAAAATGGAATGTATGAAGTATGAATCTAGGAAAATTGGGAATTGTCAAAAATGAAATGGAACATATAACCATCAATATCCTAGGCATTAGTGAGCTGAAATGGACTGGTATTGACCATTTTGAATCTGGCAATCATATGGTTTACTATGGTGAAAATGACAAATTGAAGAGGAATGGTGTCACATTCATCATCACAAAGAACATATCAAGATCTGTCTTGGCATTTTCTTTTTGGGTCTACCATTCCTGGGGTTATTTGAGCTTCTTGAATGCTTATCTTCACACTTTCTAGGCTGTTAGGGAAATTTTCTTTCAGAAGATGTTCAACTCTCTCCTCTGTGGACTTGTGTGATTTCTTCCTGTTCCAGAATGCCGATAATTCTTAAGTCATTCCTCTTCATGTTGTCCAACATGAATCTTATAACTTCTTCAGATTTTTAAATCCTATTTTTCTATTTGCTCTTCTATCTTAGCAGTATTGAGAGATTTGTCTTCCAGATCACTAGCCCTGGCCTCCATATCTTCAGTTCTACTCCTTTGCCCTTTCAGCGTATTGTCCATTTCTGATATTCTATTATTAATCATTTGGACCTCATTTTGTAGGTTTTGAATTTTTGCAATGCTGTATCTATCTTATTTGATTGTTCCTCTAGTGCTTCGTCCTTATGTTCCTGACTTCTTCCTTATTTTTTCTCAAATCCTCTGTAAAGTGTTTTGATACATCTCACTATCATTGTTCTGAATCCATTCTCAAGCATTTCAAAATCTGCCTTCTTCCAAAATGAAGTCTATGTCTACCTCCAGATCATTTGTCTCAGTCACTTTATCTTGTTTCTGGACATGTTCTGATATGGTCATCTGTTTCTTGGGCATCTTCAATAGTTAGCTGTGACCCTAACAATTAGATAAATGTATGTTAATGTTTTATTAAGCTTTCTGATTGTCTCCAGGTAGAAATGATCAGGATATGGGATTCCATTTTCAATCTTTTTATTACTCAACTCAGAATAACTGTCACAGGTATTGGTTGCCTATCTGGTGTATGGCAGCTGGTATCGGTTCTTACCTGGATGGTGAGATTTAATAATGTCATCATAGCTTGACTATATGACCACAATTGCTGTCTCTTCTTGGGTAATGTAAGGAGAGAAAGATCCCCCTAAAGGTAAAGCGGGGACCAAAAACCAATACAGTAATACCAAAAAAACAGATTGGATATTGTAGTCTATAATTGCAGAAAAAAGCAAAGAGGGAGAAAAAAATTCTGTAGCATAATATGAGTATGACTTTATTGTCCCTCTCTGCTTCTTGCCTTCAAGACCACCTGAGAAATTTCAAAATGTCACTGTTGGTCTTTATGACATGACTTAGGATTAAATTTTCAGCCTATTTCCTTTTTCAGTCTGTCTATCTTCCACTTCCAATAAACATCATTCTTATCAATGGAGAAAAGATTGAAGTTGTCAAGAACTTCATTCTTCTTGGATTAACTATCAACACTCACGGAAGCAGCAGTCAAGAGATCAGACGACGTATTACATTTGGTAAATCTGCTGCACAGGAACTTTTTAAAGTATTGAAGAGAAGAGATGTCAGCTTGAGGACTAAAGTGCACCTGACCCAGGCCATGGTATTTTCAATAGACTTATATGGATGCGAAAGCTGGACAGTGAATAAGGAAGATCATAGAAGAATTGATGCCTTTGAGTTGTGGTGTTGGAGGAGAATACTGAAAGTGCCATGGACTGCCAAAAGAACCAATAGATCTGTTTTGGAAGAAGTGCAGCCATAGTTCTTCTTGGAGGCCAAGATGGCTAAGCTTCGTCTCCTATATTTTGGACATATTGTCTGGAGGAAACAGTCTCTGGAGAAGGATGTCATGCTGGGTAAGGTGGAGGGTCAGAGAAAAAGAGGAAGACCCCTAACGAGATGGATTGGCCAGGTGGCATCATTGATGGACTCAAGTGTGGCAGCGGTAGTGAGGTTGGCCCAGGATCGGACATTGTTTCGTTCTGTTGTGCATGGGGTCGCTATGAGTCAGTTCCGACTCGATGGCACCTGACAACAACAACAATCTTCCACTCCACAACCTCCGTTCAGACCTTTGTCCTCGTAATGAGCAGTTCAGGACTGGCTGTGGCTGTTTTGTGCTGCCCTTTGGTTTTCAGATGATCCTTTCCCTTTAAATTCTAAGCAGATCTGTGTGCATACATAGTAGAACCCTCTAGGGGTGCGTGGGGTGTCCTCTTGCCCAGGCACCCACTCTAGTCACAAGAAAGGAGGTGCATAAACAGCAAGAGTCCAATGAACAGAGAAAAGGGAGAAAAAAAGGGAGAGAGAATGTCCACACCTTTATCTCCGAGAATATGTCAGGCATCTGTGGTGGCTCTGATCCTTCCCTGCTCTGTCTCACCTAAGACGGCCACCCTGGGAGCCACTGAGGCATTAGAAACCTCCAGATTTCTTGCTTCCACTACAAATTCCACTGGCTGTAAGCCTTCAAACTTTCTAAATATTCTTTATATGTAATTCAGAGTTTTGGACCTGTCCTCTGAACCTATTTTGTCCAGTATTCTGTATTATTGCTGACAAAGGTCCTTACTGCACTTTGATCCACCATCAAGCCCTGCTCTCAAGATCTGGTTTGAAGCTCAATGCTGTCTGTGATAGGATAATATCCATACTCCTACAAAGAAGACCAGTTAATACCACTATTATCCAAATTTATGCAACAACCACTAATGCCAGATATAATGAAATTGAAGAACTCTACCAACTTCTTCAGACTGAAATTGATCAAATATGCAATTGAGATATATTGATAATTACTGGTGATTGGAAGGTAAAAGTTGGAAACAAAAAGAAAGGATAAATAGTTGGAAAATATGGCCCTGAGAAATGATGCTGGAGATTGTATGACAGAATTTTGCAAGACCAATGACTTGTTCATTGCAAATACCTTTTTTAAACAACATAAAAGACAACTATACACATGAACCTCACTAGAGGGAATACACGGAAATCAAATTGACTGTATCTGTAGAAAGAAATGGTAGAAAAGTTCTATATCATTAGCCAAAGCAAAGCCAGGGACAGACTGTGGAACAGATTATCAGTTGTTAGTACATAAATTTGGGTTGAAGCTGAAGAAAATGAAACAAGTTTGTTAGATTCAAAATACAACTTTGAATATATCCTACCTGGATTTACACATCATCTGAAGAACACATTTGTTGCATTACACACTTAGGACTGAAGACCAGAAGAGTGTGGTTTGACATCATACAGGAAGAGAGCAAAAGGTCATTAAGACAGGAAAGAAGGAAAAGACAAGCCTGGATGTCAGAAGAGACTCTGAAATTTGCTCTCCAGAATAAAAATGCTAAAGCAAATTGAAGAAGTGAGGAGGTACAAGAGCTAAAAAGGAAATTTCAAAGGTTAGTTCAAGTAGACAAAGTCAAATATGATAATGTAATGTGCAGAGACCTGGAGTTGGAAAAGAAAAATGGAAGGATATGCTCAGCATTTCTCAAGCTGAGGGAACAGAAGAAAAATTCAAGCCTTGAGTTGCAGTGTTGAAGGATTATCTGGGCAAATTATTGAACAATACAGAAAGCATCAAAAGAAGATGGAAGGAAGACCCCGAGTCACTGTACCAAAAAGAAGCAGTTGATGTTGAACCCTTTATCTATTTGCAAGTTGTTGGTGATTGGTTTGCTTATTATATACTTATTTTACTCATTAACTACTCCACAAATTCCGAGGTAAGAGACTCTGGTGTTTCTTCAAACTTGGAAACTTATCAGCTTGCCCCTCACTTGCATGCTCTGCACATTGGAAAGGGCTTTGAGTCTGTATTTTCTCACAAAATGTTTAGCAGCAGCACGTCCACCAAGCTTAGTGCTAAGCACTTGAACCAACCCTGACTAGCACATAAGTTCAGGTGCAGGAATAAGTGAAATGCAATAGTGAGTCCATAAGTATTGCTACAATGGTTCCAGTTCCTAAATGTACAGGTTTATACCAAACAAACATTTTAAATATTTCTCCATGATCAGTAGCTGTCTGTAGACAAATTCTCTCAGTAATATATTTCTCTTAGTCCTGTTAGTGTGCCTTCAAACCAAAAACCAAAAACAAAAACAGTCCAATCAAAACAATGACTCCTGGAGTTCCCTGGGACCATCAAGGGAAAAGAACAAAGTGCATGCCCCTACCCAGAGAAGCAGTGACATCAGAGATGGAGGCAGAGACGATTACATGGAGCGATGGAGTTGCTGGGGACTCTAGACCCAGAGAGGGACAGAGGCTGTGTGCTGACAACCAGGGGGAGGCGTGGTTGGTTGATGATGCACAGAGGGGATTGTAACCATGGCAGTGTAACAATATACAATAGGATGGATGTAAAGCTAGTGTTCTCCCATGTAAACTAGCACATAATTCACAATAAAACATTTAAACAAAAAAGTATATGACAAAGAGTCTGCTAAAGCATTTACTATGTTTAGCTTTTACATAAAGGCACTACTAAATGTGCATTGCCATGAAGTTCTGAAGTCACGTTTTCATCCTAGTACCACTATTTGTACATGTAAATGGCACATAAGCCAGTGAGTTAACAATTCTGCTGATGTGGGTTACTAATATATTTTCTAAGTCTTCACATGTGTTATAAACAGCACTGAACTGTCACTCAGGAGACCGGAGATCTAGTCACTGGTTGTGTCACTGAATAATTTGCTGACTTGGAATAAATCGGTTTCAACTTCACATTTCTAAAATTAAACAGTTGTATTACATGATATTTTAAAGTCTCTTCAGTGATTCTAGCACATTCTGGGGAGAAAATTTTCTCTGGGGAGATTTTGGCAATATTTTATTGTTTCGTTTTGTTTTGTTTTTGCAAGAGATAGCTATTTAAGACGGAAAATTGCAAGCTTCATTATTTCTTGGAAGGAAATGTATTTTTTAAAATTCTGTTAAAAAACAAACAAACAAACAATAGCTCCTGAGGGGATTTGATATCCAGATATAAACCCAAGGCTGAGATGTCAGATCTGAAGGTTAGGATGACTGTGCTTTGCAATACCAAAGGGATAATCTTAATATAACTTCATTGTGATGTTGTAGGATAAGCATTTGACTATAAGTTCTTGGACCCACAAACTCACCAGTCACTTCTCAGAAACCCCGTGTCAGGTCTTTATGAGTTGAAGTGACTGTACAGCACTTAACAACAGTAACAAAGGGGCAATCTTAATAGGTTTTCTCTAAGGTTATAGAGTTGATGCATTTGAGCTATGGTGTTGGAGGAGAATATTAAAAGTACCATGGACCAACAAAAGAACAAACCAATCTGTGTTGGAAGAAATATAGGCAGTGTAATCCTTAGAAGCCAGAATGGCCAGACTTCTTTCATATTTCAAACATCAGAAGGCCCAGTCCCTGGAAAAGGATATCATGTTTGGTAAAACTGAAGGTTGGGTTAACCTTAATAAAGAAGCATCATTTCAAGAGAGAGAAAAAAAAAAAAAAAAATGAGGGTCAGAGAAAAAAAGGAAGACCCCCAATGAGATGAACTAGCACAGTGGCAGCAGCAGTGGGCTCAGGTGTAGCAACAATTGTGAGGTTGGCTCAGGACTGAGCTGTGATTGTTTCCTCTATGCATAGGGTCACTATGAGTCAGTACCAACTTGATGGCATCCAACAACAAAAACAAGAATACAGATAATCACGGAAGTTCATTATAGAAGTTTAGATAAAATTGAAATCCCATTTATGAGAAAAAGGCCAGGAAAGTTAAGCTAACGGATCTCTTTTCATCATGATGTTCAGTCTTCGAGGGGAGCAAGGGTTGTCCCCAGAAAACTTCACTGGGAAACCCTAGCCCTTCCCCCTACAGCACCGATTTTGTCCCTTCAGACTTCTTTAATTTTTCCCCTAAATTGACACAATATTTAAATGGAATATGATTTGAATCCCTTGAGGCTGTCAAAATTGCCATTTTGACCAGGTATAAATTAAAGAGTACGGAATTCCTCAAGAAAGGATTAGAAACATGGAATCGCCACCTTCGGAAGTGTATAGACCTGGATGGAGGTTACACTGAGAAATAACTTCACATTTATTCTAGTTTTCAGTAAAGGTTTCCTTCAGAGACACCAAAATTAGCCAGAGTCTTTATTCATGTGATTTAAAGATGTTGTTTTTCATTGTTTATAGTCTATGAAATAAATTATATATCCACTTGCCTTGTTAATTAATAACTTTTACATTTAGTATGATGGTATCTTTGTCCTTCATATTAATTCTTAGCTTCAAATAATTACTCCCACATCCACATGCATCTGTCACATTTTGTATCATTTAAAAATGTTTTAATATACTCTACCACTTATTGTTACAATGACATCTTTTCTTACTTGCATTTATTAAAGTTCTTCTCCGATTTGATCGAGTTAATATTGTTTTAAATACTTCTCAAACTTCTGCCAGGCACAGGAAATATGCTACAAATGGCCTGGATGTAAATTATCTTGAATGTTTTCTAAAATCATCTTCAGTTGTGGGCCCAGCTGGCATGGTTTTGCTCCAAATATAGATTTGTTTATGTCTGTAAACAGAGTATAAAGTGAAAGCTAATTCGAGGGTCCTGGATTCAAGTTTACCCAATTGACAAGAAAATATTATTTCCTGGTTAAATGCATGTTATTAGAAAGGCCTGAAAGATTTAGGAACCTTTTAAACTGATCTTTATGCAAGTTAAAACCAGTATGTCCCTTTATTTACTCTTTTCATCTTTGCTCCCTTCACTTTCAGTCTTACTTTTCCTTCCTTACTTCTTCCTTCCATTCTGTAACTGCTACCCAGAGGAGCTCCTTCGCACCCCTCAGTGACCTTGTCTCATTCTCTGCTTTTCTCTTGTTCCTCAATCTCCCATGTTCTCACTTTGCCCTCTGCAATGTAATATTGTTTCTGTCTTACATGTTCTACATGCTTAGCCTGGTTCTCTTTGATATCAACTCATGACTATAATAGTTTGGTTACAATTCTTTTCATCAAATATTCTTATTGAAATAATATGCTGTGACATATTTTTCATGAAATTAAATGTTGTAATATTTCACAATATATTGTATAATATATTCCATGTTAGCTAGCTATTGTCTTGCAAAAACCTTTGAACTTCAATGCAGCAATCCAACCTGTAGTAATTATTCTACATTATAATTAATTTTAAATAATTACAGAGCAGATGAGTATAAAGGAGCCGTAGCAGTGGAATCCTGGTGTGGCGCTGTGGGCTAATGCACTGGACTGCAGTCAGTTTGAACTACAAATCAGTAGTTCAAGCTCACCAACTTTTCCTGGGAAACCCTATACAGGGTCGCTATGGGTCAGAATTGACTTGAAAGCACTTAACAACAACAACAAAGCAGTGCAGTGGGGTAAGCATTGGGCTGTGAACGGAAAGGTGGGGATTTTAAATGTCAACTCCAGGGCAGAAAGGCGAGGCAGTCTGCTTCTGTACATATTGGCACCCACCCTCAGTACCCTACGAAGAGTTCGACTCTCTTAGAAGGTCATTGTGAGTTTAAATGGACTTGATGTCTGTGGCTTCTAGAAGGTGTTGTTGTTGTTGTCGGTTGTTGTTAGGTGCCATTGAGTTGGTAGTGATTCATAGCAACCCTCTTCCCAACAGAACGAAACAATGCCCTGTCCTGGGCCAACCTCACAATCTTTGTTATGTTTGAATCCATTGCTGCCTCCACTGTGCCAATGCATGTCATGGGAGATCTTCCTCTTTTTCTCAGATCCTCCACTTTATGAAGTATGAGATGTCTCTCTCGGGACTGGTCCCTCCTGATAATAATTCAAATGTATGAGAGATGAAGTCTGTCCATCCAGAATTCTAAGGAGTATTCTGGATTTTCATCTTTCAACACAGATTGGTTTGTTCTTTTGGCTCTCCATGGTAATTTCAGTAGTCTCCTCCAACATCATAGCTCAAATGCATCAGTTCTTCTATGGTCTTCATTTTCACTGTTCAACCTTTGCATGCATATATGAGGTTATTGAAAATATCATGGCTTAGATAAGGTGAACCTTAGTCCTCAAACTGACATCTTTGCTATTGAACACTTTAAAGTGGTCTTGTGCAGCAGATTTGCCAAATGCAATACGTCCTTTAATTTCTTGACTGCTATTTCCATGAATTGATGCTTTTGAGTTATGGTGTTGGAGGAGAATATTGAAAGTACCATGGGCTGGCAAAAGAACCAATAGATCCTTTTTGGAAGAAGAACACCAGAGTGCTCCTTGGAGGCCAGGATGGCCAAACTTTGTCTCCCATACTTCAGACATATTGTCAGGAGGGACCAGTCACTGGAGAAGGATATCATGTTTGGTAAGGTGGAGGGTCAGAGAAAAAGAGGAAGACTCCCAATGAGAAAGATTGGCCAAGTGGCAGCTTCGATGGACTCAAGTCCACAATAGTGACGTTGGCCCATAATCAGGCTGTGATTCATTCTGCTGTACATAAAGTCGCTATGAGTTGGTACCAACTCAATGGCACCTAACAACAACAACATTTCCATGTGTGTTACTTGTTGATCCTAGTAAAATGAAGTCTTTGACAAATTCAATCTTTTCTCCATTTATTTTGATATTATTTATTTGTCCAGTGGTCAGGAAGTTTGTTTTCTTTCCATTGAGATGAAGCCCATAGCAAAGGCTGTGGTCTTTTATCTTCATCAATAATTATTGTAAATCCTCTTCACATTTAGTAAGCAAGGTTGTATCATCTGCATATCACAGGTTGTTAATGAGTCTTCCTTCCATCTTTATACCATGTTTTTCTTCACATAATCTAGCATCTCAGATTATGTGCACAGCATACAGATTAAATAAGTATGGTGAAAGAATACAGCCCTGGTGCACACCTTTCCTAATTTTAAACCACTCCGTATTCCCTTGCTCTGTTCAAACAACTATCTCTTGCTCTATGTGCAGTTTCTTCATGAACACAATTAAGTATTCTGGGGCACTCATTGTCTGTAATGTTGCCCATAGCTTGTCATGATCCATGCAATCAAAAGTCTTTGCATATTCATTAAGGTACAGGTAAACATCTTTCTGGTACTCTTTGCTTTTAGCCAACATCCATCTGAAATTTTAAGGTACAGGTAAACACCTTTCTGGTACTCTTTGCTTTTAGCCAACATCCATCTGAAATCATCAGTGATATCCCTCATTACACATCCTCTTCTGAATCCATTTTGAACCTCTGAAAGTTCTCTGTCAACGTTTGGTTGCAGCCCTTTTTGTATTACCTTTAGCAAGGTTTTACTTTCAGGATATAATAATGATATTGTTCAAAGATTTCTGTAGTCCGTTTGGTCACCTATTTTTTGAATGGGCACAAATATGGATCTCTTCCAGTCATTTGGCCAAGTAGCTGTCTACCAAATTTCTTGGCAAAAATGGATGAGTGCCTCCAATGCTTCATCCATTTGTTGAAAGATTTCCATTTATATTCCATCGATTGTGGGAGCCTTAGCTCTTAATCATACACTACCTCTGTGTCTCTTCATTTTAAGTAGTGTCCCATCAGTACATGAAGGTCCCGAAGGGTTTACTCTGTTCGTGTAATCACTGTCAATGCCACTTTGAGGAGGTAGCTCTTCCTAGTTTTATTTTGAGCACGTTGCAACCTGAGGCAGTTCATCTTCCGGCACTATATCTGAGCGTGTTCCACTGCTATTCGTCAGATTTTCAATGACTGAATGTTCAGAAATATTCCATCTGTCCTTCTTCCTAGTCTGCCTTAAACTGAAAGCTGTCCACTGTGGACATATAAAACACAGGTGGTATAACTTTCAGAATCACAGCAACATGCAAGCCACCACAGATGACAAACTGACAGACTATGAAGATATAAATATGTATATAAAGTTTTATTGTTTCTTTAAAGTGCTGTTGAGTCTGTTTC
>NW_006408666.1:2040996-2042989 GCF_000296735.1 Chrysochloris asiatica | reverse complement strand
GGATCATTCCCACCCCCTCCATACACAGAGTAGACAGGGATGGGCAACTTGGACATTGGCTACTCAAAATGGGGGTGCTACAAAGGCAAGAAGTGACTGGCTTACATGCTTTCAAGAGGGAGCCTAGATCCAGAGGGCATGGAGGAATATAGAATCTCCACTGAGTAGCATGCCATCTATCTGGGCTGGGATGATGAATGGAGATGGGGATAGCTCTCTTGTGATACAATAGTGAACAATTGTTATCAAGACAGATTGTGAGGTTGGAAATGTAAAGGTAGATGTTTTGTAGCAAAAGGAGGGGAGGGATTACTTTGTATTCTAGGAGCGGAGGTCCCTGAGACGATCAAGGGAGAAGAGCAGAGAGTGAGACCCTACCCAGAGAAGTAGTGACACCAGAGTTGGAGGCAGAGATGATGCCGTGGAGAGATGGAGCAACTGGGGACTCTAGACTCACATAGGGAGTGGGGGAAGGCTTGCAGAGTATACCCTTTAGTTGGTTGTTGATGCATGGAGGGGATTGTAACCATGGCAATGAAATGATATACGATAGGATGAATGTAAAGCTAATGTTCTCCCATGTAAACTATCACATGTCACAATAAAACATTTTTAAAAAAAGAATGATGCATTATTTATGAAACTAATTTTTTATCATTGTTCCCCTTTTCACTGTAAGTCTAAGACAATAGAGGGATATTCTTAAGTACTTTAATAGCACATTTAAACATTTAATATGTTATTGTTAAGAGCCTTCTAGTCAGTTCCAACCCATAAAGGCTCTGTATAGGGTTTCTAAGGATTGGCTGGTGAGCTTGAATCACCAACCTTGCTGTTCAAACCAACTTTGCAGTTTAGCGCATTAATCTCCAGTGCCACACCAGGACTCCGACGTTTAGTATGCTGGTGGTGGTGATGTCGGTGTGCCATGGAGTTGGTTCCTTTGTAGAAACCCTGCATAAGGTTTCTCAGGCTATAAATCTTTATGGGAGCAGAAAGCCTCATCTTTCTCTCACGGAACAGCTGATAGTTTCAAACTGCTGACCTTGAGGTTTGCAGCCCGAGTTGTAACTGCTGTGCTGCCAGAACTCAAAACACCTGGACGTCAGTGTTCTGCAACATAGAGAATATGCGTTAGTGAATGGTTGGGCAAAGGTGTTGAGGAATGAACAGAACTAAAGTTTTATAATGTGCTGAGTCAAGTAGTTATGGTGGGTAGACTGGAAGCAGGGCATTTAGTCAGAGCCTGTGCCAAAGGTCTGGAGTAACCCAAGGATGGAGCTGCATTTAGAGATTGGAAATGGACAGTGTCTTCATTAAATAGTATGGATAGAAGTTGAGGTCATCAACATCTACACTCTTGAGTGAGGGGTATGGCATGAAATGATCTTGTGTTCGAAAAACTAGTTTATGCAACAACATGGAAGATTGAGAAGCAAGGGGAATTGGGTGATAAAGATCTTATCTGAGGCAGAGACCAAGCAATGGATGGCAAGGGCTGGAGCTAAAATTCAGGTTGATGGTACATATAAAAAAAATCATCTGATATGGGTAAACAGCAATGGTAAATTCTCATTAGAAGTACTCTATTATTTTTGTTTTTATGATAAAAACATCCTTATGTTAAATGGTGTATTTGAAATCTGATAAAAGTAAGTGCCAGGGATGATACAACAAAGAACCAAGGAACCTATGGATAAGACTTGTGATCTTACCCAGCCCAGCCCCTTTCTTCCACCAACTTTTTCAGTAAGAAATTTCTAATTCTGAAGAAATCACAAATTCTACTGAGTCAGAACAAGCAGGTAGTTCTCTGCTGTTTGACTGGTCAACTAAAATTGTTGCTGTTGTTAAGTGCCATCCAGTTGGTACCGACTCATAGTGACCTTATGTGCAGTAGAACAAAATACTGCCTGGTCCTGGGCCAACCTTACAATTGTTGCTCCATTTGAGCCCATTGATGCTGCCATTATGCCAATCCATCTCGTTGGGG
>NW_006408666.1:2029669-2040159 GCF_000296735.1 Chrysochloris asiatica | reverse complement strand
CCGTAACCATAAGCTCTGAATTTCATGGGAAGTTTTAGTCTCTATTTCCCCAGCTTGGACCTGCTGAGGAAGGAAAGTCTGCAGTGGTAAAGAGAGAGTTGTTTTTGTTGTTAGATGCTATCGAGTACATCTGATACCTAGTGAGCCATGTGAAAATGGGCGCGTATTCCTGTGCTGCCCCACAACAGTGGGCTTGTCTGAGACCACTGCTGCAGCCACTGACCCATCAATCTTGTTGAGGGTCTTCCTCCTCTTCACTCACTCACGCTCTACTTTACCAAGCATGATGTCCTTCCCCAGGGACTCGTCTCTGCTAACAACCTGTCCAAAATAAGTACAATGTCTCATCACCCTTGCCTCCAAGGAATACTCTGGCCATACTTGATCATAAGTAGGGTCAAATTCTTTTTCAAATATTTCCTCCAATGAATACTTCTTTATTCCTCCCCTTTGTCACCACTGATCCTTGCAGGTGTCAAGGGATTGTCCTAGCTGTCTGTTGCTGATATAACAGTAATGTCACAAGTGGATGGCTTTAACATACATTTATTCTTTCACAGTTTAGAAGACTGGAAGTCCAGATTCAGAGTGCTGGCACTGGGGGAAGTCTTTCTCTTTCTGATGGCTCTGGGAAAGGTCTCCTTTCAGCATCTGGAGGCCCAGAATACCTTGTGTCTTGGCATTTCCACATGTCTTCGCATCGTTCGTTCCCTGGATCTAGAAGCCATATTGCTCCTTGGAAGTGAGGATGCTGAAACTTTATCTCTCGCCCTTTGGACACTCTGTTAGGAGAGACTAGTCCCTGGAGAAGGGCACCAGCTTTGGTAAAGTGATGGTCATTGAAAATGAGGGAGACCACAATGACACAAGGACACAATAGGCTGAACTATAACAACTGTGAGGATGGCACCAGACCAGGTCACATGCTATTCTGTTGTGCACAGGGTCACTATGAGTCAGAATCATCCTGACAGCACCTAACAACAATGACAGGGTCTTCATACTACAAGGATACCAGAACAAAAGGACATGCTCCACTCCCAGCTCTTCTTTCATGGTGGTTGGAGGTACCATTCGTAAGAGTAAATTTATTAAAACAAGGACCAAAGGCATCCTATACAGTGTCACCTAGGGGTCAGCTAAGTTTGAAGAGTGTGTGGACAAGTGGCTTGGTGACACAGAGAAATAGCTGCAGGGGAGAGCGGCCCATAGCATTTCCTCTCAGAAGACAGCTGTGTGCAATCTGATATCTACTTAGAAATTGCCACCTTCTTTAAACTGTATGAACAGATAACCTGAGTTTCTGAGCCTGGGTCACCTGCAGCCATGATAATACAGGTTTGTGCCACATAGCATGTCAGTTCGGACATCAACCTATTGCATATATGTCCATAGTTCCAATCCCCATATAGCCTAGTATATTAAAAGAGACACTACCTTGTGATATGGAGTTCTGATGTGGCGCTCTAGGATCAGCACTGGACTGTGCAGCACATGGTTGGCAGTTCAAATCCACCAGCTGCTCCTCGGTAACTATACAGGATCTCTATGAGTTGGAACCCACTCAATGGCACTTAATAACAATGACCTTGTACTATGCATCAAAATATTATTATTATATTATAGTTCAAAGAAAAACAAAACCACTGCCACAGAGACGAATCTGACTCACAGCAACCCTGCATTGAGTTTCTGAGGCTATAAATCATCAAGGATGCAGAAAGCCTTATCTTTCTCCCTCAGAGCACTAGTGGGTTTGAACTGCTTAACCTGCAGTTAGCAATCCACTGCTTATTCCACAGTAGCACCTACATTCTGTTACTATTATTGCTGTTGTTATGGGCATTCAAGTTGATTCTGACATGAAGTCAGTGTGTGTACACCCGAATGAAACAATGTCCAGTCCTTGTGATTCACAGGCCACTGCTTATCCTATGGACCCACCATGTTTCCATTTCTTCACGTGGTTGGCTGTGTACCGTGGAGTCAGTTCCAACTCATAGCGACCCTGTACAGGGTTTCCGAGGCTGTAAATCTTTATGGGAGCAGAAAACCTCATCTTTCTCCCACGGAACAGCTGAAAGTTTCAAACTGCTGACCTTGTGGTTCGCAGCCCGATTCATAACCACTACGCTACCAGAGTTCTTTATTTCTTCACGTAGAGTGGTGAAGTTTCTGTTCATATCTTTCTGCATCACGCCACACTGCAATGTACTTTGTTGTTGTTTAGTGCCATCGAATTGGTTCCAATCATAGCGATCTTGTACAGGGTTTCTGAGGAGCAGCTGGTGAGTTTGAAATACTGATCTTGTGGTTCCAACTGACCTCCTAGTTCAGTGTCTATCCTAGAGCACCACACCACACTCCATGCTTTGTTGTTGTTAAGTGCGGTCAAATTGATTCTCAGTCATAGCCATGCTGTTTAGGTTTTCCAAGGAATTGCTGGTGGATTTGAACTGCTGATCTTGCGGTTCAAACTAATCTTGTGGTTCAGTGCTTCTTACAGCGCTACACCAGAGTCTCTGTGCTTAGACACTTAAAGTAGCAAATAGCCAGCATCTTGCTGTCCTTAGAGAGGTCTTCTTCACTGATCTAAGCAGAAGCATGAAAGAGACCCTTCTGCCCACTAACCAAAACATCTCCTGTGTATCTTTGTTCCCTAGTGCAGTTATAACAGAAATACCACAGGCAAATCACCTTATAGAGCAGAAATGTCTTTTCCTACAGTTTAAGAAGCTAGACGTCTGACTTCAGAGCATCAGCTCTGCGGGAAAGCTCTCTGGTTACTCTGAGAAAGAGCCCCTGTCTCAGCTTTCTAGGGTTCTTGATGTTGATTGGATCCTTGGCAATCTTCACACGGCACCTATCTTTCCCTGTTGTGTTTGCTTCTCTGTTCCTTGTCATTGTTTTTGTTAGATGCCATGGAGTCAGTTCTGACTCATAGGGTTTCCCAGACTTCAAATCTTTTGCTGTTGTTAAGGCCGTCAAGTTGGTTCTGACCCATAGCGACCCTGCACAGGGTTTCTGAGGCTGTAAATCTTTACGGGAGCAGAAAGCCTCACCTTTCTCCCACAGCGCAGCTGGTAGTTTCAAACTGCTGACCTTGCAGTTCATAGCTCGATTCGTAACCACTATGCTACCGGAGCTCCTTTACGGGAGAAGAAAGCCTCCTCTTTCTCCCACCTAGTGGCTGGTAGTCTCAACATCTAGCCTACTCTTGTGTAGCTCTAAAGTCATTAGGCTTACACCACATCCCACACTGATACTGTCTCATTAACATAACAAAGAGGTCCCATTCCAAACAGGACTCCATGTCCAGGTCTAGAAGTCCGGATACCAATACCTATTGGTGCTCATTGCAGTCTGGTCAGTTCGGACTCACAGTGACCCCACTAAGGGTTTCTGAGGAGCAGTTGGTTGGTGGGCTTGAAATGCTTACCTTGTGGTTAGCAGTCTAGTGCTTATCCTACAGAGTCACACCAGGACTCCACCTATTTTGTTGTTGTTGTTAAGTGCCATTGAGTCAGTTCTGATCCATAGCGAACCTATGTAGGGTTTCTGAGGAGTGACTGGTGAACTTGAACTGCTGACCTTGCAGTTCAAATGGCTTTGCAGTCTGGCGCATTAATCCACAGCGCCACACCAGGACTCCATTCACCTATTTTAGAGGAAGAGAAATCAGTCCATACCAGTGTGTGGCCAAATTAGGGTGAGGGTATCCTGTAGAGGCAAGTCAGCACATAGCATGACAGGAATCAAAGCAAATGTGAATATCAGGAGGTGAACCTTCCCGGAGCCATGATGAAAGCTGGACAGACCACAGAAAAATGGATGCATTTGAGAAATGGTGTTGGAGGAGAATATTAAAAGTGCCATGGATAAATAAATCTGTGTTGGAAGAAGTATAGCCAGAATGCTTCTTAGAAACCAGGATAGCCAAACTTTGCCTCCATACTTCAAACATATTGTCAGGAGGGACTAGCCCCTGTACAAGGACATCATGCTTGATAAAGTGGAGGGTCAGAGAAAAAGAGGAAGCCCCCAATGGGATTTGGCTCTAGTGTTACAGGACTCTGAGGCTGGAGCAGTAGCTGGTAGTGTTTCATTCTGTTGTGCATGAGATCGCTAGGAGATGTTACTGACTCAACAGCACCTAACAACAACAAAGTTCCCTTACTGGAGAAATTTCTCTCCAGCTATGTTTTCTGATGTAGCAGTGTAGGATAAGCACTAGACTGTTAACCATAAGGTTGGTGGTTCAAACCCACCAGTTGCTCCTTGGAAACTCTATAAAGAGTCTCTATGTGTCAAAACCAACTCCACAGCACTTCACAGCAATATGTTGTTTGGTGTGAGGGGTTTGCTCCTGCTCCCATGATTCTTTTCCAATACCACTCATCTTAACGCTCTCCATTCATTCCGAAATCCAAACCAGGTTGCCAGGGGACAGATTTTACTTTGCTATAACTTTATTATACAAACAATTCAGTTCTCTTTTTCAGAACCTCTTCTTCACCTCCAGAACAGGAAGGAGGAGAACATTACCTGGCAAAAATCTTATTAAGGGCTTTTCCTCAGCATAACTGGGCCAACTCCCTCGAGCGCTTCTATGAGGAATACTGCTCTTCCCCTCAAATGATTTTCTCCTTGTGTTTAAAAATCAGATGCCCTCCCTTGAATGTAATTCTTCAATATTGAATTTTCATGCTCAGTCCTATATGATCATCAGATAAAAAAGACACCATGTTGGCTCCCCTCAGCTGAAAAGGGTACTCTCTCCTCTGGACTGTGGCCATAAGAGGGTGCCTCTTGTCGCCAGGACTCAGGGCTTCTCTCTCCCTAGGTTGTTCTTTTGTGTTATTGTTGGTAAGTGCTATCGAGTTGGTTCTGACTCATAGCGACCTTACACAGGGTTTCCAAGGAGTGGCTGGTGAGCTTGAACTGCCAACCTTATGGTTCAAACTGAATTTGTGGTCCAGTGTGCTATCTCATAGCACCACACCAAGGCTCCAGGTTGTTCTTTTACTTCATGATTAATCAGCATATCACCCAACCAAACCTACTGCCTTGGTTAATTCAGACTATAGAACCAAGTAGAACTGTCCTGTATTTCAAAAACTGTATCTCTAGGGAAGTTGAACTGCCCCATAGGGTCCCCAAGCCTGTAAACTTTTATGGAAATAGCACATCTTTCTTCCATGTAGCAACTGATGGGTTCGAACAGCCAGCCTTTCAGTTTACAGTCAAGCACTTAACCACTGCATCACCAAAAATCTTTTACAATACATCATACATTCAAACCTCTAGCCAGGAATGGAGTTATTACAGGTAAGATATGGCAGGCTTTTCTCAAGACAATGTATGGTTTTGCATATACATTGTGCAATTACACACCTTTTTCTATTGTGTGTTTTCCCAAACACCTGTGCGAACTTACCAAAAAATTGGTTACCATTGAGTCAACTCCAAGTGTTAGAGTAGACCTCAACTCAACAGGATTTTTGATGGCTGGTGTTTTAAGAAATAGATTTTCAGAACTGTCTTCCAATTTGCCTCTGAGTGGACTTGAACCTCCAACTTTTTGGTTAGCACCCTAATGCATTTAACCATTTGTACCATGTAGGACTTCCTCTGGATTTCACAGTAAGAACTGGATGACTTTGCTGCCAAGCTTTCTAAAGTCCACCTCTAGCTAGGTTAAGCTAGTGGAAGATAGTTTTAGATATTGAAAAATTAAATGAACAGATCTCTAAGGAGGATTTTTTTTTTTTTTTTGGTGTGTGAATGTTCTCAAAGTCCACATTTCAACAAAAACTCAGTCTATTTTGAGCAGATAAACTGGTAATTTAATTATTCTAAGACTGCACATTAAGCATTAGTGACCCATACTAAAAATATATTATCATGCCTTAAAGAAAATTAGTTTAAAACAAGTTGAAATGTAGTGACTGGAAGAATGTGACTCATTAAGAATCAGAAAGAGAATGCATGCAGTGATGGATATAATTCGACCAGGTTATAACAATTTGTCTGTTGGTTAAATGCAGTGTCGAAAATGCATGTCAGTTTCTTTTAAGTCTCTCTTTATTTTAACAATAAAAGAATTTCAAGTTTTGATCCAATATTTCCAGATATAAAAGTGCAATGTTTTCACAAGTCATTTGATCATTTATTTTGTAGTGCTTTTTTTTATTATTATTATTATTACCTTTGATGTCTCAGGTTGATTCTTCAAACAGAAATTCAAATTAGATTTAAATGAGACAATCTGATTTCCCAGACCTGAGAGAGTATTCACAAATATGAAAGAGACAGCTGAACAGCCGCCCAGTTGTTCAGGTAGAAGAAGGTTGGCAAAGGGGCACTTCAGAGAGGGAGTAAAAAAATAACAAAACAAAAAAACGCTACATTTAGGAAGAGACTCAGCTTAAAAAGTGGATTCCAAAGTCCCAAGGTAGACTCATGTCACTGAGGACTGAGCTGATGCATCAACAAAAGGGTATACCATTGCCCAAGTTCATACTATCTCCTGATGCTCTATAATCAACTAAAACCTTTCATGATTTAAAAAACACACACACACACACACACACAACAAGTTAAATTTTTCTTTTAAATTACCAAGTCTTCAAATCAATTCAGTATAAAAAAAAGTCTAGGTCTCATCCTGGCCAGTTGGTTTTCTAGCTGTGTTTTCATAAGCAATCATTCTGTGGTCGATTAAAGATGGCGGCAAACATTCTGCCACTACTTGCATTCTTCAGAGGTAGATAGAGCTGAATACGCCTTGAATTTCTTAGAGTCCAGACTTACCTTCTTAATGAGTTGTTTTATCAATGG
This sequence comes from Chrysochloris asiatica, assembly GCF_000296735.1. Classification (NCBI taxonomy): domain Eukaryota; kingdom Metazoa; phylum Chordata; class Mammalia; order Afrosoricida; family Chrysochloridae; genus Chrysochloris; species Chrysochloris asiatica. Next base: position 2,033,319 of record NW_006408666.1, on the reverse strand, counting down.
AATGTGGCAGAAGCAATGTATAACTCCTTAGGCTAATTAAAACGTGCTTGAGTTTAAATCAAACAGAATACAAGAGTTTGGGTTTTGTTTTTCACTTTGGCTTTAAACTCCTGGAACATTCTCTCTTGGGGAAGTCAGATGTCATTTGAAGAACTACAATCCCCTAAGATTGCCAGGCTAAGAGGAAGCTCAAGTTATCCTCATGGGAAAAGTCCAATGGAGAAAAACCAATGCCTGACCAGGCCAGGTGCTCCAGCCATGCTAGCCAACGTATCAGGCACAAGAGGGATTAAGCCATTTCATACGCAGCATAGAAAAGGATTTAGGAAGCTGACTGATGCCCGAAATGGAACCCCAGATACTTAATTCCACTTGAATCATCCTAATCATTTATTCCCAAACCACTCCAGAGGAGGACACAGCCACTGTGTTGCAGAGAAAAGTCATCTCTGTTGAATCCTACCCAAATTCCTTCCATACGAAATTTTCAACTTAATAAATAAAATGTTTGATGGTTCAGGCTGCTAAGTTTTTGTTGTTGTTGTTGTTGTTTATTCAGTAATACAGACTAAAGTACACTAAACTCACTAAACCTCAGTTCCATACATTATGAAATGTGAGGTATTATGAACCTATTATTGTAGATTCTAATATCTACCAGTTAGTGTTCTTTCTCCTTAGATTCTTTAGTAACAGGAGCCTGATTTTTAGCTGAGCACATTTGGATCACCTAAAAGACTACATTTCCCAGGATTCTTCACAGCTAGATGAGTCTAAATTCTGGCAAAAAAAGTTAAAGGTAAAGTAGGAGATTACACAACTGGGAAATATTCTCAAAAGAGAGAGGATGGATATACCTGTTGTTTTGTTTTTTTCCCCCTTTCATTCCTGCTCTGTTAACATGAGTTCAGACAGCCATTGTGGGCCATGGAGAAACATGACAAAGATTGTGAAACATCAAGATAGAAGGAAGTGCGGAGTGCTATCATTTTTAGTGCCCTTAAAATTATTTTTACACAACTGACAAACTTTTAGTTATTTGTTAGTTATTGTTGTTAGGTGCCATAGAGTCAGTTCTGATTCATAGTGACGTTATATACCACACTAGTCCTGCACATCATTGTTGCACTTCAATCCATTGATGCTGCCACTGTGCCAACCCATCTCATTGGGTTCTTCCACTTTTTAGTTGACTCTCCACTTTCCAAAGCATGATGTCCTTATCCAGGGACAGGTCCCTCCAGATAATACAGCTGAAGTATGAGAGACAATGTCCTGCCATCCAGGTTCTAGGAATCCTCAAATACAGACTTGTTTGCTCCTTTGGCAGTCCATGGTAATTTTAGTATTGTTTTCCAACACCATAACTCATATGCATCACTTCTTTTATGGTCTTCCTTATTAATTGTCCAACTTTCACATATGAAGCTACTGAAAACACCATGGCTTGGGTCAGGTGCACCTTAGTGCTCAAACTGACATTTTTGCTCTTCAACATTTTAAAGGTTTTGTGCAGCAGATTTGCTAATGCAACAAGTCATTTGATTTTTTGACTGCCGCTTCCAAGAGTGTTGATAGAGCACCACATCCTCATTTGAATCTGCTTGGATCCTCTGGCAGTTCTCTGTTGATGTACTATTGCAGCCATTTTTGAATTATCTTTAACAAAATTTTAATTGCATGTGATATTAATGATATTCTCTGATGATTTCTACATGCTGTTGAATGGGCACACATATCGATCTCTTCCAAGCAGTTGGCTGTGTAGCTGTCTTCCAAATTTCTTTCCATAGATGAGTGAGTACCTCCAGTGTTTCATCAGTGTGTTGAATGATTTCAATTTGTATTTCATCAATTCAGAGTCTTGTTCTTTGCCACTGCCTTAAGTGCACCTTGGACTTCTCCCTTCAGTGCCATTCTTGATCATATGCTTCTTCTTCTTTTTTTTTTTTTTTCCCACAGTGAATCTATGTTTTCTTTACATCTTCTTTTGATGCTTTCTACATCATTCAATATTTTGCTCATAGAATTCTTCAATAGTTCAATTCAAGAGACTTGATTTTTTTCTTCAGTTCTCTCAGTTTGAGAAATGCTTAGTGTGTTCTTCCCCTTTGATTTTCTAACTCCAGTACTTTGCATATTTCATTATTATAATTGACCTTGTCTTCTCAAGCTTCCCTTTTAACTTTTTTATGCATTTCTTTACCTCCTCAGTTCTTCATTTGCTTTTGCATCTCTACACTCGAGAGTAAATTTCAAAGTCTTTTTTGACATCCATTTTGATATTTTCCTTCTTTCTTGTCTTCTTAATGACCTTTAGTTTTCTTCCTGTATACTGTTCCTGATATTATCCCACAACTCTTCTGGTCTTCTGTCACTGAGATCTAATGCATCAAATCTGTTCTTCAGATCATCTCTAAATGCAGGTGGCATATGTTCAAGGTCATACATTGACTCTTGTGAACTTGTTTTCATTTTCTACAGCTTCAGCCTGAACTTTCAAATGAGCAATTGAAGGTATTTTCTGCAGGTTGCCTCTAGCTTTGTTTGGCTAATGATCTGGAGTTTATCTACAGTCTCCTCCAACAGATGGAGTCAATTTGATGTCTGCGTATTACACCTGGTGAGGTCCATGTGTATAATTTCATGTTGTTTAAAAAAGGTATTTGCAATGAAGAAGTCATTGGTCTTGCAAAATTCTGTCATGGGATCTCCAACATACTGTCTATCACCAAAGCCATATTTTCCAACTACTGACCCTTCTTTGTTTCCAAACTTTGCATTCCAATCTCCAATGATTATCAATGCGTCTTGCTTACATTCTTGATCAATTCCTGACTGAAGAAGTTAGTATAATTCTTCAGTTTCATCATCACTTGCTTTAGTGGTTTTGAATAATAGTTGTATTAACTGGTCTACCATGTAGATGTATGGATATTATCCTATCACAGGCAGCATTATACTTCAAGATAGATTTTAAAATATTCTTTTTGATGATGAATGCAATGCCATTGCAGGCATAGTAAACCATATAATTGTCAAATTCAAAATAATTAATATCAGTCCATTTCAACTCACTAATATCTGATATCAATCTATATGAATTTCATTTCATTTTTGACAATTTCCAATTTTCCTAGATTCGTACTTCATACATTCCATGTTCCCATTCTTAATGGATATTTAAAGATTTTTCTCCTCATTTTGAGTTATGCCCCATGAGCAAATGAAGGTTCCAAAAGTTTTACTCCATTTGAGTCATCACAGCCAACTCTACTTTGAGGTGGCAGCTCTTCCCCAGTCGTATTTTGAATACTTTCCAACCTGAGGGACTCATCTTTCAGGACTGCATCTGACAAAATTCTGGTGCTCATTGTCGTGTTTCAATATTCAATATTCTGGTGCTATCTGACAGTGTTCCACCACTATTCATAAGGTTTTCAGTGACTAAATAATTTGTAATAATATCTCTCCCTTTTCCTAATCTGTCTTAATCTGGAAGCTAGACTTTATTTAAGGAATCAATATTTGGTGGATCTAATATAGGAAAGGTCTGGTAGTGTAGAGGTTACGAATCGGGCTGAGAACCTCAAGGTCAGCTGTTCAAAACCACCAGCTGCTCTGTGGGAGAAAGATGAGGATTTCTGCTC
>NW_006408666.1:2028273-2028774 GCF_000296735.1 Chrysochloris asiatica | reverse complement strand
AACATCTACTGTTTGGTTAAAAACTGAGACAAGGGGTACGTCCATTTCCTGACCTGAAGGATAATTTAAGGGCTATAATCTCTGGGGTTCCCCCAGTCTTCATCTGATAATTTTGAGTTCTGTTCCATATTTTTCACTTACTCTATCCAGACCTTTTAATGCAATCCTTTTGAGAGAAATTGGTAGTAGCTGGACACCATCTAGTTCTTATGGTCTCAGCATTATGGAGACTAATAATTGTTTCACCTTATATGGAATCTCATGAGCTTTTAAGAGCCCACTCACTAATCACAAATGTAGGTTGTAGAACATTGTCATTGTGTTATGTTAATTGATCTTAGTGTCCCCGGGACTATGGTCCTGAGCCCCCAATCCAAGTGACTCATTCCCTCAAGATATTTACTTTTGTATAAGATATTTTCATCATCACTCATCTGTATGTGTTAAATTATGTGTTGCTGCTCCTGGAAGCTATACTACCAATATTTTAAGTACCAGCAG
>NW_006408666.1:2021205-2022710 GCF_000296735.1 Chrysochloris asiatica | reverse complement strand
AATAATTTTATATGCATATGAAAGTTGGACAATGAAGAAGGAAGACTGTAAAAGAGTTGATGAAGTTGAACTTGAATTATTGTGTTGACGAAAAATATTTAAAGTACCATGGATTTTCATAAAAGCAAACAAATCTATGTTGGGAGAAGTACAGTTTAGAAGGCACAATAGACAGAGTTTGTCTTTCATACCTTTGATGTGAAGTCCTGGTGTGGCACTGTGTGTTAATGCACTGGACTGCAAAGTCAGTTTGAACTGCAAGGTCGATGGTTCAAGCTCACCAGTCACTCCTCAGAAACCTTATATAAGGTCGTTATGGGTCGGGATCTACTAGATGTCATTTAACAACAACAACAATCTGTGACATATTATCAGAATGGAGAAGGACATCATGCTTGGTAAACTGGAGGATCAGTGAAAGAGAGGACGACACCTCATTTGATGGATTGGCATATGGCGGCAACAACAGGCTCAATTGTAACAATTTTTATGAGAATGGCTCCAGACAGGGCAATATTTCATTCTGCTATTCATAAGGTCCTCTAGGTCACCAAACAACACTGTTCTTCTGTCTCATCCATGTTTGCAGTATCTCACAGCTTCACCATTATTCTTTAGCCTTACATATAGCATTCCATTGTGTGCATGCATCACAGTCTATTTATCCATTCATCTGAAAATGGACCTTTAAGGCTTTTCCATCCTTTTGCTATGCTCTCTGCTTCTTGGAGTCTTCCTGACTATTTGGGTAATGAGTCTGCCCCTCCACAAGACATCTTGACCTTTATCATTTCAATGTCTAGTACAATGTTGGGATATAATAGGTGCTCAGTAAATTTTCATTAAATAAATAAACTAATCTGAAAGCATTTGGGCTGCTAGATAAAAATGATACATCACTCACTTAGGGAATCCCTTTTCTCTGTGCACACGTCTTAGTAATCGCTATGTATTTACTATCTAATAGTTGGGAATAAATCCACACTATACAATGTCTCTACACCACATATCTAACTCAGGTCAGCTTAATGCAATCTCTAAATGACAAATTTGCAAAATGCTTCTCTCTATAAAACTAATTTGAAACAACCACTGGCATCAATTTAATGAAGTATGAGAATAAAAATAAATTTAAAGTGGCCTGCTTTCCCCATATGGAAACATACTGAATTGCATGTAATAATCTCTATCTTCTTTTAAGTGAGGAATTTAAACATCTTGATAATTGTGAAAAGTAAAACAGACAAAAGAGCAAGGAAGAACCATCATGAGAAAGGAAGGGTAAGACTGAGTTTGTACCAGTCACACTGAGGCTACCCAAATGTGGTTTCAGTGGAAACGTTTGCTCAATGAGATCTTTAACAAGTGTTTGGCAGCATCTAAATTAGTCAAAAAAAGGAGAAATGCACTTTCAGGAATATAAGTTCATGAACATTCATATTTATATAAATCCATTTATAATTCCAGAAAAGTTCACATTAATGTAATTTATACTACACTCAATA
>NW_006408666.1:1993966-2018745 GCF_000296735.1 Chrysochloris asiatica | reverse complement strand
CTCATCTTTCTCCCATGGAGCGGCTGGTAGTTTTCAACTGCTGACCTTACGGTTTGCAGCCCGATTCGTAACCACTATGTTACCAGAGCTCCTGGAAGATAGAGCCAATCAATTCCGCCAGCTCTGCTTGGCAAAATCTGAGTGTCCATCAAGGCTCTCCCAGAGGAAATATTACCTTCCCCGTGAGACCTTCCATAATTCTCTATCCAGCTAACTATTCCCTCATGGTCCCAAAATATTTTGTACAGTCAGGGTTTCCATAGCTTGCTCATAGTCTTATTAATGGATATAGTATTTATATATGGTTATTGTTGTTAAGTAGAATCAAGTAGGTTCTGGGTTTCTGAGGAGCAGTATAGGGTTTTCAAGGAGTGGTTGCTGGGTTTGAACTGCTGACCTTGTAGTTAGCAGTCTATAGCTTCTCCTGTAGCACCACATATAAGTAAATTTATACTGCTGCCACCACTATCCTTACCTCCATATCATCCCACCACCACCAATGCTGTTTTGCAGAAGCAATCTAAAACTGTCTGTTTTCACAAAGATCTATGGTCTCAAATATCCAAAGGAAGAGTTCTACCCTGTCCTAAGGATCACTATGAGTCATACCGACTATATCATGGATTGTCAGAAGAAGGGACAAATCTGTTTGGATAAAGAACAATCAGAATACTTCTTAGAAGGGAAGGTGGTAAGACTTCTTCTCACTCACTTTGGACATTCACCACTCTGTCAAGCTATTTGGTGGTCATCCTTTGGTGAATTCTGTGGTGTTGTGATGATGAAAGCTATGCCACCAGTATTTTAAATACCAGTGGAGTCATTATGTTGCACAGTCTTCAGATGAGGTTTCCAGATTAAGACAGACTAGCAATAAAGAGAGACAGACTATGTGGGAATGATTAGCCACTGAAAACCTTACGAACCACAGCAGAAGTTCAGCAGGTTCTGAACACTCTCAAAATATAAATGGGAAAGAGCTGCCAACTCAAAGTATAATGGGCCATAATGATATAATAGAGCAAATGTTTCAGGACTTTCATTTGCTGATGAGGCACAACATAAAGTGAGAAAAGAAGATGTAAACATTCATTTATAATCAGAACATGAACTGTACAAAGTATGAAGTGAGGAAAATTGGAAGTCATAAAAAGTAAAATGGAACACATGAAGATCTGTAACCTGTCCATTTTGATTTTGGTTTTGTTTGTTTTTAATTCTATAATGTACTTTGTGTGTGTGTGAAACTTTTCATTGGAGCTGAGTAGAGATTTACAGAGCAGATCATCAATTTTACATCCAACCAATCAGACACTTTGTTTCATCTTAGTGATTGCAATCCTTCCATGTAATGACAGCTATTCTACTTCCTTCCTGTGGTTTCTATTTCCATTCCACCTTCTCAACACCTCTGAATCTTGTTCCCAGGTAAACGTTACCCTTTTGATCATGAACTGTTGACCATTCCATGGTGAGCATACTTCATCAGTGTTGCTGTCCCCCCTATATATCTATTTACTTCTTGGCTGAAAATTAGGACATTAGAGTGAGTTCCAGTCCAGACCTGAAGGGTGGTGGAGGGCCATAGGTTCCTCCAGTCTTTTTCTGAGCAGTAAGTCTGATATTTTTTAAATTTATCTCCCACTCTACCCCGGGCCTTCTCATGTGATCCCTTTCAGTTCAATTGGTAGTGGTAGTCAGGCACCATCTAGTTCTTCTGGTCTCAGATATACTGAGCCTGATGCTTATGTGTTCCATTAATCCATTGGACTAATTGATTCCAATCAGTTTCCATTTTAATCACTCTTCTTTTTCTTCCACACATGAAAAGACAAATAGTTGCACCTTAGATGGCTTCTCATGAGATTTTAAAATCCTAGTCATTACTCACCAAAGAAGGACATAGAATATTTTCTTTGTGGACTATGTTATACCAACTGACCATGTTGATTCCCCAGACTATGGTCCTGAGAATTTAGTGGTACTAGCCATTTTGATTTAGACAATCATATGGTTTAGTATTCTGGAAAAGACAAATTAAAGAAGGGCATTACATACATCCTCAAAAATAGTCTATCAAGATTTATCTTGAAGTACAATACTGTTTGTGATAGGATAATATCTTTATGTCTACAAGGAAGACCACTTAATACCACTATGATTAAAATTTACACACCAACCACTAAAGCCAGGGGTGATGAAACTGAAAAATTCTACCCATTTCTTCAGTCAAAAATTCTTCATACTTGCAACCAAAATGATTTGATAATTTCTGCTGATTGGAATTAAAAAGTTGAAATAAAACAAGAAGGATCAGTAGATGGAAAATATGGCCTTGGTGATAAAATCAGTGATGGAGATTGTATGATAGAATATTACAAGATGAAAGAATTATTCATCGCAAATATCTTTTTTCAACAGTAAGAAGGAATGCAAACAAATCAAATTGACAAGAGAAGATGGAGAAGTTCAAAATCATCAGTCAAAACAAGGCTTGGAGCCAACTTTGAAACAGACCATTAATTGTTCATATGCAAGTACAGGTTGGAGCTGAAGTACATCAAAACAAGTCAAGGAGAGCTATGACCTTGAATCTATTCCACATCTATTTAAAGAGCATCTCAAGAACAGATTTGATGCATTAGACTCTAATGTTCCAAGATCAGAAGATCTGTGAGATGACAACAAGAACATCACAGATGAAGAAAGCAAAAGGTCATTAACAAGATAAAAAAGAAAGAAAAAGCCAACATTGATGTCAAAAGAGACTGAATTTTTTTCTTGAGCACAGAGAAGTTAAAATGACTACAAGAAATGAGGAAGTTAAATAGATGAACAGAAAATTTCAAGCAGCAACTGTAAAAGACGAAGTGTCAAAATGAAATGTACAAAGACTCAGAGTTAGAACATGAAAAGGGAAGAACATGCTTCTTCGGTACTTCTGGGAAAGTTAAAACTGCCACCTCTGCAGTTCGGAGTTATGCACTTGGCTATTGGCACCACTCAGGTTCAAATTGGAGGCAGGGGAGAGTCATTTATGAAGTTGCAAATAATTTTGCTTTACTAGGGTTAAACTAATTAAGTCAACATTTAATCAGAGGTGACAGAAATGAATTTGAGGCTCAGGGTAAAGTCACTTGACCACAGCCTGGTTAGTAATATTAACACATCCGAAGGGAAGAATGTGTCAGCAGAAGGAGGCGACTGAGTAGGAAATGGAGTGGAAGGACAAATGTATACACACTTCTCTGTGTCCAGCAGCAACTCTAATAACTACATTTAATGCTTGATTTATGTCAACTCTGATATTTATTTATACAGGCTTACAGAAGCGGGCCTCAAACTGAGCAGGCTTCAGAGTGCCCTGGAGGCCTTGTTACCACAGCTCACAGGACCGTCCCCACTCACTCTGATGTGGTAGGCCTGGGCCTGAGAACTTGAATTTCTAACCAACTCTCCCCACCCCCGTTGCCACTCTCTGGGTATGACAACTGTCAAACCACCAGTGTAGATGAGTGTCTTGTCAGAGCTGTGGCAAAGAAATAGCCCCAGTGCCTTTGGCTTTGAGAGAGGTTAAGTGAAATTCCCTTCCCAACCACCACCAACACCTTTATAAGAATCAACATAAATCAAACGCAAAGTAGTTACAGGCTCTATAAAATGTGAAGTGCTTACAGGCTTGGAATTTTAATTTCAACCTCTCTAAGGGTAATTACTTCTTCACCCCAACCACAGAGCCTTTCACCATGATTGTTGCCACCCAGCACCTAGTCAAAGCTACACACTGGGAGAAAACATATTTAGGGTTTCCCCAAGGAAGAGTTGTCCCACGGTTTGTAAACCAGTTACTTATTGCCTTAATCACACACAAATAGATCACTCTTACATGTTGTTATGGAGCCCTGGTGTGGTGCTGCAAAGCCGTTTAAACTACAAGTTCGGCGGTTCAAGCTTACCAGCTGTTCCTCGGAAACCCTAGACAGGGTCGCTATGAGTCGGAACCGACTCGACAGCACTTCACAACAACAACAACATGTGAAGTGCGGTCATGTCGATTCTGATTCATGGCAACACTGTGTAGAGTTTGTGAGGAGCAGCTCCTGGGTTTGAACCACCGAACTTGTGGTTCACAGTCCAGTGCCAATCCTACAGCATTATAGTTATATACTTACTATGAATTAATAATAAAGAACTATTGCACATACAATCCGACCCCCATGTTAATGAGACTTTTCAAAGAAGTTTACACGTTCTGCCATAATCCTTGCCTCCATTTGCTCACCACTGTGCAGATGAGGAAACTGAGGCTCAGAGAAGCTAAGTGTTTTGTTCAAGTTCACACAGTGGTCAGATGGCAGGTCTGGAATGCAATGCCAGGCAGTCTGGCTGGACACCCTTGCTCTTACTAACCACACTTTACACCATATAGGAGTCCTGGGGTGGGGGTGGGGGGTGCTCTGGGGTACAGCACTGGACCACAAGGTTGGTTTGAACCATAAGGTCGGTGGTGCAAAATCACCAGACGCTCTTTGGAAACCCTATACAGGATCGTTATGAGTTGGAACCGACTCTACGGTACTTAACAATAACAACACCATGTAATGAGAGTTCTCATATATCACTGCAGGACAATAGATAATGGTGAAAGGAAAGATAATAAACAATTTGGGGAGGTGTCAGCATAGAGGAATCGGACTTGCTGCTCTTCAGAAACCCTATATGGGGTCGCTATGGGTTGGAACTGACTTGATGGCACTTCACAACAACAACAAGGATAAGCACTGACCTGATAGTTGCAAGGCCAGCTTGGAAACATGATACTGGGTCACTAAGAGTCAAGCCTATTCGAAGGCACACAGCAGTAAAAACAATGGAACTTACTATATAGTGCAGTAATAGTATCAACAAACAATAATTCTCTCATGGTAAATAGGCATGTTAAAGAGGGGTGAGATGGTGTAAGGCAGCACACTCACCTGCAGATACAGGGTTGGCTGTGGATATTTCTACGTACAAAATTGTAGCTGCTGCATGTATGTTAATATAGACAATATAGAAGACAAGGGGCATAGGCATGGAAACGTCATAGACATAACCAACACCTCATGAAACAAAGTCCCTAGGCTTGAAGATATAGGACTATAGACTCAACAGATATCCACCGGCATAGCATCGTTTGTAAAGACAACCTTTTGTATCTCACTTTGGTGAGTAGCATCTGGAGTCTTCAAAGCTCGTAAGAAACCATCTAACACAATTATTAGTCCCTTTTCCTTCTGGAGCAAAGGGTTATGAAGAAAACTAAAGAGTCCAAGGACCCAGAGTGCTCATGGATCATATGAACCCCAGTCGGCACAACCCCCAAGCCAGAAGAATTAGATGGCACCCCACAGCCATTTCTGGCCACTCTGACTGGGTCTTGGACAGAGTGGGAGTAATTCAAACCATCAAATTCACAAAAATGAACAGACTTACTCGTCTGCAACACACTAGGGGAAACTCCAAAACTAGGGCCCTTCTGACAGGGAACTGAATCCATTCCAAAAACCTCCTTTAAGACAAACAATAGGCCATAGAATAAACAATAACACCCAAAAGGAATCTGTTCCTTAGAATAATCAATTATATGAGATCAAAAGGATGACATTGGCCAAAAGCAAACATAAAAAGGCAGGAAAGGATAGAAAACCTAGAGGAAATGGGGACACCACGACACAATGGATAGAGGACTGACGTATCGGGGGTGATGCAAACTATGTCAGAGAACTCTAAGTGCAAACTAGCAAACAGGTACTAATTTGCTCAGTCAACTTTCACATAAGGTGCAATCTTTTTTATTTTTTTAAATAATCAGAGTGATAGGCTCAAGGTAGATTGGTCACAAGACCTGAATGCTGCCCTGCCTGCTCCTGCGTGGCCCAGTACAACTCGCTGGGCTCTGAATTCACTGTGCCCATACGGAGTCCTGGTGCTGTGCTGTGGACTAATGGGCCAGGCACTGTGCCCATACGGAGTCCTGGCGCGGTGCTGTGGACTAATGGACCAGGCTACGAAGTTGTTTGAACTGCAAGGTCAGCAGTTCAAGCTTACCAGTTGCTCCTCAGAAACCGTGTACAAAGTCACTATGGGTTGTAACTGACAACAACAATAACATAGGACTCCCAAGGTCTACTCCATATCCTAAACTTGTGTCTCCCCTCCTGAGGTTTTATTTAAGCTAGCTCCCATAGCTTTGACTTCCTCTCCAACTTATGTACACAGAACACCTCCACTGTGGGCCTCTTTTTGGACCATTTCCGTACCTTCCATTGCCCAACATGTGGGCAACTTGTTTTCTCTCCATGAATTTTATCAACATGTAAAGGCATGCTTGTATGATGAACACCTCATTATTTTGCATTGATTCAAATACTGATTTGTGTTTACTTTATTTCAAACATCTTTTCTACTAATTCTTCAGAGGGACTTAATCATTTTCTTTCGTGTATGTGTGTGTGTGTGGTAAATATATATGTATATGAGCAGCTTCAAATGTTAATTTAAAAGACTGGAATTTTTCCACAAACTATTTGAAGTTTCCTCATGGATACGTAAAACTAAAATCTATATAACAAAATATCTGGGGTGTTTTGTTGCCACACTTGAGCCCATCAATGTTGCCACTTGGCCAATCCATCTTGTTTCAGGTCGTCCTCTTTTTCTCTGACCCTCCACCTTACCAAACATGATATCCTTCTCCAGTGTGTGGTCCCACCTGACAATATGTCCGAAGTATGAGAGATGAAGTTTGGGCATCCTGACCTCCAAGGAGCACTCTGGCTGCCCTTCTTCCAACACAGATCTGTTGGTTCTTTTGGCAGCCCATGGCACTTTCAATATTCTCCTCCAACACCATAACTCAAAAGCATCAATTCTTCTATGGTCTTCCTTAGTCACTGTCCAGCTTTCACATACATATGAGGTTATCGAAAATACCATGGCTTGGTTCAGGCACACCTTAGTCTTCAAGCTGACATCTTTGCTCTTCAACACTTTCAAAAGGTCTTATGCAGCAGATTTGCCTAATGCAATACATCACTTGATTTCTTGACTACTGCTTTCATGAGTGTTGATAGCTGATCCAAGAAGAATGAAGTTCAGTGACATTGATTACAGTAATAATATAGTGTAAGAGTCACCTTTTTATTAAGTTTTACCCCAAAGATCTCAATGAATGAATCAATTAACAAAATTGTACATTTCTTACAGAATGACCACCTCTGGCTGTTTATACTCTATTAAGATAAATCACTGTTTCTGTCACCTTGGAGCTAGCTTGTGAAATGTCTGTAAAATGTATTGAATTCGAGAAGAAATCTGGGAAAGTGATGCTGGACATCTATTTCTGCCTCAGAAAGCTTGTTCTGGATGTTTCCAAACTCAATACCTGAGATTCTACATAATTTTCAAGGACTTGATTTGCCCTTTGGCAGGTCTGCCTCTGCTAGGCTTCGGTCAGTTGTGAATTGTTTGTTTTTTTTCTTTTTTTTTTTTCCAAACTGTTCTCCAAATGAAGGTCAAAGTTAATACGGGGTGGGGGCGAGCAGACGGGAAAAAGAACATTTCATATCATCATTCATATTCAATGTGTGTGATGTGCAGCAGAGCCCAGGAGGTAAAGAATCAGCCATCTGGGGTTTCTGACTCCAGAGGAAGCAGCTGTTTGGAGATTACAGGAACAAAGGAAGCTTCAGGCAGGAAGGAGTGCAGGAAGTCACTTCTGCTCTTCTGAATGTCTGCTATTACTCCTCCTCATAGTACCATGTGAGGCCTTCACTCAATGTTCCCTGAGACAAATTAATGTGGGAACAAATAAAACAACAAAAAAGCGCTGTTGCATTTGTCCTTTGGCTCAGTTTAAACTAGTGCTCAGTGTTTTGCAAGCTTAACCCATAACCTTGCTGTCTCATGGGTGCCTCCCCTCTGACCCATCAGCAGGTCATGCAGCATTTTGAAAACAGCCCCTTCGTGTGGGAATGGAAATACTGTTCATGAAAGATACTACGTTTGAAACTCTGCCTCCCACGTACATCTTTAGACTTTTCCCTCATTAATTGCTCTCCCTCTCCCTCATTTTCACTTCCCTACTCTCTCAATATAATCAGGAATTACTTGAAAATACCAAGTAATTAAAGCTCTTTTACTGGTGAACTCAGTCATTGGGTGGAATTCTCCAGTAGACAAAATAGTGGTTCCTTCAAATTCTAAATCTCTTCAATTAAAATAATAATATGTTTTTCTAATACAAATAAATACAAATCCATTTTCTACAATGAATTTACAATTTCAAGCTACATTTGGATGAAGATTCTTGTGGACCTGCATAAGTCTGAAAGATTAAACCGGTAGGTATAATAACCATTCCATCTATTCCTTTGTAGCTTAAGTTCCCAGATCAATCGCGCGAGGAACCAGGATAAAGGGAGGTGAAAAGAAAGCATGATAGAGACAAATGCAGCTGTCTTTGTTTTTTGTTTTGTTTTAGTTAGTTGGATAACTGTTACTAGAAGGGGAAAAAAATATAGCCAACGTACTTTAGCCTGTTTGCGTGATGTGGTTGACTTTAATTTGTTCAACCAAGCCCTGTGCAAATAAATACCAGGTCCATTTACCATTGGCAGCTGCTGACCTCCTCGGCAGACATGTTCCCTCCAAGTATCTCAGAACCAGCCAGGAGCAGGAAGCAACCTTGAATTCAGGCAATACCAAACTGCATTTTTGTTAAAATATTTAGGCAATTCTATTTTCAATGTAGTGCTATACTTTTCCTTGATTTGGAGTAAACATATTTTATTTGAGAAGTAACTGCAGCAGAAAATCATGATTAGAATTGAATGTTCTCTTTCAGGAGTGCTGTAATAACTGTGTCCTGGAAGTGAGTATATATGGAGCTCAGATCCCTTTCCCACTCCATGACAGAAAATGGTGTCCAGTTCACTTCCTTCAGCACTCTTGCTACAGAAGAACACAGGGGAGATGCTCCCGCTAAGCCCTCAATTATACTCATAAGAGTGACTAGCCTACGTGGCTTGGTTTCGAGTTGTCAATGGGAGAGCCACAGAAAGAAAGTTAATTCTGGTTTCCAGCAATGATCAATATTCAAGAGTACTGCCTCTCCACACACACACACACACACACACACACACACACACACACACATATTTTAGCATATTTTACCCAGGTAGATTTTGACTCTATTTTCCTTTGATGAAATGTCATTTCTTTTAAGAGCATGGTAAATAATTGTCAATGGGATTAAACATATCAAAGATCCTTTTATCAATCTGTTTTGTCCATTTGGATTCTCCCTGTCGATACAGAAGGAGAAAACTGCTGGACAAACAGATGAAAGGTAGCATGAGGAAGTTAGAGGAAAGAGAGGGCAGAGTGCAGAGGAATGCGGGGAAGGAATCAGATGCCAGAGAGATAGATACAGAGGTGGCTCCATCCCCTAAGCACTGGACTGAAAACCACTAAGTCCACGGTTTGAGCATGGCAGCCTCTTGTCAGGAGAAAGATGAGGATTTCTGCTTCCCCAAAGATTGAAAGCCTCAGAGACTCTCTACAGAGTTTCTGTGAGTTGGAACCAACTTGATGGAACTTAACAATGGGCAATGTACATTTCTTTCCTATTTAAGGTCCCATGAATGAGAGACAACTCAATGATAATAGAAACAACAACCATAGTTGGAGTCCCAGGATGGTGCAAACAGTTAGCACACTTGTCTGCCAACTGAAAGTTTGGTGGTTCAAGTCAACCCAGAGCTGCCTTAGAAGAATGATCTGTTGATCTGCTTCCATGAAGTCAGCCATTGAGAGCTTCACAGAGCACAGATCGACTCTATACACATGGGTTCCCGTGAGTTGATGCTGACTCCTTGACAAGTGATTTAGACATAGTCCTGGAACGACGCTGTAGGATAGAGCTTCACAAGATCAGTGGTTCAAACTCACCAGCTGTTCCTTGGAAACCCTATATAGGGCCACTGTAAATCAGTATCCACTTGACAGCACTTAACAACATTAATGACGACTTTGGGGTGGTATAGAGGCTGTAGATTTCACTGCCTTTAGGAAATACAGAATCATAGGCTCCTAGGACTCTGTTGTTGTTGTTGTTGTTGTTGTCAAGTGCCATCCAGTTGGTTCTAACTCATAGCAACCCTATAAAGGGTTTGAATTGCCAGCCTTGTAGTTAGTGGTCCAGTACTTATCCATCTGTACCACACCAGGACTCCCTAAGACTCTCAGGGGCCACGTAGTCCAACCCCAGTGTGTTACAGAGCAAGACATTTGGGTCAGGAAGGACAGAGGGCCTGGTCAAGGTACTAGTACTGTATGCTGCTGTTGTTATTGTTGTTAAGTGTAGTCAAGTCGGACCCAACCCATAGTGACCCTGTAGAGGGTTTCCTAGGAGCAGTTTTTGAGCTTGAACCACTGATCCTGAAGTTCTAAGCGACTTTGCAGTCCAGTGCATTAAGCCACGTGCCATACCAGGACTCCAGTACTGCATGGCAGAGCAGGAAAGACCTAGGTCACCTATGGTCCTTTGGCACAGTCCAAGGTACCTTTTTTCAATCTGTTTTGTCCATTTGGGTTCTCTTTGTCGATACAGAAGGTGAAAACTGCAGGACAAACAGATGGAAGGTAGCAAGAGGAAGTTAGAGGAAAGAGAGGGCAGAGTGCAGAGGAATGCAGGGCAGGAATCAGATGCTAGAGAGACAGACACAGAGGACTGCAGTGGGAGAATTCAGCTTCCATTTACCATACTATCTTTTGTTACCATAATCACTTATGAAGGCGAGAATTGGTTAAGCTGAATTTTGATGCTTTTTTCCTTTTCCTTAGATAGCAATAATTAGTCATGTCAAGATGACTACTCAAATGACAATGAGACTTCAATGAGAAAAAGTTGAAGAGTAAACTATAATTATTTGGACAGTCATTTGATCAGATTTTCTTTTCCTTGTCACATTTTAAACGACTTACGAAGTTATATGTGGGTGTCTGTGGAAGAGGTTACTTAATGTGTCTTCCAGGCTCTTTTTTTCTTTTTTCTTTTTCAAGTACATAGAAATTTGTTGATTTCTTTTCTTTTCTTTTTTAATTCTCCATTTGGTTTGGATGGACTCATAGGCCAGTTATGCTAATTTAAACTGCAATGACACTGACTCCTGGCATTGTGGTTGCTAACTCCCATTGAGTGGATTCCAGCTCATGGCAACCTTATGCATGGACAGTTCAAGCTCTGAACTTACTTAGTTATGAACTATCGGCTGTCAAGCCTATTAAAACTTTATGGCAAATACAACAGTTTTGTAGTAGAAAATTAATACTGCCTTTTGATGAACATCCAAACATTATTATGATGATTACTATATTATTATGTTAAAAATGTTTTCTGGTGTCTGGAAGTGTTTCTTTAATGTTGTTTTTTTTATACATAAAAAGGTAGAAAATATTTCTTTGTTACCCTTGAGTTAGTTCCAACTCATATTAACCCTCTGCATGACAGAAGGAAATACTGACCAGTCTTTTACCATCCTCACAATTCTTACACTTGAGCCCATTTCTGCCATGACCCTATCAAGCCATTTCTATCCTTCTTCAGGAACTGGTCCCTCCTTATAACATGACCCAAGTATGAAAGACAAAGTGTGGCCATCTTGATTTTCTAAGGGGCATTTGGTTGTACTTCTTCCAATGGAGATGTATTTGTTCTTCTGGCAGTCCATGGGATTTTTAATATTTTTCTCCAACACCGAAATTCAAACACACTAATTCTTCTACAGTCTTCCATATTCATTGTCCAACTACTGAAAACATCACAGCTTGGATCAGACACATCTAAAATCCTCAATATGACAACTTTGTGTTTTAATTCTTTAAAGAGGTCCCCCACCACAGATTTGCCTAATGCAATAAGTCCTCTGACAAAATACTATATTCTAAGTCAAACGATTGACTAACTGATGTAGGTTAGAAATTGTATAGACCGCCTCAAATGTCATACAAGTTCAAGTAAAAGACAGGAACGGAGGTCCCTGAAACCATCAAGAGAGAAAAGCGGAGTGCTGGACTCTACCCAGAGAAACAATGTCACCAGAAATGGAGGCAGAGATGATGACATGGAGAGATGGAGTGTTTGGGGACTCTAGACCCAGAGAGAGGAAGGGGCTGTGTGTTAATGACCGGGGGGCAGGCTTGCAGGGTATATATACCCTTTCGTTGGTTGATGATGCATGGATGGGATTGTAATCATGGCAATGAAACAATATATAACAGGATGAATATAAAGTTAATGTTCTCCCATGTAAATGATCACATAATTCACAATAAAAACTAAAAAAAAAAAAAAAAAGACAGATTTAAGAAAGGAACAGACACATTTCTAATCCAGTAACTGTCGATAGAGCAGAAAGAATCAGTGCTCAGTAATGGGTCTTCTTCATAATGCTCAACATGATCAAGCCCACCTAGTGGTTTTTGTGCTAATCCAGCTCACTGAGGGTCTTTACCTTGCTCCTGTTGGCCTTTTTCTTCATCAAGTAAGGTACGTCCCACCAGCAATTGGTCTCTCCTGATGACATGTCCAAACAAGAGAGTTAGACACTATCCTTTGTGATCCATAAGATTGCACTAGACTACCTGGCCTTCTTGTCTTAGTCTGGAAGTTCTACTGAAACCTGTCCACCATGGGTAACCCTGCTGGCATTGGAAATACTGGTGGCATAACTTCCAGACTCATACAACATGCCAGCCACCAGAGTGTGACAAACTGACAAATGGGTTTTAACATCAGTCTTCTTGCAAAGCAGCGTTTTCTTCTTCAAGTCATCTAAGATATACGCCATGTGCTTATCTCAGCAGTTTGTAAAGTACCTTTCTTGGAACATTTGGCCAGCAAAATGGTCAGAGGAAAAAAGGTTTCTGGCATTTAAAAATGTGTTTTAAGAAATGGAAAAACCTGTGTCTATTGAGGAATCACATGTCACTTTGCATTTTAATTCATCTGAATTCTGCATTTAAATAGGACTCTGTGTGCAAGTATAATTCTGCATTTCTCAAATTTATTGACTCGGGATCTCTTTAATCTCCTAAAATGTGCTAATAGTCCTCAGAATCTGTGTTCCGCAGCAGATACATTGGGAAATGCTCTTTTATCAGATAGAATACTATCAAAACACATGCACAAGTTGTACAACTGTGTATAAACATGCAACTATTGTAAAATTAAGGAGTCTTGGCAGGATAGTGGATTAAAAACTGGGCTGCTAACCACAAGGTCAGTAGTTCGAATTTGCCAGTCTTTTGGGGGGTGAAAGCTGAGGGTTCCTGCACTCTTAAAGCTTTACAACCTTGGAAGTTCTATCCGTGGTCTCTATGAGTCAGAACTGACTCCATGGCACAGAAAACCACTTCAATATTCTGAAATGGAATTACCTTTATCGACCATGAGAAAGACTCCTGACTTTAAAGCTGCATTCCTAGAAAAGTGGGGCTCAGGGCACATGCCCAGTCTCTTGTCCCTTACCTAGGTTCTGTCCATAGGGTTTCTTAGGTGAAAGACCTAATAGGAGCAAATCAGCAGACAGCTGGTGGGCTTGAACCACTAACCTTGATGTTAGCAGTTCAGTGCTTAACTGCTATGCCACCAGGACCTCTTATAATAAATACTCCTAGAGTTTCAGATCTGTGACACTTGTTTTGGTTAAGACAGGACATGTAACACAACACAGTTAAGTTATGAGCAAGGGATGGTAAGACCTTGGACTGTAACAGAACCATTTTCCTTTTGTCTTGTCTCAAAGGGGATCAGGTGTTTGCCCGTAAGAATTGTACTGCAAGCTACATGCAATTCTATGCTGCAATACACCCCTACACTGGAGATATGTCTGTTTAAATGAACTTAAAATCATGAGTACCCTACAGCTACATGAGACTGTGACACTTAGGAGTACAGGCAAAATGAAAATTCACTTTATTTTTTTTTCCTATTCCTTTATTTGGAGATACATGAGCTCTGGTAGCATAGTGGCTACGAATTGGGCTGCTAACCTCAAGGTCAGCAGTTAGAAACTAACAGCTGTTCTGCAGGAGAAGGATGAGGCATGTTGCTTCCGTAAAGATTTACAGCCTCAGAAACCCTATACAGGGTCACTATGAGTCGGAACCAACTCCACGGCACACCACCACCACCCCAACTTTGAGATGATTCATAATTTTCACGAACAAAGAACAAGTCATCTTACCAATTTTGATGTTTACTTTGGTGTTAGGGTATAATTTCTAATTTGCTTCCTACTAAAATGCATGTGAAAGTGGGGTGTTTTTTGTTTTTTTTTTTTTCAACAAAACTGCAGATGGATCCTATAGATACACAGTCTATTTGAAAATTTAGGCCACCATCCTTGCTTGAAATGATGCATTTTGCTTCTTTTTCAATGTTCAATTGGACTCTTACATTCTTCACGCAGGAGGAAGGGGAAAAGTATTAGCTGCCCTAGCCTCAGAACTCTGGTAGCTACTATTTTGAAACCTTTCATTTGTAGAGACAGCTGCTAGGTGTCCCTTCAAGGATTTTGCTTTTTTGATTTATACTTTTATACACTCAAATCTCAATTGAGATATCCGAGCTTCATTCCATTTTCTGACCTTACACTATCAAGCCGCAGTGACCCCCAATCTCTTAGGACTGGGCTACATTCCAAACCAGGTTATGGAAGAACAAGGGCGGAGAATCAAAGCCACACATCACCCCAGTCCCAAGGAGACACTTCATGCAAAGGCGAGTGAAGGCTGGCCAATCCGCAGCCCTCATTTATTTGCCCGGATGAGAATTCTCAAGTCTCCACCCTTTGAACTTTTGACATTATTTTTCAGTGTGTGTGAGTCCTGTTTGTACCAAACACAAAAGCCAGACAGATGCTCAGTTTGGCATGGAAATTGGTCTCATGGAAATAGATGTTCTTTCTTTTCCTTTTTTTTTTTTTTTCCTGGTGAGGATGAACACTGTGGAGATGCCTCAGAGTTGCTGACATATGAGTGAATATTCCATGCATCTGTTTCTGGTCATTGTTCTCTTCATGACACACCTGTCACCATGCCCATGAAGTCAGTCATTTCAGAAAATAAAAGGCCCTCTGGGTTGGAAGAATGGACAAGGTGGTCAGTAAGACTGTATGCTAATGTATCTAGAAATCAGCTGAGCAGGAAGGTTTGAGCACTCCAGGGCACTCTCTAGTTCCCACTTCAGAAAGACTGTCCACTTAGAATGATGCTCTCTTCATCAGAGAAGAAAATACACTGGTCCAAGATTCCAACAAAAAGTTTTTCATAGTCCTCATTCCTTCAAAACACTCAGGATGGTTTTCAGGGGGAAAAATGTTGATTTTAAAATATGATTCATATCATTGTAAGAATGCATCTTTTCAAATCTGGTAAGATATTCATGATTACTGCTGAATGTGAAAATGGATAGCTAGCAGATGTATTGGGCAAATCCACTGCACAAGACCTCTTTAAAGTTCTCAATAACAAAGATGTCAGTTTGAGGACTGACATGTGCCTGATGCAAGCCAAGACATTTTCAATAGCCACATATGCATGTGAAAGTTTGACAGTGTGTAAAGAAGACCATAGAAGAACCAATGCATTTGAGTGTGGTGCTAGAAAAGAATATTAAAAGTATCATGGACAATGAGAGCAACAAACAAATCTGTATTGGAAGAAGTACCTCCAGAATGCTTCTTAGATGCTACAATGATGAGATTGTGTCTCTCATACTTGAGACATATTATCAGGAGAAGCCAGTTCCCAGAGGAGGACATCGTTCTTGGTAAAGTGGAGGGTCAGAGAAAAACAGGGAGCTATCCAGCCAGATGGACTGGCACAATGACAGGAGCAATGGGCTCAAGCGTAACAGCAATTGTGAGGATGGCACAGGACTAGGCAGTGTTTCATTCTGTTGTGCACAGGGCAAAGAAGAGTCAGAGCTGACTTAACAAAACCTAACAACATAATAACAACAGCAGTTGCACAAGACTTCTTTAAAGTGTTAAAGAGAAAAGATATGAGACTAAGGGCCAAGGATAGTATTTACAGTCACCTCAAGTGTATGTGAAAGATGGACAATGAATAAAGATCATAGAAGAATCAATGCATTCGAGTTATGGTGTTGGAGGATAATATTAAAAGTATCACGGACTTCCAAAAGAACAAACAAATCTGTGTTGGAACAAGTACAATCGGAACACTCCTTATGAACCAAGGTGATGAGACTTTGTCTCTCCTACTTTGGACATACTATCAGGAGGGACCTATCCCTGGAGAAGGACATCCTGTTCAGAAAAGTGGAGGGTCAGTGAAGAGGACAAAGTGCCCCAATGACATTAGACTGACATAGAAGCAGTGACAATGGGTTCAAGTGCAACAAAGATTGTGAGGTTGGTGCGGACCAGGCATGGTTTAGTTCTGTTGTACATCAAGACGCTGAGCCAGAACCAACCCAATGGCACCAAACAGCAACACAAGCTTCCTAATTGGCTTTTGGTAAGTATGTTGTTGTTGTTGTTAAGTGCCGTCAAGTCGATCCTGACCCATAATGACCCTTGTACAGGGTTTCTGAGGTTACCAATGTAGTAAAACCTAACAGTGCACTAATTGTTCTGTCTGGTTTTACCATAATGAGTGTAATAACAGCCCAATGAGATGGCCATATTGCTGTATGCTTGCTTCTGAGGTAAAGAAACTTCCTCACAGGGGTCAAATATCTTACTAACCCCCAGACACACAGGAAAGAAATTGAAACTCCAAACCATACCTGTTTCCGTTAAGGTGATGCAAACTCACTGTGACCCTATAGGAGACAGTAGAACTATCCCATAGGGTTTCCAAGGATGTAATTTTTATGGAAGCAGAATGCCACATCTTTGTCCTATGGAACATCTGGTGGATTTGAACCCCTAACCTGTCTGCTAGCAGATAAGAGCTTAATCACTACACCACCAGGGCCCCTTAGTCAGAAAGTAAAAGACCACTCATTTTATAGGGGAAATCAGATTCCTGGTAGGTGGATAGCAGCCTTATACACCACTGAACAACCTTAAGCAGTTGTTTAGGTAATGACTCCAGTTTTCTTACCAGCTATTGCTACAATGCAATTTCTGTGTTATGTGAGTAACACCAACATTAGGGACAAAAGGAAGCTTCTTCCTCCCTCAACAGGGCCTTATAAATGGTGTGTCAATTCAATTGTCCTATTTATAAGACCTCTGTTTTGTGTTTCATGTTTTTGTTTTGTTTTTACTGTAAACTCTTCAGGAATCTCCATCGTCTAGTGCAATTCAATATGACTGAGACAGCGGGGGTCTTGGCCCTGCATATAGTCCACCGCAGGAGTGATTTATAAACCAAAGTCCCAGAGAATCCCAGGAATTGGAGTGAATTGAGGCTTCTCAGTGAACACAAGTGCCATGAATTCCAATGCTTGGCCAGCACCAGAAATGTCCCTAAACTCATTTCCTGCAAGTGAAAATAGAGATGTGGTTGGAGGGAATTAGGGGAAATGGCAAACCCCATAAGGAATACGGTTGGTACCCAATTAGCTTCTTTTCATATTATGGGTTTCGGGAGGCCAAGTAATCCCAAGATGGCTTTAGTCATTTTCACATTGGCAAAGAGGAACAATATCGCTTTTTAATAGTGTAAGGTCAGAGGGAAAACAGGCAGAGAGAGGAGACGGGGGAGCCAACCTAAGGAGGATTGTGAATGCACATAATTCCCTGGGTAGGAACATTTTTTGCAAAAAGAGGAAAGAGAGGAGATTAAAAAATTAATAACTTGAATTGTGATCAATAAAAATAATTATCATCTTGCAGCCCATTTTTCATAAGGCACTCCGAGATTTGAGAGGAATGTTGGAGACAGATATTAAGAGCAAAGCACTTGAAAAACACAGTTACCAAAAACCCCTTCCTTTAAAAAAGACTTCCCTGCTCAAATCACGCTGTACTTTTTTCTTCCTGTCTTCCGCACTCCATCGTTTGGTCTAAAGACAGTCAGGGAGCTAAATATATATTAATTAGAACTCTTGGGGCTGGCATCAGTGAGACACAATTATACCAAAGTGATGCCATTCCAGGCTCTGATAGCTTCATTTAAATTCTTGAATAAAACATGAAATATCTTTAATGAGAAATGAATATAGTTGTCAGGAGGGAACAGTTCTGATATTGTTACTAGTAGAGATAGAGACAATGAAGACAAAATGTGCGATACCGTCTATTTTATCTAAAAATGACTGTTGTTAGGAAAGACGGATCTCTCTTGTGAGACATCACGTATGCTACAGAATCGAAAAACTATGGAGCCTAACAACAGATTATCTTCCCAAGCAAGTGCTGTGTTGGAAAGTGCATGTGAATTGTCAGCAACAAACCTGTTCTGTCTGTTCCCAGGAAGAAGGGCCACCACAACAGAGCATCCACAGCTGTGAGCACTCACGGTTCCGGACAGGTTTCATACTGATATGCATATTGCATTGTGAGTGAGAGATGAGTGGACATGCACACTAATCTCAAATCCCCATCCTCTTCAAGACAGCTCCTATTCAAAGCTGGAGAAGGGGACAAGAGTCAGAGGGTGGGTTAGTCAATCTCACTGTCAAGAGACAAGAACAGCGTGACTTCTCACATTGCCAAGCCTTCCATTGATCACTGGCCATGGGAAGTCAGAACCTGAACCCCAGACTGCAGCAAAAGGCTCTTCACCTGTCGGGCTGGGACTGGATTTCCCTCTTTCCTTCTCAGGACCACTCTTCATTCATCTTGTCTTTTGTAACTAAAATAGCAGCGCTCTATCTTGCATTCTGGCTGCACAGTGATCTTCACACACTTCAGAAATATACTGACAAAAAGGATGATTGTTACACCTGCCATTGAAATCAGCATCTCAATTCTGATTTCTGAAGGGTTTCTGAGGGTTGGGAGATGGATCTTTCATGGAGAACTGGAAGGCAATTGGTCAGGAACAATATAGGATAGCAATATATCATATATTTCTGTCATACACACGTATGGAGTCGTAGTGCGGTGCCGAGGGATAATGCACTGGACAACAAGGACGGTTTGAACTGCACCAACCAATCCTCAGAAACAGGGTCACTATGAGTCAGAACGGCTCGACAACACTTAACAACAACAACAACAACAATACACATATGTATCTCAACCACTCACCTGGCAGTTTGTTGTACTGTGATAACTTGTATGTTGCTGTGATGTCGGAAGTGATACCACTGGTATTTTAAATTAGAGCAGGGTCAACCATAGTGGACGGGTTTCAGCAGAGCTTCCAGACTAAGAGATGAAGAAGAAACATATTCTGTCTGTACATCGGCAGGGAATTGCCAGAAATTCAAGTCGGATTTAGAAGAAAAAATGGAACTAAAGATATCATTGCTGACGTCAGGTGGACCTTGACTGAAAGCAGAGAAAACCAGAAAGATGTTTACTTGTGCTTTTTTGACAAATCAAAGACTTTTGAGAGTGTGGACCTGAAAAACTATTAATAATATTGTGAAAAATGGATATTCCAGAACTCTTGACTGTGCTCCTGAAGAAACTGTACCTAGTCCAAGAGGCAGTTGCTAGAACAGCACAAGGGGATACTAAATGGTCTAAAATCAGGAGAGGTATGCACCAAGATTGTATCCTTTCACCATACTTATTCAATCTGTATAGTGTGCAAATTATCCAAGAAGCTGCATTAGATGAAGAAAAACATGGCATCAAGATTGAAAGAAGAATCACTAACAACCTATGATATGAAGATGATACAACCTTGCTTCTGGAAGCAAAGAGGCTTTAAAATACTTATTGTTGAAGATGAAAGGCCACAATCTTAAGTATGGATTGCACCTCAATGTAAAGGAGCCAAAAATTCTCACAAATGGACCAGTGAATAACATCATGGTAAATGAGAAAAGATTGAATTTGCCAGCAACTTCATTTTACTTATATCTACAATCAACACTCATGGAAGCAGCAGTCAAGAAATCAAACGATGTACTGCATTAGATAAATAGGCTGAAAAAGACCTCTTTAAAGTGTTCAAGAGGAAAGATGCCAGTTTGAGAAGTAAGGTGCACCTGACCCAAGACATAGTATTTTCAATAGCCTCATATAGTGCACTGGACTTCAAGGTTGTTTTGAATTCCCAGGTCAGCGGTTCAAGTGTACCAAGCATTCGTTGGAAACCCTATACAGGGTTGCTATGAGTCAGAACCAACTCAGGAGCAATTAACACCAATAACATATGCATGTGAAAGTTGGACAATGAAGAAGGAAGATGATAGAAGAATTGATGCATTTTAATTGTGGTGTTGGAGTAGAATATTAAAACCACCCTGACTGCCAGAGAAATAAACACATCTATGTTGGAAGAAGTACAAAAAGAATGCTCCTGAGAAGCCAAATGGCCAGACTCATCCCTTAGACATATAAGGAGGGACCAATTTCTGGAGGACATTAAGCTTGGTAAAGTAGATGGTCAGTGGGTAAAAAAAAGAAGATCCGGCTGGTTGACTGACACAGTGGAAGTATCAATGTGCTCTCTATAACAATAGTGGTGAGGAGGCGCAGGACCAGGTGGGTTACTGTGAGTGCGAAGTGACTCAGAGACACTCAATACCAACAAACCCTTCCTTGAAGAATTCTGTGCTCTTCAAATGATACCAAATCAAAAAGGTAGAGCTCCTTTACAATGTTTGTTGAATTCTAGGGGAAAAAAACCCCACAAAATCCTGAAGATGAAAAATCATGGTTATATGGGAGATGAGGTAAGAGTTCCCCCCAAATTTTTCATAGGACAGCTCTTGTGAACCTGGAAGAAACAGTAGTTTAAATAATCATCTTAATAAAGTTATATATATATATATATATATATATTTAACAACAACAAATATATATATATATATATATCAGGGCAATTTACCTAACCCTTTTCTCAACAACTCAGTTTTTCAGTTTTCTTAAACCTGCTTCATAATAAGCCATTGTTGTCATCCTGTGTCTATAATAAAATCTATCATGTCTGTTACTGTTGTTAAGTGCTGTTAACTCAGCTCTGACTCAT
The DNA here is from genome assembly GCF_000296735.1 of Chrysochloris asiatica. NCBI lineage: Eukaryota > Metazoa > Chordata > Mammalia > Afrosoricida > Chrysochloridae > Chrysochloris > Chrysochloris asiatica. The sequence goes on along the minus strand of NW_006408666.1, from coordinate 1,997,571 downwards.
AGCAACACTGTATAGGGTTTCTAAGAGGAAGCTGCTGGGTTTGAACCACCAACCCTGTGGTTAGCAGTCCATTACTGATCCAACAGTGCTGCACCAGGACTCCCTTTGGATTCACAAACAACAGTTACTGCGAACTTCTGAACTGACCTCCCTGCTTTGAGTTTTATTGTTGCAGAAAATCCCCTCAGAAACTACTGCTTTCATTGGCCTTTTTAAAAATGACACCCTAAGGAGTCCTGGTGTGGTGCTGTGGGTTAATGCGCCAGACTGCAAAGCCCTTTGAACTGCAAAGTTGGCAGTTCGAGCTCACCAGCTGCTTCTTGGAAACCTTATACAGGGTCACTATGGGTCGGAACAGATTTGGCGGCACTTAACAACAACAACAAGGAGACTAAGCCAAGTATTACTGATATAATATCCTGCACCCCCATCCACTGATCACAGAGACCTGTTAAAATACGCTTTGCTTGGAATAAACCATGAGTATAGGAGCTGGAACATTAATAGCAATACTTTTTGACCTTCATATGAGGATGCTTCCAAAAGTTTTTGGAAAAATTCCATTCTCTTTTAATTCCTTTTCTTCTATGAGCATTTTGGTAGCCTCCCTTGCGTGTGTGTATGTACATATATATACATGTAATAGAAACAACCAATTATTATAAACCAGATTTCTCTAAAGAATGCTGACCAAAGCAATGGCTACAAGCTTATTCATCATATATGCAAAGATCAAAGTAAGAAAATGAAGTATAAAATTGCATACAAAATAAATAGACATACAGGAAATGCCCTTAGGGTGAAATATTACAGCAGGTCCTCCAAACAGAAGAGTCTTTGCTTGAAATAGTTTAACATAAAATAACAAAAAAAGCATCTGCAGGAATAGTGCAGACCTAACCTATAAGCAGTCATCTATCTGTTCGGGAACTTAGGAAAGTCTGGACCTTATCTTAATTTATAACTTCCTTTACTTATCTCCTTTGTGTCCACCTGAAGGAAGAACAACAACAACAACAAAAAAAACACCTATTGCTGCAATAAAATGTACCTTTGCTTCATTACTAATTTCGTTTTTTTTTAATGTCCTGGGCTCAGCTGGCTCTAGGCAACTGACTGGCCCATCTTCCTGCAATAGCAGCCCCTGTAAGCACAGTCTATGTGAATGGAAATAGTTCTAAAGACACAGACCACCGTGGGTTCTCTGTGCACCTGAGGGATTTCTGAGAGTCACAAATACCCCTCCTGCCAATTATAGTCACAACTTCAAGGCAAATACCTCTTTCCTTCCTACCTACCGGCCCACGGGGTTAGCTTCATATCTACTTGATCACTCTACCTGGTATTTGTGTTGTTGTTGCAGACTGCAACAATATGAGACACCAACCATTGCTTCCACAGGCATGGGTTCAATCATCTGCTACAACAGTCACACAGAACTCAGACACCACGCTAATAGTTTTGGGATTTATTACGGAAGTTCACAGGTTACAAGTGGGGTCAGAAATGCTCAGGGCACAATTGTTCTTGTCTGTTGCTGACAAATGCTCACAAATACACCACTCCACCATATCCCTCAGGCTGAAGGCACTCAACTCTGGTTCTGTGGGGCAGCAAACCTATCTCCCTGACTTAAGTGCCTGGAGGCACCCTACTCTACAAGCAAGCTTCCTGGCCAAAGTTATTCCACTTCACTTGCTCTACGGGCTGGGAAGCCCACCGCTCTGTCTTGTGCTCTGGCTCTGGGTTCTGCTGCTGCTGCTCTCTGCCACTCCTCTGGTATCAAAGCTTTCTGACCCTGGGTTGAGGAGGTTGAATGTTCAGGGATCTTGAAGTCCACAGAACACACTCGTCTCCTGGTTCGTCTTCTTTAATAGTAGTGAGATTCCCATCTTGCTTCTGAGATGATTCATTTTATACCCATGCTAGAGGTTCATGTTTTATGATGACAAAGAACTCTGCGAGCCTCCAGAACTGAATCACGTCATCCTATCAGTATCTTCTCCCACCTTCCTTACCCAGACCCAGCAGAGCAGAAACTTTGGTGGAGTCATAGGTCATGGCTAGAAGAGACATTAGGTCATTCCCTAGACTTCACATGGTGTCTAGTCCATTCCATCTCATAGTAACCTCATGTAGTTGAGCAGAAGTGCCTCAGAGGGTTTTATTGGATTCCTGGTGTGGTGCTGTGGGATCAGCACTGGACTGTGAACCACTAGGTCCGTAGTTCAAACCACCAACTGCTCCTCAGAAAGCCTATACATGGCCACTGGGAATCAGAACCAACATGACAGCACTTAACAACACCCCCATTCAAGCTCACACAGCATACCCAGAAACCCTAAGTATCCTTCATGGCCTGGACTGCTGAGGATCAGTCCTACTGTAACTCAGTGCCTACGTGAACCATGACTGCTTTCACTTCATCCCTGGATTCTCAGGCTCAACAGAGTCCTCTGCCTTGTGTAAACAACACTTCTTCTCCATTGCTGAAGGCTCATCATGATTTTTAGGTTCACCTTTCCAATTTAAGTCATGTAGTTCAAACGACTACTTGAAAGCCTCAGATCTGCCTGGTCTTACCCATAATCCATGGTAGAAGAAGTGTTAGTCATGCTGGTGTCTAGTAATGATAGCAGCTATTGTTCAATGCACACTTCTGATTTGGATATGTAAGAAGCAGACATGGATTGTCTCATTCCATCCTCAATGAAATGAATGGCATGTTGTAATCCAGCCTCTCCTATCATATTTTACCTCGTTCCACTCGAACCATTTTCCAGCCATGCTAAATTCAACATATTTATACATGCCAGAATGTTGTTGTTGTTTTTAGGTGTCATTGAGATGGTATTGACTCATAGCAACCATATGTACAACATAATGAAACACCACCAAGTCCTGGGCCAACCTCACTATTGTTACCACACTTGAACCCATTGGTGCTGCCATTTTGCCAATTAGCCAGGCTGGGTTTCTTAATCTTTTTCTCTGATCCTCCACCTTACCAAACATGAAATCCTTCTCCAGTGACTGATCCCTCCTGACAATATGTCTGAAGTATAAAAGATAAAGATTGGCCATCCTGGCCTCCAAGGAACACTCTGGCTGCACTTCTTACAAAATAGATCTGTTGGTTATTTTGGCAGCCCATGGCACTTTCAATATTCTCTTTCAACATCATAACTCAAAAACATCAATTCTTCTATGGTCTTCCTTGTTCACTGTCCAGCTTTCGCATGCATATGAGGTTATTGAAAATATGAAGGCTTGGGTCAGGCGCACCTTAGTCCTCAAGCTGAAATCTTTGCTCTTCAACACTTTAAAAAGGACTTGTGAAGTATATTTGACTAATGCAATACATTGTTTGATTTCTTGACTGCTGAATCCAGGAGTATTGACAGTTGATCTAAGACGAATGAAGTCCTTAACAACTTCAAATTTTTCTGTTGATAAGAATGTTGTTTATTGGTCCAGTGGTGAGGATTTTTGTTTTCTTTAGATTGAGATGCAATGCATAGCAAAGGCTGTGTTCTTTATTCTTCATCAGTAATTATTTTAAGTCCTCTTCACTTTCAGCAAACAAGGCTGTATCATCTGCATAT
>NW_006408666.1:1990565-1992353 GCF_000296735.1 Chrysochloris asiatica | reverse complement strand
TGAGGCCCGTATGTATAATTTTCTCTTATGCTGTCTAAAGAAGATATTTGAAATGAACAAATCACTGAGTTTGCAGAATTTTAGCATGTAATCTCTAGCATCATTACTATCACCAAGGCCATATTTTCCAACCACTGATCCATCCTCCTTTTTTCGCTACCTTTGCATTCCAATAACCAGTAATAATCAATATATCTTGATTGTATGTATTATCAATTTCAGATTGCAAAAGTTTGTAGAATTCTTCTATTTCATCCTCACTAGCTTTAGTGGTTTGTTCATAAATTTGAATAATAGTGATATTAACTTGTCTTCCTATATGTGCATACATATTATCCTATCACAAACAGCATTGTACCTCATGACTGATCTGGATATGTTCTTTTTGACAATGAATGCCACACCATTCCTCTTCAATATGTCATTCCTGGCATAGTAACCATGTGGTTGTCTGATTCAAATGGCCCATACCCATCCATTTCAGCTCACTAATGTCTAAGATTTTGATATTTATGTGTTCAATTTCATTTTTGAAAATTTCCAATTTTCTTAGATTCATATTTTGTACATTCCATGTTTCAATTTTCAATGGATGTTTACAGCTGTTTCTCTTCATTTTGAATTGTACCCCATCAGCAAATGAAGGTTCTGTGGGCTTTTCTCCCATGAGCTTAACTCCATTTGCATCGTCATTGTCAACTCTTCTTTGAGGAGGCATCTCTTCCCCAGTCGCATTTTGAGTGCCTTCCAACCTGAGGTGCTCATTTTCCAGCACTGTATCTGACAGTGTTTCTCTGCTATTCATAAGGTTTTCAGTGACTAAAGATTCGTAAGTGGTTCGTTACTCTTTCTTCCGAGTCTGTCTTTGTCTGGAAGCTCATCTGAAAACTGTCCACCATGGGTGACCCTGCTGGTATTTAAAACACCCGTGGCATAGCTTTCAGAATTGGAGCAACTCTCAAGCCACCATAGGACGACAAACTGACACGAGTGTCTACGAACTTGTCATAGTAAAATGGGTAAAACAAGGTTTTGTAAGTAGGATTACACTAGAAGAATGTGACCGACCTAAAAAATCAACACCCACGTGTAATAAAACCCACTCTTTTAACCACTAAATCATACTTAGGAGAGGAACAAAAAGTTTTCAAGTTTCCAGAAAAGAATATTATCAAGGCAGCAAGGCTTTGAATAGCTGGATCTGTGTGTAATGGTGATGTTTGACTCCATTTAAAAAGCCCTCCTAGAAACCTAGAATGAATCCCAGCTCTCTGTAAACAATGGTCTAGGCAGTGACTGTGAAGAATATATGATTCTTCACACTAGCAAACATCTGTCTTCAAGATGTTGAAGCTCAGCCTAGGCCAAAAAGAAGCTCAGTAATTACCATTTGAGTTGTGAAATTAGCTATGTGGGAGGTAGGTGTGTTTCTTCTTTTTCTTCTATCGAATGGATATGTATGGTAATATATATATTGTGTATATATTGTTGTTGTTGTTGTCAGGTGCCATCGAGTCAGAACCAACTCATAGCGACCCCATGCACAGCAGAACGAAACAATATCCGATCCTGGGCCAACCCCACCACCGCTGCCACACTTGAAGCCATCAATGATGCCACCTGGCTGATCCATCTCGTTGGGGGTCTTCCTCTTTTTCTCTGACCCTCCATCTTACCCAGCATGGCATCCTTATCCAGTGACTGTTCTCTCCTGACAATATGTCCAAAGTATGAGCTACAAAGCTTAGCCATCCTGGCCTCCAAGGAGCACTCTGGCTGCACTTCTTC
>NW_006408666.1:1986021-1989335 GCF_000296735.1 Chrysochloris asiatica | reverse complement strand
TACATATATTTCAAGAGAGAGAGTCTCTTGGTGTGGTTTAATGCACTGGTCTTCAAAGTCATTAGAACCTCAAGGTCAGCAGTTCAAGCTCACCAGCCACTCCTCGGAAATCCTATACAGGGTCACTATGAGGCAGGTCAGATTTTTCTCTTCCTTCATCTTCCTTCCCCACCACTTGTTCCTTCCTGTTTAAAACACTTGGATCACATGATATGGAGAAGAAGCAAGGTATGGGGAAAGTCTACTATGACAGGAACTGTTGAAATGTGGCATTGATGATCTCTGGGTACAGCAGAACTCAAATGCTGAATGGTTTTTGACCTGGATGACTTGTGAGGGTCTTTGGAAAACTTCAATTATTCTAGATCTCTGTCCTACAGTTTTCTTGTTTTGACTAAAACTCCTCCAGGAGACCATTTAAGCCAACCTCAATTCTGTTTCCCATTGGTCCACGCCTATGGGCCTTCCACAGAGTGCTCATGAATCACATTCTCTCAAAATGCACAGTGTGGTTTCCTGCCAAGAAATCTTCTGCCAGTTCATGCGGAAATATACTCATTGAGTCTACCAACTTCAGATCACAGGCCTCTCCCAACACAGCCCTGCCTCATAACTCCAGTGTTGTTAAAGGGCATCTCTAACCACAGCCTCTTGTATTATCACGTCAGTGGAACACCTGCCTCCTTTCCCCGCCTCCTACACGCCATGGTAGTGGTAAATACCATGCCTTCTCACTGCTGCTCCGAGGATACCTGCCAGTTGTCTCAGGGAAGGGGAAGTACATCCACTCCCCCATGGAAGTGATGGGTGAGAGTCACAGGGGACAAAGGGCTCTCTCACTGTGAATCAATTCTTCCACTTCTTAATTAACTTATAGCCTTTTCATAGGCTGTCTAGACCTGCTTCCATAGTATCACACTATAATCCACATGGCTGAACTATTGGTTTTGAACATAAAATGTAGAGTAAAAACAATCACTTCAATATCACTTCATTAAAAAGTATATTTCCTGGTTATAGCCTGATATTTTATACAGTGAAAATAATCACACTCAAAGAAAATCTGAATACAAACAGAAGCAATAGAGTTTAGCACTAAACAATGTTCTCAGACCTCATGTGATCATTTTTATCAGTCACTCGGGCTCAAAGTTTCAACATAAGCATCAGGAATACAGATTTACAGACATTGCTCTGAAAACTAAATACCATCCATTATCTTCCTGTGCTCTTATCCGCTGTTGTCTCCTACCTGATCTACTGTTCAGTGAGCCTCCCATTTAGTCTTCTTACTTGAAAACTGCCTCCCTTCCTCTAGGCTGCCTTGCACACCTCTGTTTAATAAATCCTCTTAAAATATAAACTGCATTCTGTATTTTTCTTCTACAACCATCAATGACTCCCTAGTGTCTACTGAATAAATTTCAAATGTTGAAGCATAATTTCCTTCCTTGACTTCATTTCTTTTTGACCAAAAATTTTTTTTTGTATTTGAGCCAAATTCACTGTGCTCTAAAACAGCTCACTGTCAAAGCAGCAGATAACCCATAAATATTCTCTTGATAATAAGGGAGATAAAGTTTCATACTGCTAAAAAGTTAGCAAGAGGCTTAGAGTTTATGTGTAAAAAATATCTGAAATATCGTCCATAAGCATTTACCTGGCTGGTGGTGGTTGTGTGCCACCATGTCAGTTCCAAATCATATCAACTCTGTATGTGGTTTCCAAGACTGTAAATCTTTATGGATGTAGACAGCCTCATCTTTCTCCCATGGAGCAACTGGTAGATTCAAACTGTTGACCTTGCAGTTAGCTGTCCAGCTCATAATCCTCTATGCTACCAGAGCTCCTTAGAGCATATACTTATTACTTTAAAATTCAAGTGCCTATGCATCTATTTCCCTAATTCATTATGGAGTCTTTAAGTATAAAGACTATGTCATTTTATCTATATAAGTCCATGCCTGGCATCCAATAAATCTTTGAAAATTAGCTAAAGGGATCATTTTTGTTTAAAGGACTAAAAAATGGTAACCTGGTGTTGAAATGGAAGGAGTGAGAAGCAAAAACAATTAACAAAAAACAGATGGGCTTTATCGGGATAGGCTAGATTTTCTGCATTAAAACCAAACCAAACCAAACAAACAAACAAACAAAAAAAAAAAAAACACAGTAGCTCAGTGCAACAAAGGTCCATCCATTCTTGCTCCCACAAAGGTCAACATGAATGCTCATGGTTGGAGAGTCTCCTAGGAGACTCTCAATGTGGTCACTTGGAACCCAGGCTCTTTCCATCAACTCAACATACTCTAAGTCTTCCTTTAAGTCTTCCTCTGGGGTCTTTGTATTCACCCAGCTGAGAAACAAAGAGTACCAACATGAAGGGCTCTCCTACAGGGTGCATTTTAGCAACGATGCTGACAGTGTGTGCTACTTGGATATCACTTCCAGGAAAACTGTCCTGGTCTGTCTTCAAACACATCCTCTAGTTGGACTTGGAAATATGATTTACAGTGTACTTTGGAATGGGGATTGTAGGGAAACCATATTTGGTGAATATCTGAAATCTTTCCTAAACTTGATTTTTTCTGTGTTGTTTTAGAGAGCAGAATTCCTCCCACCACCCCCAAAATTTTAGGTTGACAGTAACTGATAAAAGGAGATTCCATTAATAATCAAGCATTTTCCATCAATTTACTCCAAAACGTATCAACTTAAAAAAACAAAAAAATATTTTTTCCTGGTTCTTGCGGATCAGAAATCCAGACACAATTTTGTTGGATCCTCTCATCCCGGATTCTCTCAAGAGGCTGCAATTAAGTTGTTCCATGGGTCGTGGTCATCACACACCATGAATGAGAGAAAGGTCTGTTTTCAAGTTCACTCACTGGTTGTTGACAACATTCAGTCCCAGTGGGTTCTCAAGCTGAGGGTCTCAGGTTTTCACTGATTGCTGGATGGAGGTTGTCCTCTGTTCCTTGCCACATGTTCCCCCTATAGCTCAGCCAGTACCATGGCAGCTTGGTTCATCCCAGTGAGCCACTCAAACATAGCCACAGAGAAAGTAAAGAAAACAGAAGTCACAATCTCTTAGAGCTTAATTTTACAAGGACATTCCATCGCATTTATCTTACTCTATTCACTGGAAGCAAGCCACCGATCCAGTTCACATTCTTGCAGAGATGATTATACAGTGCATGAATATCAGGAAGAGTTTCTGGGTGGAACAGGTAACACCCTTGGCTGCTAACCAAAAGATTGGTGGTGCTGTGGGCTAATGCATCAGACTGCAAAGTCGTTTGAACTTCAAGGTC
>NW_006408666.1:1967033-1984937 GCF_000296735.1 Chrysochloris asiatica | reverse complement strand
AGAACCTAGACAAATACAACTCTACATACTCAAACTGTGGAGGTTGGATAATAAATAAGCTTCACTGTAATAACTGGAGTTGTTGTTGTTAAGTACCATCAAGTCGGTTCTGACTCATAGCAACCCAGTATAAGACAGGTTTCTGAGGAGTGACTGGTGAGTTTGAATCACTCAAATTTGAGTGGGCATCAGCGTAACCTGAGAGCTGTGATCATATACAGTGTGCTGGACACCACCCCAGAATTTCTGATTCAGAAGGTTGGAGACAGAACCTGACACACAGACAGATGCTAGACAGAGATGGCTGGAGGGATGGAGTTGCCATTCAGTCTGTTCTAACTCATGCATGGCACCTTTACGTGTAATATCCTCACTATTGCCAATCCACCTAGCCAAGGGTCTCCCTCTCTCCCATTGGACCTCTATTTGGTCAAAGGTGGCATCCTTCTCCAGTGATTGATCCCTTATAATGTCATGTGCAAAACCAATAAGTTGGACAATGCTCTGTTGGGATTGCTCACATGACTTTCATTGGTTAATTTTCAGATGTAGATCATCATGCCTTTATTACTAGTCTACTTAGTTCAGAAGTCTGCTGAAATCTGTCTATCATGAAAGGCATGACTGGCATTCAAAGTGTCAGCAGCATAGCTCTCAGCATCATAGCTATACACAAACCTCCACAGTGGGGTAAACCGAGAGGTAAGGATAAGTAAACGAAAATTTGCTCTCAAGGTAACTACCTTCAATAGGGTTTCCATCCCATTTACTAACTTTTAAAAAAGTCTGTGCTTTCCTTTTGAGGCAAAATTGCCTATAAACACAGCCACAGGGTTCAAGACACCTGAGAGTTGTCGTTGTTGTTGTTAGGTGCCATTGCGTTGGTACCAACTCACAGAGACCCTATGCCCAACAGAAAGAAACACTGTCTGATCCTGCACCAATCTCACAATTGTTGCTACGTTTAAACCCATCGCTGCCACCATTGTGCCAATCCATCTTGTTGAGGGTCTTCCTCTTTTTCAACGCTTTTCTTTATCAAACATGAAATTCTTCCCCAAGACCTTGTCCCTCCTGAAAATACGCCCAAAGTATGAGAGACGAAGTCTGACCAACCTGGATTCCAGGGGGCACTCTGGCTACACTTCTTTCAGCACAGATTGGTTTGTTCTTTCAGCAGTCTGTGGTACTTTCAATATTCTCCTCCAAAGTGTTGAATTATTTGCACTATAACTCAAATACATTGATTATTCTATGATCTTCTTTATTCACTGTCCAACGTTCACATGCATTTAAGGTTACTGAAAATATCATGGCTTGGGTCAGGTGCACCTTCGTTCTCAAACCAACATTTTTGCTCTTCAACACTTTAAAGAGGTCTTTGTGAAGCAGATTTGCCTAATGCAATATGTTATTTGACTTCTTGACTGCTGCTTCCATGAGTTTTAATGGTTGATCTGAGCAAAATGAAGTCTTTGACAACTTCAATCTTTTCTCCATTTATCATGATGCTATTTATTGGTCCAGTGATGAGGATTTTTGTTTTCTTTATGTTGATGTGCAACCCACACTAAAGGCTACGGTTTTTGATCTTCACTAGTATTTTAAGTCCTCTTTCCTTTTATCAAACAAGGTTGTATCATCTGCATATTGCAGGTTGTTAATCAGTCTTCCTCCAATCCTGTTTTTCTTCATATAATCCAGTTTCTTGGATAATTTGCTCAGCACACAGACTGAATGGTTGTGGTGGTAGTGTGCCGTGGAGTCAGTTCCGACTCGCAGTGACCCTGGGTAGCATTTCTGAAGTTGTAAAGCTTTACAAGAGCAGAAAGTCTCATCTTTCTCCTGCAGAACAACTGGTAGTTACGAACTACTGACCTTGAGGTTAGCAGCCAGGCTCACAATCACTACTCTACTAGAACTCCTTACAGACTGAATAAGTATGGTGAAAGAATACAACCCTGGTGCATATCTTTCCTAATTTTAAACCGTTTATTGTTCCCTTGTTCTGTTCAAACAACTGCCTCTTGGTTTATGTGCAGGTTCCTCATGAGCACAATCAAGTGTTCCGGAATACTCATTCTCTGCAATGTTGTCCATAGCTTGTCAGGATCTGTATAATCGAAGACCTCTACATAGCTATTAGAGCAGAGTACCAAATGCCATCATTAGGACAGTGGCAGCGTGTGCTGTGGATCCTCTTCAAGTGCCTCAGAAACAACGTCCCCCACAGATGAGACAAGGAGTCCTTTCCTTTTCACCTCATAAACACTCCCGAAACAACAAAACTGAAATCCTCCCAAAAAGAGATTCTAAACATTAAATGCTATTTACAGCTCTCATGATAGAAACCAACCCCTCTGCTCCTAAGTTGATTCCAACTCGTAGTGACACTAGGAGTCAGGGTAGAAATTCCCCACAGAGTTTCCAAGGGTGTCATTCTCCATGGAAGCCAACTGTCATGTCCTTCTCCAGCAAAGCAAAGGAAGCATCCAAACGCCCCATCTTTTGATGGCAGCCACACACTTTAACCAGTAACCACCAGGGATCCTTTGATAACAAAAGCGACTGCAGAATTCATTCTAATATTGTCACTCAATAACGACATCACAGTGCTTATTTATTTTTCTTTCCTTTAAATTAGGTCAAAGTTCTTCAAAACACCAGATGAGAAATGCAGTGAGCTCTTACTGTGTATGATGAGCACAGAGAGGATCACAAGCTTAAATCAGTGCCAGGTTCTCCCTCATGCCAGCCCCCACGGCTCCAGGGTCTCTATGTTGTTGTTGTTAAGTGCCATCAAGTCAGTTCTAACCCATAGCAATTCTTTATAGGGCTTCTAAGGAGCGGCTGGTGAGCTTGAGCCACCGACCCTGCAGTTCAAACAGACTTTGCAATCCAGTGCATTAACAAACTAACCCTCCTCCCCCAACCCCACTGTCCATATTTCCAGTGCGTACCTTTGCACAGCTGTTTCCTCTCTGGAATGCCCTCCAAAATGAGTATGATTTTCTTGTTCCCACTAATCTTCTCACCTGGCCTAATTTTCATCTCAAGATTGGCTAACCTATGAGATATAGAAAGTGTCCCAGGAGATGCTGATGACAGCTAGAAGTAACACAGCAAGGATAAGAAAAAGTCTCCCAGGGACTGAGTAGAGGAGGAGCCACAAGGCAGAGGGAAGAGCTCAGGTGAGACGCTGATGTACAAATCAGTGTGCACTCCAGGGCATGTACTGTGGGGACACAGTATCAGGTGGCTGCCGAGGGTGAACTGTGGGCATCTTATATTCTGAGCAAAGGAGTTAGAACTGTATGCCGAAAAAACTGAAGGACGCTATTGCTCAGGAGAATGGTATCATCTGGTATTTAGAAAGGTGGTGTCAAGGAATTAAAGAGGATGGGATACTAAGGGTCCAGAGTGGAAGGAAGGCTCCCAAAGAGATTGCTCCCCAATTCAGTCAGGGAGAGGGGGAGTCTTGCACCAAGGCTGAGGCAGCAGAGGCACAGGATCTGTTTCTAGAGAGTGCGGCTGAGGGAATCCACTCACAGAAGGTAAATTCACAACCTCACACATATTCCTCTCATATTTTCCAGAATGAGACCGTATCTTGATGTTGAATAGTTTAATCTAAGGTTTGGAACCTAATCCATGGACCAAATCCTCTCCCTTTTTCCAGGTTACCAAAAATTCTCACCTTGAGTCCATTCCTACTCTAATGACTCGACAGGACAGAGTAGAACGGCCCTATAGGGTTTTCAAGGCTGTACTATTTACCGAAGCAAACTGCTACAGCTTTCTACTGCAGAGCAGCTGGTGGGTTCAAACTGGTGACCTTTTAGTTAGCTGCTGAGCGCTTAGGCACTGTACCACTGAGGATCCTAAAGTCCTTCAGTTCTTTCAAAAGTTTTCCTAGAAGAGTAACTGTTCTCTGTTTCTCAGACAAGCTAGGCTCATTGTTCCCTCCACGGGTAACACCATTCTCTGCAACTTCACATTGTGAACTCTTTCTCACCATTCAACCTTCTGCTCAACAGTGGACTTTACGGACTTCCCACTGTACCACATTCAAACCCAGTTTTCATCAAATTGTTTCTAACTCATGGTGACCCTATGTATGTCAAAAGTGAACGGTTCCATGTGGCTTTCAATGGCTGTGATGTTTCCAAATTGGCTCACCTGAGGTTTCTTTCATGTTACTCCTAGGTGGATGCTAATCTCCAACCCTTTCATTAGTAGCTGGTATTAATCATTTGTACCACTCAGGGAATGTAGTCAATAACTTGGGAGACTCCAGTTTACCATATGTTGTTGTTGCTAAGTGCAGTTGAGTCTGTTCTGATTCATTACAATCCTGTATAGGGTTTTAAAAAAGCAGCCAGTGGATTTGAATCACCGACCTTGTGGTTCACACTGACCTTGTGGTCCAGCGAATTATCCTGTAGTGTCACACCAGTTCATCATATAATCAGACTTTATGTTTTTCAGCACATTCCTCGTATTAAAAGGTTCAGCATCCTTATTTGTTAATCTCTCCCTTCTTCCAGTGGAATGTTCGGGCTATGGGAAGAGTGGTTTTTCTCTGGATTCATTGTTGCTTCAACCTCAGTGCCTTAAACAATACATCACACATAGTAGATGCTTTATTAATTTGCATTAAATGTGTGACCTGGAGAAACAAGAAAGATGAAGAGAATTGAATTATAAGACTCCCTGCTGCTGAGATGCTACCATGTCAGTTACTTTGCAAAGACATTTCCTTCCTCCCTCATACCAAGTCGCCTGCAACAAGGGAAAAGATGAGCATCTTTGTAAAAGACAATTCCCCATAAGGGGAAATAACTCCCCCTGAACATTTCTCCCAGCAGCTGTCAGATCTGGCAATGGGAACACTCACTTTTTCTCTGGGCCAGGTACAGATGACTGTGACAGCCTCAGTCCGTAAGTTACCACAGAGACCAGACAGGAAGCATTAAAAATTGAACAACTAAAGAGCCGATCGGCTTCCAAAATCAGGTTTATAGACAGGAAAATGCTTAATGGCAGGTGGTCTCCGTAACAGAGGTGGCCTCTGAGAGACATTTCTCTTGATTTTATTTTTTAATTAACTTTTATTTTCAGTATTTTGTCCCTTTTTCTGCCCTGCTGGAATGATATTTGAATGATAAAAGACTTTCTACTGTTTCCAGAGCAGCCCAGGCCACCGCACCACCGGGCAGCCAGGGGAGGAAATCTTTAAAGATTGTTCGGTCTCAGAATCCTAATGCTGCCAAGTGGCATACATGGATTCTCATAATATGACTCCCAACTGCAGAGCTTACAGCTAAAGAGTTCCGTTCTTCACCCACTTCGCAGAGACACTCTCCTAATTACCCATTCAGAGCCTTCTGAAACAGCATTCTTCCTAGTTAAGGAACTCTACCATCCGCTGCAAGACACTCCAGTGAGTTGCATATATTTTATTCAGCATCTATAGACAGCATGAATAGTAAAATAGGCAAGGTCTAAGTTTTAGTATGTGGCATTGTGATGGTTATAGTCAGACTTAGATTATGATCATTATTAAACGTATCTTTTTATGCAATGAAAACCCTATGGCTCACAAAAGCCTGATCCACAGCCATTCACGGGGAAGGCACAGGACCGGACAGCATCAAGAGTTGTGGGTGGCAATGGTAGCTAGATGCAGCAACTACAGCATACAAAAGTGTATAGACAGAGTCAGGTGTTGAGGGGCATTCAGTGGCAGACAGACACTCCTTTAGCATGCAGGAGACCCCAGATTTGATTCTGGCCAGTGTTCCACATGCATAACCATGAGCTATGAGCTTCTCTGTCAGCAGAGGTTTGCGTGTTGCTATGATGCTCATCAGGTTTCATCAGAGCTTCCAAACTAAGATAAACTAGGAAGAAAAACCTGACCATCTACTTCTGAAATGACTCGATAAAGCCCTAAGGACCACAGCAATGAGACCTTGTGGGGATAGCACAGGGCTGAGCGCTGTTTCCATCCACTGTGCTTGAGGTTGTCATGAGTTGGGTGACTTGACAGCAGCTAACAGTAGCATACGCTTGCAGTCACACCAAACATACGTCTAGAGTATGGTTATTTATACCAAGTAACAGATGGCCTTGTTGAGAGTACTGCCCTCTCACGTCTGTGATCTTAAGAGGATTTTTGCAATTATCTTGAGAGCTAGCAGTCATATGCGTATTACTAAAGTCACTAGCTGCTTCTTAGAAAATTTACACAGGGTCACTATAAGTCAGAACTGGCTAGACTGCACTTACCAACAAGCTAAGGCTCTATAGGATAAGCACTGGACTGCTAAGCACACAACTGGTGGTTCAAACTCACCAGTTGATCCTCAAAAACCCTATGCAGATTCGATATGAGTCAGAACCAATTCAAGGGCACTTAATAAACTAAGGTTCAGAGAGGTTGAGTACCTTATCTCAGTTCACACAGCTAATGATTACCAGGGCTAAGATTTGAACCTAGAGACTCTAACCCATGAGACTATGCTCTTAGTCCCTCCATAGTTTTAAGTATATGAGTGTGTCACAGGGAATGAAGGGAAGAAAACATTTTGGAAATGTAACTAGTAAATGGATTGTAGAAGAATGAATTAAATGCCACAAGAAAGCATTTACACTTTATTCTTGTCATAAGTAGATAAAATAGTGAGGATAAGAAGCCTTTGAATATAAGGGTTCAACTGTGTCTTCATTTGATTCTAATCTAAAATTATGTTTACATATATCTGCTTGTAATTTGCACATTGTACCTCTTCCTTCACTAGAATCAATGGGTCACACCAATATCAGCTTTGTCTATTGTGTTCTCTGCAGCAAGCTCAATGTCTGCAACAATGCCTGGTACAAGCATGACACATAATATTTACGGAGCAAATTAACTTAGTAAACCAGGTTGAAAGCTCCAATTCCACCCCCAAGCCAGGATCTCCTGAGTTCCTAAAATTAAACACAACTCAGGTTACAATACAGTTCTCCCGTGGTGCACGTGATAAAAATGATCTTCTGGACCAGGCTTCCATTGGGATAGAAATAGATGGGCCTCAGCTTGGCTTCACAGACAAGATGGCCCAGTTCTGGTCTGCTGATTGTAGTATACAATTAGATAATCTTGTCTGGATTATCTAATTTGATAAGGACTCTTGTCAAGAAGGTCATCTGTGCTTGTCTGCTGTGTATTCGGTCTTTAATATTAATTGTCATAGTGCATAGCTTCATTTGAGCAGGAGTAAAAGAGAAAGATAGATAGATATGCATGTATATGTAGAAAGGAAACTGCATTTGAACTCATCCCTCCCTGTTCATTGCAGCACTTGCTTCATTGCTTCTCCGTATCCTCCGCATTTAGTACGGAACACTTAAGCTTCCACGGGATCTTTTTATGCTCCATTTTCTATGCCATAACAGAGGAGATGAAAGTAAATGGAGTTGACTTCCAGGTGGGTGCTTTCATCACTCACTCATGCACTTCTCTACCCTCCCCATTTCCCAAAAGGAAAATGCAGATGCAAAGAGAGAGTGAAAGGGTTCTCAAATTAAATGCAGTTCACAGAGTCAGGTAGACAGGAACAAATGCCTTTTGCCAGGACTGCCCAAGTAGTAAAACATCTCCAATTGATCCATACAGACAAGAGCATTTAGTTAACAACAAAGCACACTGGGACAAGACCAGGCTAGCTGTCTTGTTTACACTCCCTTGGGGTCTTGTGCTTCTTTTTAACACTCATCACAACTTCCTGTTTAACCTCTGCTTACAAGGACTTTGTTATGATTTTCTAGCTTTAAGACAGAAATGGTCATTTATTTTGCTCACAAATGTACGATTTGGATAGGGCTATTCAGCAACAACACTTGTCTGTGCATGTGGGGTCCGTTGTGTGAGAGAACTCATTCCTAGGTGACTTAGTCTAATGACTGACAAGTTGGTTCTGAGGAACTCAGTCAGAGTTGTGAGCCATGGACTGCTCCTCTCCAGTTGGGCTTTTCCTTGGGATTCACTGTTTCCCTAAAGCATGGCGCTTGGTTTCCAAGAAGCAAATGTTCCACGAGGCAAGGAGGACACGTTGTCAGGCTCTAAAGGCATGCCTGGCATGGACACTGCAAAAACTCGTCTGGTCTATTGGCCAAAAGTCACAGAGACTACCATACTCAAGGGTGCAAAGATATGGTCCCAGTCATTTCCCCAACAACGTTCTCTACGCTTCAGTGAGGCTCTGTAATCTGTTGCTGTGGCCACACAGAACTCAGACGATGCCGATAGTTCTAGGGTTTATTAGGGAAGGTAACAGGCTACAATACAGGATCAGAAAATGCCCTCAGGACACACCACTCTGCCCATGAGCCTCCACCTGAAGGCACTCTGCTCTAGGTCCCCACCCCCACTTGAGTGCCTGGAGACACCCCACTCCACAAGCCATGTTCCTACCCAGAGTCCCTCAGCTTCACTTGCTCCATGAACTGGGAAGCCCACTGCTCTGTCTTGTACTCTGGTTCTGGGTTCTACTGTTGCTCCTCTGACCTTCCTCCGGTGTCACCACTTTCTGTCCCTGGGTTGAGGAGGTTCAATCACAGGGATCTCAGAGTCCTAAGGACACACTCCTCTCCTGCTCTTTCTTCTTGATGGTAGTGAGATCATCACCCCACTCCTGCTTCTGAGCTGCCTCATTTTATATCCTTGCTCAAGGTTTAAGTTTTACAATGACAATGAACTCTGTTAACAACAAGAGCTGAATCATGTCATCCTATCAGTATCCTCCTCCACCTTCTCCTACTCAGATCCAACAGAAAAAGAGTCATTTGGTGGAAATTACAAAGACTAAGGCACTGGACCAATAAACAACATTCTTATCAACGGAGAAAAGATTGAAGTTGCCAAGGACTTCATTCTTCTTGGATCAACTATCAACGTTCACGGAAGCAGCAGTCAAGAGATCAGACGACGCATTGCATTAGGCAAATATGCTGCACAGAAACTTTTTAAAGTGTTGAAAAGCAAGAATGTCAGTTTGAGGACTAAGTTGCGCCTGACCCAAGCCATGGTATTTTCAATAACCTCATATGGATGTGAAAGCTGGACAGTGAATAAGGAAGATGGTAGAAGAATTGATGCCTTTGAATTGTGGTGTTGGAAGAGAATACTGAAAGTGCCATGGACTGCCAAAAGAACCAATAGATCTGTTTTGGAAAAGGAGCAGCCAGAGTGCTTCTTGGAGGCCAAGATGGTTAAACTTTGTCTCTCATAATTTGGACATATTGTCAGGAGCGGACAGTCTCTAGAGAAGGATGTCATGCTGGGTAAGATGGAGGGTCAGAGAAAGAGAGGAAGACCCCCAACGAGATGGATCGGCCAGGTGGTATCATTCATTGATGGCGTGAAGTGTGACAGCGGTAGTGAGGTTGGCCCAGGATTGGACATTGTTTTGTTCTGCTGTACATGGGGTCACTATGAGTCGGTTATGACTAAGTGGCACCTGACAACAAGGCTATGTAATTCACAACGCCATCTTGGGGTGGGGGGGCGTGCTGAAGGGCTTTGGTTATTTTTAACTCACCAATGATAGATACTGAAGCAGAGACTATCCCTCATGCCTACAATGTTTCCCCAGTACCTGATGCATCGGTAAACAAGGGCAGTGGTGGTCCATGGGAGAATTTCCATCTTCCACGGGAGACACCTGGACTTGATTCCTGGCAGATGTACCTCAGGCACAGCTATCACCCGATAGTCAGTGGAGGTTTGCTTGCAGGCCGCATACTTTGGACATATTGTCAGGAGGGACCAATCACTTGAGAAGGATATCATGTTTGGTAAGGTGGAGGGGTCAGAGAAAAAGATGAAGATGAGATGGATTGGCCAAGTGGCAGCACTGATGGACTCAAGCACGGCAACAATAGTGAGGTTGGTCCAGGATTGGGCAGTGTTTCGTTCTGCTGTGTATAGGGTCACTATGAGTTGGTACCGACTTGATGGCACCTAACAACAACAAAAACAATGGTGCGGAGCAGGTGTCAGCAGAGCTTCCAGAATAAGAAGAGCTAGAAAGGTCTAGTGATCTGCTTTTGACAATCAGTCAGTGAGAACATGAGGGAACACAGTGGCTCCATCTGCCCCTAATCATGGTGACAGTTCATGAGGAGACAATGTTTCTTTCAATTGTGGATGGGGTGACCTGGAGCCAGGGTCTGATGTGAATGCAGATAAACAAATAGAACAATGCAGAGGTGATATACAAGAAATAGTTATAAAAAGCAAGAGAATGATTTTTCCCCCCTTGATTTAAATGACTCTGTAGGAACTGCAAACCACAAGGTAGGCAGCTGAACCCCACGAGCTGGTCGACAGGAGAAAAATAAGGTGTTCTTCTCCTGTAAAGATTTATAGCCTCGGAAACACTTTATAGGGTAGAGTCCGAATCAACTCATGTCAGTGGGATTCTTAATATAACAGTGATTTCTTTCAATCCTAGTTTTTAGCAAATAGACAAACAAATAGCATTGTGATCGGAGGCCTATGTTGCACTTCTGAATTCCAAAGCATAGGCTTTCTCTCAAAGACATGCTTGGTTCCCCATCCTCTGCGCCCTCACTCACTGTGCGAGGGTTTATGGGGCAATGAACCCTGAGTCTGCTTGAAGCTCCAGGCACTGAGCAATCATCAAACAACCAGAGCAGTGCTGCATCTCTAGCCTCCTTCCCTGCTAGTGATGTGCGGGACCCTCTGTGTTTGTCTGAAAAACTATGAGAGGAAAGCCAATTCCCAGTGCATATGTCTACACTGAGTGAGGTCACATTTGGCCGAGCTGTCCCAACCACAGAACTCAGAAAACCAACATGTCCCATAGTTCCCAAAACTAAAAACAGACAAGCAAAAAAATCAAAGAACTAGTAGTGGCAGCAATAGTGATAATAGAGAGAAAAGTGAAGTAGAGGAGAGGACATTAGAACTATTGCTCTTAAATAGTTGCTTACTATCCTCGTTGTGCTGTAGGAAAAGCAGTAGACTTATAACCACAAGGTGGGCAGTTCAAACCCACCAGGAGGTGGAAGAGAAAGATCAGAATTTCTGCTCCTGAAAAGATTTACAACCTTGAAAATCCTACATACACATGGTCACTATGAGTTGGAAATGATTTGATGGCAGTGAGTCTGACTTTTTTGGTATCTTGGTAGACAGACAGCAAAAACAAGGGGAAGCCTCAATGAAATGGATTGGCCCAATAGAAACAATGGGCTCAAGCATGCCCTCAGTCATGAAGATGGCACAGCATGAGCAATGCTTGGTTGTTGTTGTTACACATGAGGTTGCTGTGAGTCCCAGTGGGTTCAATGGCAATTAGCAACAATATCTACCTAGCGGAGTCTCCAGGTGGTGCACAACGGTTATTGAACTCTGCTAACCAAAGCAGTAGACTTTTAAGTCCATCCAGAGGTACCTCAGAACACCTGGTCAGCTACTTCTGAAAAGTCAGCCATTAACAGCCCCATGGAGCACAGTTCTCCACCATGAGTTGGAATAAACTCAGTGACAATTTTTGGTTGGTTTTCTAATCTGCCTGGTACTATATATATACAAGGAGCTCTGGTAGCGTAGTGGTTATGAATCAGACTGTGAACCATAAGGTCAGCAGTTCGAAACTACCAGCTGTTCCATAGGAGAAAGATGAGGCATTCTGCTCCTGTAAAGGTTTACAGCCTCAGAAACCCTGTGCAGGGTCGCAACCGACTCGACGGCACTTAACAACAACACATATTTATACAGCCTCACGAAATCACCACAGAATTCCTATGGCCTGGGTAATGTTACCTTCATTGCTCAGCTGGGGAAACTAGGTCTTAGAGGAGTTATGAGCCTTGAACCTACATCATACTAGAGAACGGGGAGGTTGGATTCAAATTCAAGTGTGTATGATATGGAAATTTATAATGACCCTGCTCCACACAGCTGTCCACAGAAATGTAGTGGGACCATGCTTCCAACTCATGCCAGAACATTTACGTGGGATGACCCAGGTTAGGTATCATAGAAGGATCTAGTAAACATTACATAGTGATGAAACAGCTATGATGTAAAATGGGGTGTGCTGGAATCCTTTTTCTCTATTTTGGAGTGTTCTCTGTTTTGGAATCTCTTTCTCACCTCCCTGATTCAAAGAGCCAGTTTCTCCATCCCCAATGCATGCCATATCATTAGACAGTGTCATGCCAATTCACACACCAACTTCTCGACTCAGTGATTTGTTGCTAGTTTCAGCTAGTCAATTTTGACTCACGATGACTTCAGGTGTGCAAAGTAGAAGTGCTCCAGAAGATGCTCAAAGCTGTATCCTCTCAGAACCACACCACCAGGCCTGACTTTCAAGGCATCTCTGGATGGGTTTAAACTGCCAAATTTGGGGTTGATAGTCCTGCACTGAACCATCGGCAGCATCCACTGACTCCTTGATTCCTCACTAGTACTGTTGTTCCCAGTTCTGTACCATGTACGATCTGAAATTCCTAACGTGACCTGGAAGACCTTTCAAGTTCAATTTCTGACCCACCCCAGCTCTCTATTCATTTTCCTAAACTTCCAACAGGGGTCACACAAGCAGAAGTAGATTTCTCATAAATATATTTCTCTTCAATACACTACAGGAGCTTTCTTACTAAACTGTGCTATCCCAGGAGAAAGATGCACAATGTACTTGTTTCTATTTAAGACCAAGGCAGGGTGAAAAAGATGCACCTTGTCACCCCTATAGATTGCCCCTTTTTCCTGGCGCTTCTTTCCACAGTGGTTCAAGCTGAGAAACAGTATTCATTATATTTTCCTTCACCTTCTCTGCTTGATACTTGAGGCCTTGTCCGCTGGAGGAAGAAGGAAGGGGAGAGGGAGCAATGAGAGACAGGGGAGCATCTCTGATAAGAACAATAGCCCAGCAAACTCCGGAAGCCCATGAAGTACACCGCCAAGAGGAGTTGACTTCCAGCAACATGAAAAGACCAGTGGGGAGAAGGATTACTGGAACTTCCTTTTCTTGTGGTGTGGCCCGGTCATAATGGTGTTGTGGTTACACAGCAAAGGCTCATTAAAACAATAAATAAACCACAACCATTATGACAAGCACTTCTCTTTTCCAGCATGCTTTGCAGAAATACAAGGAGATCAGGCTCCCAGCCCCCACCATTTATTAGCTGGCTCCTGGTATGTGGGACAGACAGATAGACAGATGTGGATACATTCATTTAGAACAGGAAGATGGAGTCAATGTTCTTTAGATCCTGTGAGACAAGATGCATGGAATGATGGTGATGAAAAAGAGTTGAAGGCATTTAAATATTCCAGAGAAAACATTGGAGATGGATGAACAATAATGAGGTCTCCAATGTCACATAGAGTCCAGGCTCACAGTAGTTTTCTTTGGGCTCTATAGAAACTCCAGAGCTATACTATCACTAAAGAAAGCCTAGCTGCATTTTGAAAATAATTCCTTTGGTGGTTCATGCATTTGAATTAATGAAGGATGCAGACATGGAGAGCCAAAGGCAGGAGATTCCGTATAACCAAGTGACACTTTAAAACCCCTCTCTTCTTGAGTAGTTTTTAATCTTTGTTGTTGTTGTCAGGTGCCATCGAGTCGGAACCGACTCATAGCGACCCCATGCACAGCAGAACGAAACAATGTCCAATCCTGGGCCAACCTCACTACCACTGCCACACTTGAGTCCATCAATGATGCCACCTGGCTGATCCATCTCATTGGGGGTCTTCCTCTTTTTCTCTGACCCTCCACCTTACCCAGTAGGACATCCTTCTCCAGCGACTGTTCTCTCCGGACAATGTGTCCAAAGTAGGAGAGACGAAGCTTAGCCATCTTGGCCTCCAAGGAGCACTCTGGTTGTACTTCTTCCAAAACAGATGTATTAGTATCTTTACTCAGGTAAAATTCCGAATAGCTTCCTCTAAGACAGATACAAATAACCCTATCATTTTAACAATACAAGGCTGAAGGGGGATTTAATCCTAAATTGTCCATTTCTGAAATGTAAGCGTGACCAAACTATAGGTCGTTCAAACTGTTTTTCGATTATCATATAATTGCATCTGATAACCATGCTCCTGACTCCAAATTTCCAAATTGAAATTGTTCCACATTCAGTGCTAACTAATACCTGAGTTGCTGCGGAGGGCCTGGGAGACCTTTCAAGTTCAAGTTCTGATCCATCCTAGCTCTCCAGTTATTCTCCTACTCGTTCCAAGAAGCACCACACAAATGAAAGAGAATTTCTCATTTTGCTGTAGCCAGGCTAAGGACCTCCAGACACAATGCCATCTACCCCCCAGGTCCTCCCTGAGACAGATGGGTCAGCACAAGGGTCAGAGTGAACCTGGAAATCAGCCCAACCTGGATTTGAATCTCTGCCCTGCCATTTATTAAAGAGGTGACTTGGGTCAGAAAAAACAGTGACTCTATTAAAAGTAATAATAAGAATATCCAATTAATAACCTTTGTGTTGTTGTTGTTGTTGTTGTTATGTGCTGTCCAGTTGTTCTGAACCATAACGACCCCGTATAGGGTTTCCAAGGAGAGGCTAGTGCGTTTGAACCTCCGACCTTGTGGTTCAAACCAACGTTTCGGTCCAGTGCTTATCCCACAGTGCCACACCAGGACTCTAACAGGGCGAGATTTCTGAAATAAATGAGAAAATGAGTACAGTCCCTGGTAGAGCACTTGGCATAAAGTGAAAATTAAATAAAAGAAAGTTGTTACCCATGTGATTGTGTCCATCTAGCGAGTCCTTCAATTCTATCAGGACCCAAGTCAAGCACACCTTCCCATCTGAAGACTTGCAAGATGACCACAGATCGGAGCAATCTTTTCCCCTTCAGAACTCACATTCAGCTCAAAATGGCAGCTTGTAGAAGGAATTTCTCACATGCATCCTTTCAATGTAATATGAATTTCAGCATAATAATAAGAATATGTTAATACCTATAGGAGAAGGATGTCATGCTGGGTAGGGTAGAGGGTCAGAGAAAAAGAGGAAGACCCCCAATGAGATGGATCAGACAGGTGGCATCATTGATGGACTCAAGTGTGGCAGCGGTAGTGAGGTTGGCCCAGGATCGGACATTGTTTCGTTTTGCTGTGCATGGGGTCGCTATGAGTTGGTTCTGACTCGATGGCACCTGACAACAACAACAACAACAATATGTGTTACTTGGATCAGCAATGGACTGTGAACAAGGTCATTAGCTCAAACCCACCAGTTGTTGCTCAGAAACCCTACACAGGGTTGCTGTGAATTGGATCCCATTCAATGGCACTAAACAACAATAACAATATATGTTATTTGTAGTTCATTGTGGTGCAGTTAGCACATTCTGTGAACTGAAAGGTTGGAGGTTCAAGTCTACCCAGGGATGCTTTGAAAAAAGGCCTAGTCATCTACATCCAAAAGGTCAGCATCAAAATCCTAGTGGAGCTCAGTTCTACATTGACAGAATGAGGCCAACCGTGAGCTGACCCAGAACCTCACATTCCATGAACATGTTACCTCCTTAGCTTTCCAGATAATGTCTAGAGAGGGGACCAGTGAGTGATGTGGAGATTTGGAAACTCCCTAAGCTGTATATATCCATGATCTGGAGTTAATTTGGCAGCGACTGTTTTCTATGTGATAGTGACTAGTCTAAGCACTTTACACATGCTATCTCACTTACTGCTCACGACTGTGACCCTCATTCTACAAGTGGGGAAACTGGAATGCAGGAAGAGAAAGCACAGGGTCATACAGCTATTTAGAGGTAAAACTGAGATCCAAAGCCTATCAGACAGATGCCAGGATCGGTGCTGTTACCCAACATAAATTACCATATCTCCATTCATATCTTACCAAGGGTGAGTGAGTATATTCTTAAATTTTCTGCACTAGGTACCTTGCTTGCCTCACCTGACTCCCAGCCCTAAAATTACATTGCGACGGAAAGAAAATGAGTTTTAAAGTCATAGACTTGACTTCAAACTCCACTTTAGTCAATTAATGGTTGTGTGACCTTGCACACGTCTTTGAATTTTCAAAATCTCCATTTGCACAACTAGAAAGTGGAAATTCCTAAATGATTAGGATTACATCAAATACCTAAGACATCAGCCAGTATGTGGTAAATAAGCAGCTAAGATATTTTATTAGTGCTAGTTTGAAGGGCTTTCAGTAGCAGGCATCGTATTTTATACATTTTCCTTGTTCCTCTTAACCAAATCTCAGAGAAAACTACGCCTGCTGCTTTGTACAGAGGGGAACTCAATATCCAGTTGTGTCCTCTAAAAGCGTGTGTATAAATGTCTGAGACAGAAGTCAGTAATTCTGTAAGAACATAGAAAATGGCAATCTTTGGCTAAATTTTTCCCTAAAAACCTTGTTAATAAAACAGCACAGTTCTTTTATGCTGCAATGAAATTCAGGGTTTCCTTTACCATAACCGATGTTCTCTCCGACCCCAAGGCTGCCCTAGTTCAAGACCTAGATATATTTTGAGGTTAACTCAAAGGCAGACAGCACCACCTACTGAGCTGTGATTTTCCATTCCAGAAGGAAGGCCAGGATGTGGAATATGTCAAGAGCACACCACCACACTTCAGTGAAAGCTCCTTAATTGTGAAAAAGACTGTGTCTCCAGGAAGAGGGAGGGTTCCTTTTGCTTATATTTACTTTCATCCTCTTTATCTCTGTCTCTGTATGTCTCTTTCTTGGGTCTCTATGTCATTATCTGTCTGTCTCTCTTTCCTCCTTTATCTTTCTTGTGCTCGGTATTTTGTCTTGGGTCTTTCTCTATCTCTGTGTGTTTCTCTGTCTCTATGTCTGTCTGTCTAACTCTGGGTGGTTGTGTTTCTTCAGATTTCTTTCTGTCAGCCCTCTCTCATGTTTCTCTCCTTTTCTCTCTTCACTTCTCTCACTCCTCCCTTTCCATTTCTCGCTGTGTCTCTTTGCTCCCTTCTCTGTCTCTGTGTCTGTCTCTCTTTCTCTCTCTATGTCAGTCTCTGTGTCTCTCCCTCCTCATTTGTCTTTTCTCTTTTTTCTCTTTCTTGGTCTCTTCTGTGTCTTCCTTTCTCACTGTCTGTGTGCCTCTCTGTCTCTTTTGACCTATGTGTCTCTTTGTGTCTCTGTCTCTGTGTCAGTCTTTCTTTCTCTCTCTGTCTGCCTTTCTTGCTTGCTTTGTGTATGTGTCCCTTTTTACTCATGGTCTCTGTGCAATTCTCTTTTACTCTCTGCCACATTGCTCACTCAATGCATCTTCACAGCATACCTAACAGAAGACAACTGTGTCTTTCTTTCCCCCTCTTTCTGCTTGCCCCTGACTTAGGTTCTCTGCAAAGACTCTTAGCCCTCTTATTTAATCATGGAATTACAAAGTGCTTCATGGTGACCACGGCACTTTGGTAGAATATCCATCACCATCCTTCTTGGCTTAGATAACCACATGCACGTCCAGAACCCCACATTCCATCAACATGTTACCTCCTTTGCTTTCCAGATATTGTCCAGAGAAGATACCAGTGATGTGGAGATTTGGAAACACCCTGTGCACATCAGAGGGCCTCCAAGCTGCAGAGAAAGAGAGAGAGATCTTGAGACAGGCCATTAAGAAGCTGGCTGGGCGCCTTGCTGGCTGGGCTAATGGACAGGTGGCAGCTCTCCCACCCTGGAACTCGGTTTACCAGGTTGAGAAGCCCACACAGCACTTTTACCTCAGGGTCAGAGGGCAGCCAGGCAGAATCTGCCAATTGTCTGCTGTTCCTCAGTCTCACAGGTCTGTTTTCCCTTCTAAAGCCTGGCAGGTGACCGACTCACTCACTAGGATTTAGGTATGTGAGGGACCATCTCAGC
>NW_006408666.1:1959788-1966828 GCF_000296735.1 Chrysochloris asiatica | reverse complement strand
TCAGCCCCCCTAGGATTTAGATATGTGAGGGGTCATTTCAGCCCCTTACCCTAGGATTTAGGTATGTGAGGAGCCATTTCAGACCCCTAGGGGTTAAATACATGAGGGGCCATTTCAGCCCCCCACCCCCACTTTAAACTGAATGAAATGGAATGCAAACTCGTTTTTAATATTATGTTCCAGAAGGCACGTCCTGAGTTTCAGGAGATGGAGTATCAACCCATCCATTTGTGGTCTGCAAGACAAACACACACACTCACACCAGTGTCAGTATCAAAGCCACCTTGTGACTCTTCAGTTGATTAAAGATGAGAATTGAAACGCATCCTAATAAGCAGAAAATAACTTAGAGTCTAACATCTAGACTGTACTAGATTTCAAAGGGCATCAAGTGTGTTGAAATGCACATATCTAATCACCAGGGGAATTAACAGATTTGCAAAGTTATGCTTGAGAACATTATGTGTAGCTGTAACATAGAATAATACAATTCCAATTTAATTTTATTAATGAGAAAATACAGACTCTTTTCACAGTAGTATCCTTTGTAATATTAATTTTGGGGTTATTAAGAAAACACATACTTAAATGTTTTATTTTTATAGAGACTTTTAATGCAAACTCACATGCTTTGATAGCAGATTATTTACTTGGAGTGTGAGTGTCGCCCCCGTTCTTTAAATCTTGGTCTTGTAAACCAAGTTGTTGTTGTTGTTGTTGTTAAGTGCTATTGAGTTGATTCCTACCCATAGCCACGCTGTATAGGGTTTCCGAGGAGCAGCTGGTGAGCTTCAACCAACAACCTTGCAGTTCAAATGGCTTTGTGGTCTGGCGCATTAACCCATAGCACCAACACTAGGACTCCTGTAAACCAAGTTAAGTATATGGAAATCCACTAGGGAAATGACACATACCACAGGAACTTTTCCAGGAGCTTGCAGAATACCTTCCCTTGGACACTCACTATTCTCTTTCCTCTCTCTGCCTAACCCCACCCCCCTTGTCACTGCCAGCAGACTTCAAACATTAGCAAACTTTTCCTTACCTCCTCTGCAGCTTCCCTGACCTGGCATCTCAGAAAACATCCCAGAATATTTCTGTCACTCACCTGAGACCTCCATGAGCCAGAATCCCATCCAGCTGAGCTTCAGTCCACAATGGATGAGAGATGAACTGGAGCAGAAAGCAGACCATTTCTAACACAAGGGTTCCACTTGAGAAGAATTACAAGATTCTAAGAAGAGGAAGAAGACAGGTGATTTGGAGCAGAAATAGCTAATAATGTAGCGGTGGTTTTATTTTATTTTATTTTATGTGTCCTTAAGGCAGACACATAGACTTATTAGTCTTCTTTTTGGCCATTTTTGTTATTGGGCTTAACACTAGATTTAACGGGTGTGGGGTGTGTGAAGAGTGAGGTCAATGAGGGATTCATAAAGGAAGAGATAGAAACTGAGTCATTACCTGAAAGGAGAAAAAGGCTATTTTTATCTAAATTGCCTGCTAGTGTTTGATATGGTAAAGCAGGGGTAGGGAATCTGGTTTCTGCCAAGGGCCATTTGGATATTTATGACATCTTTCCTGTATAGTTATAACAAAATTATAAAGTTAAAAATTAGCCTATATTTGGTCAAACATTTAATTAACTCATCCTTAATAGCGCTGGACTCCAAAGTCTCTTTGAACTGCAAGGTCAGCAGTTCAAGCTCACTGGCTGCTCCTGGGAAACCCTATATATGGTTACTATGGGTCGGAACCAACTCGACAGCATTTAACAACAACAACAAATGTCCTGGTATGGCATTGTAAGATAATGCACTGAGTCACAAAGTGGGCTTCAACTGCACGGTCAGTGGTTCAAACTCACTAGCCACTCCTTAGCAAACCTTTACAGTGCACTATGGGAATCAAAGCTTAATGATGAAGGGACCCTGACTGAAACATTGGCTACAGCTGTGTCTAAATCTGTACTTCCAAGTTACCTGAGGTGACAAATTTCCTTAAACGAGTTTGAATTTGGTTTCTGTTATTTGTATCTCAATATTTCTTGATCGATGTCAAATGTCTCTTTGCTACAGTGATCTTTGCTCACACCACATGTTACTCACCAAATACAGCCGTGAATGTTGTTCTCTAGAGCTCTGTTTGAAAGACGAGACACTGATAGTTTAAATAAAATGCCCAAGATCACATCTCCTGTAGATGAGTGAATGGACTGGGATTTAAGTTTAGGCTTCTTTGACTCTGAGGTCAAAGCATATTATTTACACCCTAATAAGATAAAGGAGCTCTGATAACATAGTGGTTACAAATCGGGCTGCAAATCGCAATGTCAGCAGTTTGAAACTACCACCTGTTCCGCGGAAGAAAGATGAGGCTTTCTGCTCCAGTAAAGATTTACAGCTTCGGAAACCCTGTACACGGTCACTATGAGTCAGAACCAACTCCGCGGTACTTGACAACAATAAATAAGTATTTATTTTACCTAATAAATAAACAGGAGTCCTGGGGTGGCACTGTGGGATAAAGCATTAGACTATAAGATCAGTTTGAACCATAAGGCTGGTGGTTCAAACTCACCAGCAGCTCCTTAGAAACCCTATACAGGGTTGCTATGGACCCCAAAGAAATGGGTCAGCCAGGTGACATCATTGATGGCGTCAAGTGTGGCGGCGGTAGTGAGGTTGTCCCAGGATCGGACATTGTTTCGTTCTGCTGTGCATGGGGTCTCTGTGAGTCGGTTCCGACTCGATGGCACCAGACAACAACAACAACATGGGTCATAGTCAACTCAAAGGCATTTAACAATAACAACAATAAATATGTATCCTAATAATTTGCCTTGATTGAGAGACCAAATCAGCCAGCTTCATGACTAAAAAAGAAGCTTTGTGCAGATATCATGGAGAAAAGAAGAGCATCTGGATGCACTTTAATGAGCCCTGGTGGCTTTGTAGGATAAGCACTGGACAACTAACCCCAAGGTCGGTTGTTCAAACTCACCAGCTGCTGCTCAGGAGAAAGTTGAGGCTTTCTGCTTCCGTTCAGATGAACAGCCCCAGAAACCCTGTACAGTCACTGTGTGTCCTGTAGATTAGAATCTACTGAAGAACAGTGGGTTTGGTGGGTTTTGTATAAAGAATAGAATCACAGGTTAATAACTTACTTCTACGTGGCTTTTTATAGTTCACATTATGTTTCTCAATAAACTGTTTAATTATTTCTGATAAAATGGCATGTAATTATTGTGATTGTACAAAGGTTGTGTTTAAGGAACAGAGAGGCTAGGTTCCTTGCCTGATGCTTCACAGCTAGTATATGATAAAAACAAGATTCATGCCGAACTTTCTGACCTCAAGGTTACAATCCTCTGACTGATAGGGAAAAAAAAGCACTGACAATTTTGAGGTTATTTCGTGTGTGAGGTTGTAAACTCTGCTACGTAATTCAGAGGCCACTAATGGATCAGTGGTAGAATTCTCACCATTCAGGTGGGAGACCTGGGTGCTCTCTCCAGCCAATGCTGCCCTTGCTCAGCTAATCATGTGTTAGTACTGGTTTGTGTGTTGCTATGGTGCTAAAAATGTTTCAAGATAGCTTCCAGAGCAAGATGGAGTAGGAAGACACACTTGGCAACCTACTTACAAACACCAGTCAGTGAAAACTCTGTGTGTCACAATAGCCTGCTCTGTGACCACAGGGATGACTTGGGACTTGGTCATTGTGCGTGGGGTCACCATGAGTTAGGGTTACAGCAGGTGTGGAGGACATCCGGCCTGTGGACCATATAAGGCCCGCAAAATCATTTGGTTTGGCCCTGTCAAGGCAGCCACAGTTCCAGGCATCACATTTCTGTTATTGTTAGGTACCACTGAATCGGTTCTGATGCATAGTGAACCTGTATAGTTTCCAAGGAGTGGCTGGTGCATTTGAACTTCTGACAGTATGGTTAAAACCAATGTTGAGGTCAAGTCTTATGCATTAGTGACCCAAAATTAACTGGTATTGGCCATTTTGAATGCAACAATCATATATATTATTTACTATGCAGGGACCATGACATTGAAGAAGAGTGGTGTCACATTCATCATCAGAAAGTCAGAAAGAACATTTCGAAGTTTATCTTGAAGGAGACACTGTCTGTGATAAGAAAATTACCATACACCTATAAAGAAAACCAGTTAATACCACTATAACTCAAATTTATTCAGCAACCACTAAAGCCAGTGATGATGAAATTGAAGAATTCTACCAGCTTCTTCAGTCTGAAATTGATCAAACATGCAATCATGATGCACTGGTAATTATTGGTGATTGAAATGTAAAAAAGGAAACATGGAAGGATCAGTAGTTGGAAAATAAGGACTTGATAGAAATGATGCTGGAGATCACATGATGGAATTTTGCAAGACCAATGACTTCTTCATTGAAAATACCATTTTCCAACACTATAAAAGGTGACTAAATACATGGACATCACCAGAAGGAATGCACAGGAATCAAATTGACTATATCTCTGGGAAGAGATGGTGGAAAAACTCAGTATCATCAACTAAAGCAAGGAGAGGGGCCAACTGTGAAACAGATCATCAATTGTTCATATGTAAGTTCAGGTTTAAGCTGAAGAAAATTAAAACAAGTCCACAAGAGGAAAATATGATCTTGAATAAATTTCACCAGAATTTGGAGGTCATTTCTAGAACAGATTTGATGCATCAGACACTAATGACCAAAGACTGGAAGAGTTGTGGGATGAAATCAAGAACGTCATATAGAAAGAAAGCTATAAAGGTCATTAAAAAGTCAGCAAAGAAAGAAAATGCAAAATGGATGTCGACATGACTCTGAAACTTGCTCTCCAGTTTAGAGTAGTTGAAACAATTGGAAGAAATGTGAAGTCAAAGAGCTGAACATAAAATGTCAAACAACAGCTCAAGAAAACAAAGTCAGACATTATAATGAAATGTGCAAAGACCTAGAGCTAGAAAACCAAAAGAAAAGCACACACTCAGCATTTCTAAAGCTGAAAGAACCAAAGAAAAAAAAATCCAAGCCTCTACTTGTAATATTAAAGGACTCCATGGGCAAAATTTTGAGCAATGGAGGAAGAATCAAAAGAAGATTGAAAAATACACCAAGTCACCATACCAAAAAGAAATGTCAAGGTTCAACCATTTCAGGAGGTAGCATATAATCAAGAACCAATGGTACAGAAGTAAGAAGTTCACACTGCACTAAAGACAATGATGAAAGCAAGGCTCCAGGAACTGACAGAATACAAATTGAAATCTTTTGACAAAATGATGCAGTACTGGAGGCGCTCATTCATCTGTGTCGTGAAATTTGGAAGACAGCTAGCTGGTCAGCTGATTAGAGGAGATCCATATTTGTGCTTATTCCAAAGAAAGTTGACCCAATGGAGTGTGGAAACAATCTAGCAATATCATTAATATCACATGCAAATAAGATTTTGCTGAAGGTAATTAAAAAGTGGTTACAGTAGTACATTGACCCAGAAATAGAATGAGGGATATTGTTGCTGTTTCAGCTAGATCTTGGTTGAAAGCAGAAGATACCAGAAAGATGTTTACTGTGCTTTATTGATTATGCAAAGGCTTTCTAGGACATTGATCATGACAATCTATGACTAACATTGTGAAAAATGGATATTCCAGAACACTTAATTGTGTCGATGAGGAACTTGTACCAAGAGTATTAGACAAAACAAGGGGGCACTGAATGGTTTAAAATCAGGAAAGGTGTGTGTCAGGTTTGTATCCTTTCATCATACTTATTTAATCTGTATGCTGAGCAAATAATCTGAGAAGGTGAATTTTGTGAAGAAGAACATGGTATCAGGATTGGAAGAAGATTCATTAAGATGATACAACCTTCCTTACAGGAAGTGAAGAGAACTTTAAATACTTACTGATGAAGATCAAAGACTTCATTTTCCTTGGATACACAATCAACACTCATGGAAGCAGCAGTCAAGAGATCAAACAATGTATGTATTAGGCAAATCACTATTTACAATGTTAAAGAACAAAGATATTCATTTGACATAAAGTGCATGATACTTTCAATCACTTCATATACATGTGAAAGTTGTAGACTGAATATGGAAAACTGTAGAATAATCGATGCATTTGAATTATGGTGTCGGAGAAGAATACTGACAGTTCAATGGTCTGTCAGGACAACAAACAAATCTGTCTTGGAAAATGTGCAGTCATAATACTCCTTAGAAGCCTGGAAGGCAAGACTCTATATCTCATACTTCAGACCTGTCATCAGGAAGGACGACAGAACATCATGTGTAGAACATCATGGTTTGTAAAGTGGAAGGTCACTGAAAAAGAGGAAGATCTCCAATGAGATGGAATGACGCAGTGGCAGCAACTTGCAATCCAGTGTAACAATTGTGAGGATGGAGTCGTACCTGGCAGCGTTTCCTTTAGTTGGGCTTAGCATTGCTGTGAGTCAGAATCAACTACACAGCACAGCAATAACAAATCTAACTCTCTCTCTATCGCTCTATGTATCTATCTCGCTGTCTCTTTATCTTAGTGATTCTGAAAGTCTGATTGAACCCAAATTGACACACTTTCCTATTCTAATTATATAGACTTTTTCATTCCTCAGATTTGATCCCCTTTACCATAACTCAGAGTATAAATGTTAACGTCTGCAAGATGCTTGATTATGTGATGTCCATTCATCTTGTTGGATGCTTCCAGCAGAATGAAGTGTTCTTATAACTCTGGGATAATTTTCTGTTCTGCTCTCAGACAGCTTACAGATGGAATTCCTCCCTGACCCTAGAGAAAGTGGACATTGTTAGGCAGAGTTCCACACCCTTCCAGATTAGTTGTTGCTTTGAATTTCACCACCTAGTCAGAAGATTGTGTGTTAATACCAACAACAACAATGCCCATTTTATAGTACAAGTCGTTATTTCCAATAAGTAAGATAATAGGAAACCCCCAGTTACAGCTTTCCCAATTTTGCTTGTTGTTGTTGTTAAGTGCCGTCGAGTC
>NW_006408666.1:1957492-1958873 GCF_000296735.1 Chrysochloris asiatica | reverse complement strand
GTTGAATTAAAGATCAGAAGTAAAACAACCCAGGATATACCATTGCTCCCTTCAGAAGCACCTCTGGTCATCAGCCTCTCAGCCTGTGTCCCCTTGACTTCTGCCCTGCTCAGATGAGTGTTACAAACCTCCTTTAGCCAATCTGTAAATGCCTACAGGCATGTTCAGCAGGCCAGTATCTTGTCTTCAGGCACTCAGCTTTACTCCTTCATGGGCTGGGAAGCCCACAGCTGTTCTGTCTCTGCATGCTTCACTGCTGGGGCTTTTCCAGGTAGGGATCTCAGACTTCACTCACAGCTCTTCTTTCTTGGTCCTGGGATCATTTGTTCCTGTTTCTGAGATGGCTTCTTTTAAGCCAACTAACCAATCCCCTATTAGAGTCCTGTACACCCTATTGTATGGTCGCACACAATCACTTGATGGGAGTCACAAAGACCATGACGAGAAGAGATATAGGAAGTAAATTCACTGTCCCACTTGTGAATCTGTACAAATTAAGCAGCATGTGGTATTCACAGACAAAAGAAGATGGTTTATCTCGTCTTTTGACTAGTAACAGACCCCAGGACCATGTATAAAGTCAAACCACATAAAGTTGCCATTTTTGTAGGTAAATTGTTATATATCAGCCATCTCAAATATTAACCTAATAGAAAGTCTTCAAATCCGGTGGTCACAATTTAAAGATATATAAACACATGAACAAGGAAACAACCAAAAAAGAAGCTCAAAATTTATTTTAAGTGAGGAATGCAATTATAAAGAACAAAAGAAACTCTACCACAGAATAGATGATTTAGGAAGAATAGAAATAACAATATAACAAAAATAATAGTTTTCTCCCAGAGGCCAGGGCTAATCGTGAGAAAATTGAGCAAGTGTTTATTCCAGGTTTTCAATAAATTAATTTAACCTCAACATTAGTGTCTTTCTTGAGAAATTCACCTTCTTGACTATAAAGCATGTTCTCATCATGTTTCCTAATAATTTAACTGTCAATGTGACCAAAAAGATAAGAATATTCAAAGACTTTGATCACCCACACCTTTGCAATTCAATTGGAATTCAAAATAACTCTAGTTCTTCTTTTCATTATTTTAAATAAATATATTTAAGATTTGTATTTAGAATGTGGAAATGTTTTGTCTCATGCCTATTCTTACTTTGGAATATTCAACTCAGCATAACAATAGTTTGTCAAGTGAACTATTGCTTCACTCTAAGGTATTTGTTTGAACTCCTGGTGTGGCACGATAGGATCAGCTCTGGACTGTGAAACACAAGAACTGCAGTTCAAACCCATTAGTTTCTCCTCAGAAACCCTATACAGAGTCACTATGAGTCAGAACAGGCTCAATGGCACTTCACAACAACATTAAAC
>NW_006408666.1:1921563-1945442 GCF_000296735.1 Chrysochloris asiatica | reverse complement strand
ACAAGAAGGGGGAGGAGAATGGAAGAACAAGGCTGATGGGAGAACGGTTAGGCAGGTTCACATGGGCTAAATGGGACAGAGGTAAATGATGATGTATGCACAACTTTGGAACAACAGGGCTCTGGGATACAGGGATTGAGGCACGGTTTGAAGGTGTAAAAGAGGGGAATAGTGTTAAGATGCTTGGCTGTCTTTTGTGCCTTGGTTTCCCTTGCCTACCATTGTAAAATAGACACTTGAGGTTGGGAGAAAGGAATAGCCAGAACCATCACTCCAGAAATCTTATAAGTCTGTCTTCAGCGTACAATTGATTGGAATACCTTAAAGGGGGCTAGAAGTTGCCCAGTGAAAGACGCTTCCTGTGGAGTCTTTATATTGCACAGACCATAGGTAGAATCCAGAACCCCATCCTGAACCGACTGAGGTAGGAAATTTCCACTGGAAAGTATGAGTAGACCAGCCTGGAGTGGCTAGAAGAACAAAAGATACTTTGTGAAAGAAAGACCGGCAGGAAAAATCTGAAACAATAAAGGCAGTCTTATTGATTACTACAAGAACAAGTAAGCTGTTTGCCTGAGAGCCATCAAAGCAAGTGGTCGGGGCCCCTCAGAGCAAACCCTTGTCTAAGACTGAGATTCAAGAGGAATACGTGAGCAGGCATGTGGTCTGAATGGTGACTACATTGGTCATTGATAAGGGAAGATGAGGAAATAACAACTATGAATTGCAAGCTAAGCCTGACCACATTCAATAGACCCCCGTGAACCCAGATGGAGACCTGGATGGACAGCAGTACAGCAAGACGGGGGGACTCCTGGGCTCAGAGGCAGTGACACGGCCACAGAGGACTAGAGTGGAGAGTGAAGCATTCAGCTGGTATGAAGTGAGGGGAGAGGCACAAGAACACCCATACTTGCAGATAGTACCCACTTAGACGATCAGAACTCAACTAGAAGAAGAAAGAAGATGGAAAACAAAAAAGAATAACTTGCTACAATATGATGAACTTTACCTATACTTATGGATGTAGTAGCTCAAAAAAGGGAACAAATCTTTACAGGAATGATCATTCCCACGCCTTCAGTACACAGGGTTGACAGGGATGAGCAACATAGACATTGGCTACCCAAAAAAGGGGGGGCTATAAAAAAATAAAGAAAATCCCAGGCCTTACTTCAGATGGACCTCAGCCAGGAGCTGAGCTATGCAAGGAAAGATTCATTTTTATTTGTAGGGGATTTCTAAGAGATAGGTGGCTTCGCAGTACCTCAGCAAGAAAGACAGAGACAGGAAAATGAGGTAGGGGCTACTGAGACTGGGTGTGTCTATGGCTTTGTGCTACTTACCTGTTGTGTTACGTCAATTACTTGTAAGGTGTCATAAAAAAAATCTTTCCTTTCTGCACTCCACTCTATCTACTATTGCCCTTCAAATGTATTCTGGGACCAGGTTTTCCCTGATGCCCTAGATACTTTTTTTTTTTTTTTTAATTATTCCCAGATAGAACATTCTCCCATCCTATTGGTCTCTATACAATCAAACTTTTTTTTTATCTGGCTTCACAGATGCTGTGTGTTTTACAAATTGAAGGGTTGTGGCAACCCTGAGCTGAACATGTCTACCAGAACTGTTCTTGTAACATGTGAATACTCTGTGTCTCTGTGACACATTTTCGTAATTCTCACATTTCAGACTTTTTCATAACACTATTGTGCATCTAGTACTACAGTATAGTATAAACCAACTTTCATATAAACCGGGAAAACAACCCTTTCATGTGATTCACTTTATTGTGATACTTTATTATTGCAGTCTGGACCCGAACCTGTAACATCTCCAACATATTCATGTTGTTGTTAAATCCCATGTAGTTGGTTCTGATTCATAGAAACACCATATAGGGTTTAAGAGGAGTGACTGGTGGGTTTGAATCACCAACTTTGCGGTTTGTAGTCCAGTGCTTATCCTACAAAACCACACATGGACGCCAAGGTAAATCTGTAGTGGGTTTTTAATGATGCCTTCCAACATGCAAGTCCACTTCTCAGAACCTATGAATGTGACCGTATTTGGATAAAGGTTCTTTGCAGGTATATTTAAGTTAAGGATCTAGAGATAAGATCACCCTGAGATTACCCAGGTGGGTTACAAGTCCAGTGAGAAGTATCCTTCAAAGAGACAGAAGAGAAGACGACATAGAAGGAATAAGAGGGAAGTCATGTGTAGAAGGAAGTGGAGATTGGAGAAGTACAGTCTCAAGCCAAGGAGACCTGGAGCCACCAAAACCTAGAAGAGGCAAGGAAGAATCATTCCCATGAGTCTCTGGAGGCAGCACAGCCCTGCTGGCACCTTGATTTTGGGCGTCCGGACTTCTGAACTATGAGAGAATCTATTTCTGTTGAAGTCACCAAGTTCAAAGTCATCAGTTATGGAAGTCCCAGGAAACTAATACACTTTCTGAAATAGACTTGACTTAATAACTTGCATGTCCAATATCATAACCAAAATTCTGAACAGGATCAAATGTAAAGGTTCCCTACTTCTCCTGGCTTTCACTTGCAATCAAGGATGTGGGGTACCTCAGTGCCTCTCTACCTCTGCCAGCTCCCCCTCTCCCCCTGGCTAGAGGAACTTTTGGATTCTAGTAGCTATTTTTAACTGGAGAGTGGTGTCGGGGTAGAAGTTGAGCAAGGAGCAAAAAGGAATAAGAGACAAGAAATATTGTATTTGATCAGCTGTTAAAGTTTCTTGTTGATCTTCCATTCAGGTAAGTCAGGTGTTAGAGATGACCTTTTCTTGGGCTCTTTCAAACAGCCTTCCTTCTGGCATCTGCTGTAGCCCTTTTCTATAGATTTGCTGTAGAATGACTACCTTTCTTCTGCCTGGGCAGTTGACTGCTCACACCCAGCCTCTTCACAGATTCCAACAGGCCCACTCTGCCCTTTGCCTGTTGGGGCTTCTCCCATACACACTTTGTTACATCGTTCACCAAGCTACTAAGGCTCATCTCACATCCGCAAGGGTTTTCTTTTGGTTGGATCAGGCCACTCAGGCTCTGGGAACACATGGCAAATTCTCCAAGACATCTCTGTCCCCATCCCCAAGCTTGACCCTCCCAGTGTCCTCATGCCTCACCCTCAAACCTCAAGCCTCTCCTTTCTAGGCCCATTCAACCTCTTTCATTGACTGTAGATAGGTGATCAGTAAAGGTCATTCCCAAATTAGTGTGCATCCACCTCCTTTAGTGATCTTGCTGAAGTGATCTAAAACCTCATTTCAATCAGGTGAGTAATTGGCACCTAGTATCTGAAAGTCTGCGTGGTTTAGTGCTTGGCGTCTTGCCTTCTAAGTCGAGAACCCAGGTTTGATTCCTGGCTAATGCTCCTGGCAGTGGAGCCATGCTGGATGCTCTGAGGCTGAACAGATCTCAGTGCAGACAAACTAGGAAGAACAGACTGGCAATCTACCTCTGAAACTAGGTCAAGAATTCCAGTAGTCTGATCTGAAACCAGCCATGCTGACAGGACAGCACAGGGAAGTGTTTCATGCTGCTGTTGATGAGATTCCCATGGGACAAGGACCAATTAGACTGCAGTTAACAACAACATCTCAAGGCCTCAGTGGAAATTAAGGCTGCATCCCACTTTATCGACCTAAAACATGAACTTCTTTGTAAATCTGAAGATACTTGCATCACCCAAAACTTTTTTGTGTGTAAATGAGGCTTCATATAATTTTAACATCTGAAAATAATTTTTTTTTCCATGATACCATTCGAATATGCATTTGGCTCAATATAAAATTCTATCACATTCACTTTCATGACCTAATTATGGCATTGGGTCCCCTGCAGGCCTGACTGCTAAAAATTAATGTCCCTCCAAATGCCCTCCAGTTCTTCCTGGGAGCCCCATAGACCAATCTGTGCTTCACAGGTGTCATGCCATCCTGGGCATGCCCCTTGCTCTGTTCCTTTCCCACCTGTCCACACCTGCTGTCCACGTGGTCTCAGCCAGATTATTGCTGCTCATCATGGGACTCAGACACACCGCGCCAGATGTTCTTGAAGCAACTAGCCCTTGGTTACTAGATCATCACTGTGTGCTGAGCAGAGGAGGAGGAAACTCTTACCTGTGACTAAGCAACACGTATTTTGCTTCAAAGTGACTTCGTTCTCTCCCACAATCCATTCCATCAACTCCAACCCATCACTCTTACTCAGAAGCTTCCCAAACATTCAAATAAAAGTATGTCCTTCCAAATATTTTATGATTGCACTGAAATGAAAGATTTCGAATAGGTAAATGAATAGAGAGAGAAGTGGAGTACCGGTTCTCAGCAGTGGGGCAGAAGGAGAAGGGAAAATCATTGGTTAGGATTCAGGCAGCTTCTGTTTATGATGATGGCTGATGTGGCGCTGTGAGTTTATGCACTGGACTGCAAAGTCTGCTTGAACTGCAACGTCGGTGATTCAAGCTTACCAGTCACACTTCCAAAACCTTGTAGTGTCTCCATGGGTCGGACCCTACTCGACGGTACTTAACAACAACATCAGGGGTGGGATGGAAGGAGAAGGAAAAAACATTGGTTGGGACACAATGAGTTTCTGTTTACGATGATAGGAAATTTTGCAATGGATGTTGGTAATGGGTACACGACACCAGTGATTAAATTGGTCTTCACTGAATTGTATATGCAAAAAAATGTTGAATGAGAAAATGTGTTAGCTATATATATATGTTTTTATTGTGAGGTTTTCATCAACTTTTCACTCATCCTATTGTATTTCGTTTCATTACAATGATTACAATCCCCTCCATGTATCATCATATAACCCCAAAGGGTACACTACACAGGCCTGTTCCCCACTCCCTCCGGCTGCCAGCACACAGCCCCTCTCCCACCCTGAGTCTAGTGTCCCCAGCCACTCCATCTGTCCACATCATCTTCTCTGTCTCCATCCCTGGCATCACTGCCTCTCTCTCTCTCCACTCTTCTCACTTCATGGTCCCAGGGACCTCCACTCCTGGGCTGCA
Source organism: Chrysochloris asiatica (assembly GCF_000296735.1). Classification (NCBI taxonomy): domain Eukaryota; kingdom Metazoa; phylum Chordata; class Mammalia; order Afrosoricida; family Chrysochloridae; genus Chrysochloris; species Chrysochloris asiatica. Next base: position 1,940,406 of record NW_006408666.1, on the reverse strand, counting down.
AATCAATCATTCTCCTCGCTTTGTCAAAAACCATCTTCCTCTACATTTCCTAACCTCAAAGTCAGACCTGATGGTGATTATTCACTACTGTACCACAAGAGTCTTATCCCCATTTCCTTTTGTCAGCACAGTCCCAACGGATTGGAAATCATTCAGTGGTGATTCTACCTTCCCCCGCCTTATCTGGAACTAGGCTCTCTCTTGAAAGATTGTAAGCCAGTCACTTCTTGCCTTTATAGGCTCCCCCATTTTTGGTAGCCAATGTCTGTCTTGCCCATCCCTGCCAGATCTGTGTACCGAGAGGGTGAGAGTGATCTTTGCTGTTAAGATTTGTTCATTTTTTTTTGAACTACTATGTCCATAAATATAGGTAAAGTTCATCATATTGTAGCAGGTTACTCATTTTTACTTTTTACCCTCTTCTTTCTTCTCCTAGTCAAGTTCTGATCATACAGCCATTGAATACAGGTCAAATGGGTACTATCTGCAAGTATGGGTATTCTTGTGCATCTCCCTCACTTCATATCATGTTAGCTATATTTTTAACAAACAAACAAAAACCTAGTACCTTCAATTCCTCCTAAGCTCTCTCCTAACAGAAGGAGCTCAATTTTTGTCTTAGAGACTGGAATGGTACCAAGATTTCCACTTAGGTAATCTGGAATGGCTTATGGAGAAACTCTAATGCAGTCTTGTTGAGAGAAGCAACTGGTCTGGGAACGAACATGGACAAAGAGTTCCTCCAAGGAAGTCATCATGTCAGACACAAGTTGAGACGTCTTTGTGCCCAGTTCACAGGTACTGCCTACTCAGCCCTCATTTCTCTTGTGCCATCACTCTTAGGATGGGTTTTTTTGGAGGAGCAAAGCATATATGTATAAAGCATATAAATAAATGTTGCTTTTAGGTGCTGTATAATTGGTTCCAATTCACAGTGACTCTAAGCAAAACAGAGCAAAATGCTGCCTGGCCCTATACAAATTGTTACTAGGTTTGAGCCAATTGCAGTATCCACTGTGTCAATCCATTTCAATAAGTATCTTCCTCCTTTTTGGCTGACCCTCCACTTGGCCAATCATGCTGTCCTTCTTTAGGGAATGGTTCCTCCTGATAAAATGTCCAAAGTAAAAGAATTGAATTTTCACTATCGTTGCTTCCAAGAGGCAATCCAACTCTACTTCTTCCAGAATGGATCTGTTCCTTCTTTAAGCAGGAAGGGCTATATTTAAGATTCTTAACAGCATCATAATTCAAACGTATCAATTCTTCTCTGATCTTCCTTCATCACTGTCCAGATTTCACATGCATACAAAGCAATTGAAAATACCATGGTGTGGGTCATCCACATCTTAGTCCTCAAAGTGACATCTTTGCTCTTTAATCCATTGGAGACGTCTTTTGCAGCAGATTTGCTCAATGCAATATGCCATTTGATTTTTTGACTGTTGCTTTCATGAGCATTGATTGTGGATTTCAAAGTAAAATGAAGTCCTTGACAATGTCAATCTTTTCTCCATGTATCATGATGTTATTTATTGGTTCAGTTGTGAGGATTTTTCTTTTCTTTACTTTGAGGTGTAATCTCTATTGAAGGCTGTAGTCTTTGATCTTCATCAATACGTGCTTCAAATCCTTTCTGCTTTCAGCATGCATGATTGGGTCATCTGCATATCACAAGCTGCTCAAGAGTCTTCCTCCAATCCCAATGCCACATTACTCTTTATATAGAGATGTTGTTGGTGTTAAATGCCTTCGAGTTGGTTTCAACTTACAGCAACCCAGTATAGGGTTTCTGAGGTTTTCGTAAATATTTTTGGGAACATAAAGGCTCATCTTTCTCCTGCAGAGTGACCAGTGGACTCGAACCACCAACCTTGTGGTTCACAGTCCCATGCTTATCCTACAGAGCCATTGCACTCCCACTATATAGACAGAGAGAGGCATCTATTCCCAGGAAATAGCTCATGTCATTGTGGAGGCTGGAAAGACTTAAATGTGGTCACCTGGCAGCCTAGAGGCAGTTCCTAACTCATGGGGTTGTGGGTGGTAGGAGTTGGGAGTTCCAAATGTACAGGTTAGGTTGTGGATGCAGCACAAAACCACAGGTAAATTCCTCTTCCAACTGATTGCTGCTCACATCAGATCACAACATGGGAAGTGACTGCATAGTGTATAGCAATCCACAGAGACTTATAACCGAGACAGGTTGGAACAGAATGCTAACCAACATGCCATCCTAGGAAGAGGGTTTACCCAAAGTCAGTGGAAATGTACACTCCTCACATCCTGGTGTGTCTGGGCCTGCATTCAGATTGCTTTCAAAACTAAATACGGTGCAATTCATACTCATTTATTCTACATAGCACTCTAGTAAGGGAGTCTTGGTGTGGCACCATAGGATAAGCACTTCACCTCAAGGTCAAATTGCACCACAAGTTTGGGGGTTTAAACTCACCAGCCCCTCCTCAGAAACCCTATACAGGGTCGCCATGAGTCAGTACAGACTCGGCAGCACTTAACAACAACAGCAAAGGAAGGTGCCATTACCAGACCCTATGCCCTGATGAATAAGCCAAGTCATATAGTTAACAAATGACCAGGCTGGGATTTGAACTCCTATAGCTCATAGTCACTGCTATTAACTGCCTTTTCAACCAAGTAATCAAAAGCTGCTCTAGTCAAAGGGATGAACAGATAAATGCAAAGATTTTGAGATTGGAGTACTGATTTGTGGCTGTAGGACCAAAAGGTTGTTTTGAACCACAAAGTTGGCAGTTCAAACTCACCAACTGCTCCTTGTAAACCCAGTATAGGGTCACTATGAGTCAGAACTGACTCAATGGCACTTAATAATAACAACAATTTTATGTGTGAACTTGACTAGGCTATGTTTCCCAGTAGTTAGAGCAAATATTAGTCAGATTGCAATCAGAGTACTTGCATGTGATTAAATCAGATGGCCTCTCTCATTCCTTTCTTTGACTCTGCAGAAAAGTAACTCATAAGTCCTCAATGGTAGGGTATAATCATATCTGGTCCCAAAGGAGCTCTTCACTAACCCTCATAGGACAATCAAGAATTTCATTATTGTCTTTTCCCAGAGTTCATTCCTATCTCGTCCTAGATTTGAGGTCTTTCCATTACTGCTTGTAACTTAACTGGTCTCAGTTATAATTTGGCCAAAAGAAGTCAACCTCTATCATGCTGATTGTGGCCAATATCCTGTATGGCCAATTTCTGGATTTCTCATTCTTCCCTTGGACCTGCTCTTGAGAATCCTCTAATGCTGCATTCATATGATTTTTGCAGTTACTACAGGCTATTGGAACCAGTCCTTACAACAGGTTCCCCCCCAGCCCCAGCAGAGTACCCCAATTGAGACTCATCCCCCACTACATAGCCTGCTCAGAGTTTCTGAACCCCATTGCTTCAGTTCTAAGACCATTCAATGGTTCTCCATCTTTGACATTCATACATATTTGTATTTCATCTTTTCTCAAACCAGGATTTATCCTATAATGTATGTGTATATTTGAATATGTTTTATCTCTCTTTATTGCTTTTGTTTTTAATAATTGGCTTCTCCATCTCCATACATATCAATCCATCTCTGTCTCTGAAAAGCTATGACCAAATTGACTTATTTGTGGGCAAAGGTGCCTTGCAATTGCCTCTTCCACAAAAAAATAGAGGTTAACTAAGTAGTGAGAACCATAGGAGAACAAGTTGTTGTTGTTGTTGTTGTTGTTGTTGTTGTTGTTGTTGTTGTTGTTGTTAAGTGCCATCGAGTTAGTTCTGACTTGTAGTGACCCCGTAGAGGGTTTCCAAGGAGTGACTGGTGAGTTCGAAGTACTGACCTTGTGCTTCAAATGACCTTGTGATCCAGTACTTTACCCTACAGTACCACACCAGGAGGACAAGTAACCCTGGCATAAACAGCCTCTGTCCCTGAGAATTATTCTGGCATCCCAATAAGCCTATCCCACTGTTGTTGTTGTTGTTGTTGAGTGCTGTCTAATTGGTTCCAACCCATAGCCACCATGCATAGGGTTTCTTAGGAGTTGCTGGTGAGCTTGAACAGTGGACCTTGTAGTTCAAACCAACTTTGAAGTCCAGCGCATTAGCCCACAGTGCCACCCCAGGACTCCTAGTCCAATGTTGCACCCCTTAAGTCCTCATTAATTTCAGGACATTTGGACCTCAGACCAACCCAGAGCCTTGGGATTCCCTCTTCTTTTCTCCTTTGGATTTGACAGGCCTCATTTCATTGTTTCATAGGAGCTTTATCTCAAGAGATGGATCCAGATGTCTCCTATTGTCTCTAGGTTGCTATACCATAAGATTTCCCTTGGAGCTACGTGCCCATGGAATCTCACTCTGCTGATGAGGATTTATATACTGACATCTGTTTCCGGGAACACCTGGCGCCCTGAAGCCACCTGATTGCACCGGTTACTACTCAGTTGTAGTACCACAACCAGATGGTTTATTGTCCAAATTTGAATACTCTGAGAGTGATAAAGGAAGCTCTTAATAATTACGCCAGGACAGTATGTGCCCACCAGGACTATCCTGAGTCAACTCAGGTATATGTAAGATCCCGACGAAAGAGTGACACTGGATAGAAAATAAAACAAAAACAACATTTTCCTCATGAACAACATAATGACTTTTTACACCCTATAGATTGGATCTTAAAAAACAAAAGAAAATATACTATAAGTAGATTCCAACTTACTTGCCGTGGAGTCAGTTCTGACTCATAGCTACCCTGCATAGGGTTTCTGAAGCTATAAATCTTTACAGGAGCAGAAAGCCTCATCTTTCTTCCACAGAACGGCTGGTGGTTCGAACTGCTGACCTTGAGGTTAGCAGCCCGACTCATAACCACTACGCTACCAGACTTCCTTCAACTCCTAGTAGCCTTAAAGAACTGCTCCATAAGGTTTACAGAAGCTGACTGCCATATTGTTCTTCCCTGGAGTTGCTGGTGAGTTCAAATTGCCAATACTTTGGTTAGTAACCACTAATTCCGAAGGACTTTATAGGTTGAGCCTGTTGTTTTTAAGTCCAGTCCAATAGGTCCTAACTCACAACAAACTTTAAAAGGTTTCTGAGGAACAACTGATGAGTTTGGACCTTTGCCTTTGCAGTTCAAAATGACCTTGTGGTCCAATACTTATCCTACAGCATCATGCCAGGACTCCTAGGTTGAATCTACTTACCCTTAAACTAAGAGCTCGTCTTTGATCCAAAGACAGTACTCAATATTTTTTGGCCATTTGGTATAAAAAAATATAATTTCTGGTGTCTGAGGAACAACTATGATAAGGAACATTAATTGGCCAATACAATGCGACAGTGAGCAAAAACTTATATTTAAAGTGTGATGATATGTCACATGACATTTAGGACATCTGATCTGTATGAGTCAGATATGCAGTCCTTCATTTCACATATGAAGAAGCACAGGCACATTCATTCAAGATTATTCAGCTGGCAGGTGACAAAGTCAAGATGACACACCAGGAAATTTGCCTTCAGACACCAGTCCATAAACTTTGTACCTCCCTCTTCCTGACCCACCCTCCTTACCTCCTTACCCAAGTGCCACTTACTAGCATGAAAGATAAGAAGACCAAGGCTGTGAGAAGGTATGCTCCCAAAGGGGGCTGAGAGTGTGACTGGCACATAGAGAAAAAGAAACGTCTCTGAGGACACTGAATATAAACAATTATAGTCTGAAGGGTTTAAAGCGAGATCCTGAAAACATGCACGGAAAGTGACACAACAGAAAATATTGTAGGATTTTCAGGTCATTTGCCCTCTGTTGGAATCCTGGTGTGGCACTGCAGGATAATGCGCTGGACTGCGAGATCCATTTGAATCTCAAGTGGGCAGTTCAAACCCACCAGCCGCTCCTTGGAAACCCTCCACAGAGTTGATGTGAGTCAGAGTCAACAGAACGGCACTTAACGACAACAGCAAAATGTTGCCTGTTGCAACCACTCAAAGTTACTACTGCTGAGAAGAATCATGAACTAAATGTAAGCTCAGAGCATCAGGTTAAATTGAAAGAAGAAGCTATTATTTTTGTAGCCCAGTATCCATTGTTCTCAGGTCAAATACTGAGACCAAAAATTGTCTGAAAATGCTTCTGAGAAGATGCTTTAATGATGAACATCCATGAAGGTGGTGAGGGCAGGGATGCCAAGCCTCAAAGGGAGCTAATATCACAGAAGAAATCCCAGATATAAGAAATTAGGCACCACGCCTCCCCCACCACTCTTCTGTCCCCAAGAAATGAAATTCCTGTACCTAAGTAGTTTTGTCACTACCCTCTGTCAGTTTGTTATAATGTGCTGGTTTTCATGTTGCTGTGATTCTAGAAGCTGTGCTACTGGTATTTCAAAATCTGGCAAGGTCAACCACAATGGACAGGTATCAACAGAGCTTCTAGAGTAAGCAGATTAGGAAGAAAGACCTGGAATTCTACTTCCTAATCTGTTTACTCTAGTACAAACCCTTTGGATCAAAACTGAATATAGACTGAGTCCTAGAAGATGAGCCTTCTAGGTTGGAAGACAGTCAAATACCCAGTGGTCACAAAATGGACTCAATCCAACCAATGATCGTGAACAAATAGCCAGACCAGGCAACACTTAGGTCTGCTGTGCCTGTGGTCACCATGAGTAAGAGTCAGATTCACGGAAATTAGCAAGATTAGCTTTAGTACAGTGTACAAAGAAACATTACTTCCTAGAACTTCCCTGGCTAATTTCAAATATTGTTCATTAGTAATACATTATTAATACAAAGCAAACCATCTAGAAAAGTTAGCAAAATCCCTTCAGCTCTCTCCAAATTGATAGCAAGATGGGCTAAAAGTTGGTGTCTTCCTTTTGACCCTTGTTGAGCAAAGACACGCATTCCCTTTGAGATTTATCCCTAGACTTTTGATAAAGCAGTGCCTTCGTGTGTCTAGTAGAATGTAAACTACAGCACCATTACCAAAAAGCATGGAGACATACTTTTAGAATGGACTACCCTATTAAATATATGCAATTGTCTAGACACACTGGCAAGTTATCGAAAAAATTAATAGGCCTTCTATGTGACATTAAATAGCCTTTTAACAACAATGCACTTAGATCTCATACCAACTTACACAAAATAAATATTCCTGAATTGCTTAACAATCAAATAAGGATTTGTCTTCCATTTCAATTTAAATTACTCTGAAAGATAAGCAAACCTAAAAAGCTAATGGAGGAATAAATCCCTATCTATTATGTTCTATTTAACACATACGTAACCCCAGTTGTCTTTAGGAAAATAAAGTAACATTATTTATTTTGTATTTTCCAAATTCTAGACATTAGGGGACCCTCAGTAAACAGTGCTAAGTGGAATACAATAAGGTTACGATATTGTCACAAGTACAAAGGAGAAGTATTGAAAGGTCCAGAGACAGGCACACTTCTTCTTGTGCTGTGAAAACTAAAGGAGAGAAAGAGAAGGAAGGTGAGTTAAGATTTGGAGATAGAGAGGAAGGAAAAACAGATTGAACTCAGTTCAGATGGCTGGGAAAATATTCCTATCCCCAAAGATCTGTTTAACCACTAAAATGAAAATGTTCACAGTGTGAGATACGAAGACAGAGCGGGTTGGGCTACACAATCACTCAAGCATATATAGTCACTAAGAGATGACAGAAAGACTAGACAAGAAGGCATCCCAAAAAGTTACAATTCCATAGTGGGCTTGGTCAACTATTTTTTCTCTTATCTCCTTTGTTCATCAATGTGCAATGACAATAGGTTGAGGGGGAAATTAAAAGTACAGAGGAAGTTAAGCCAAACTGAGCACTGCCCAGACCAATGACAACTAGTTACATGGATGAGAATTAGCAAATTGCATCCTTTGAATTAATTATGTTAACCTTACTCAATGTTGTATCAATGAAGTTAGATTGAAGCAGCAATGAGTAAGCTTACATACAAGATGCAATAAGAGAACAGGAAGAGTCCAGGAGTTCAAAACAGTGTGGTAATTTGTAGTAGTACTTCCATGTATCCAGCCACACATTCACTCTAAGAAAATTATACGTCCTCTCCTGTTGTTCCATATCTAACAGTGTCCTAACACTAAATCCCATCCAAGTACCTGTGAGAAAGGGACACTGATACCCCATGCTGTTGGGCGTGGCCATGTGACTTAATTTGATCAATACTAAGTAAGCAGATTAAACAAGTGTCATATCCTGAGAGAAGACATAAGAGCTTTTCTCTCTGTCGTGAAAATGGCTGTGTCCCAAGATTGCACCTTCAGCCTGGACCCTGGTGTAACGGTTCTTAAATAGAATCACTGTTATTGGTAAGTGCTGTGGAGTCAGTTCCAACCCATATAGGGTTTCCAAGGAGCAGCTGGTGAGCTTGAACCGCCTACAGTGTAATTCAAACCGATTTTGCAGTCTAGCTCATAAACCTACAACACCACACCAATACTCCAAATAGAGTCATGTTGTTGTTGTTGTTTTTGTTGTTGTTGTTAAGTGCTGACCCATAGTGACCCTGTATAAGGTTTCCAAGGAGTGAGTGGTGAGCTTGAACAACTTGGCAGCCAGTGTATTAACCCACTTAACAACCACAGTGCCACACCAGGACTCCAAATAGAGTCATGTTGTTGTGGTGGTGGTTAAGTGCCCTGGAGTCTATTCCGACCCATAACGACCCTGTACAGGGCTTCTGAGTCTGTGAATCTTTACGGGCACAGAAAGCCTCATCTTTCTCCAGTGGAGTGGCTGGTAAGTTTCGAACTCCTGACCCTGAGGTTCGCAGCCTGATTCGTAACCACTACGCTACCAGAGCTCCCTAAATATGGTGGTGGCTATGTGCCGTGGAGTTGGTTCCGACTCATAGCGACCCTATACAGGGTTTCCGAGGCTGTAAATATTTTAGGGAGCAGAAAGCCTCATCTTTCTCCAGAGGAACAGCTGGTAGTTTCGAACATAAAATAAGCACCAATAGTGGACTTACGGTTAGCTCCACGAGTGGAGAAAGTAGTGATGATTTTAACAAAAACAACGTTCGTGCTGTAATCCTTTAGCAGATTACCAAATCATTAGGAGATGCTGCAGGGAAGATACCATATAGAATGCTCCTGAGAAACTTTGCCAAGAGAGTAGTTCCAGTGATGTGGGCTCCAAGGGAAGGTTGCTGTCATCATGCCTGTGGTTTGTTTCTCAAAGCTGGAAGAGTAAAGAAGAGGGAGGGTGCAGAAGTAGAGATAAAGGTCAGCCTGTTGGGTAGAAAGGAGACAACGGTCATAGCGCTGGCCCTAGGAGGCAGAGCACATGCAGATGGGTCTTCCTGTTGCAAGACAGTGAGGGACAAGTTGACAGAAGGACTAGAATGTTCTCTAGACATTAGAGCAGCTGTGACCATTGACTAAAAGAACATTAATTTCTTTTGATCTACTCTGACTAATTGTGTGATTTATTTTTAAGCCCCCAGTAGAGTGGAAGGAGCTCTGGTAGCGTAGTGATTATGAATCGTGCTGCGAATCTCAGGGTCAGCAGTTCGAAACTACCAGCTGTTCCGCAGGAGAAAGATGAGATTTTCTGCTCCTGTAAAGATTTACAGCCTCAGAAACCCTGTACAGGGTCACTATGAGTCGGAACCGACTCCACGGCACCTAACAACAACAGCAAGTAGAGTTGAGTTTTTAGGATATTGACATCGAGACTCTAAGTCCTTGGATTCAACTTAGGTTGGAATTTTGCTAGGGCTTCTAACAAGTGAATTACGGTGCAAGCTCCTGCTGAAAATGTTCATTTCCACCCCAGATATACTGAATGAAAATGTACATTTTAACAGATCCCCAGTTGATTCTTCCTTTTGTTAAAATGCAGATTCTGATTAGTATGTCTAGAGTGGAAATGCAGATTCTCAGCAGGGACATGAACCTAGTGAACACCTAGAGAGCTGGAGTGTTCTCACGTTGGTGGACAGAGAGGCAAGAACCTTAAACATATTTGCAGAAGACGCTTTGCTGGAGCAAGCAAAGTCAGAGGTACAAAAATGGAATGAAAAAGAGCTGGGCTGATGGAGGAAATGGAGAGGGATCAAGACTGGAACTACAGGTTTGATGAAATATTGGCATTTGTTGTTGTGTGCTGTGGAGTTGGTTCCAATTGATAGTGACCCTGCACAGGGTTTCCGAGGCTGTATATCTTTACAGGAGCAGAAAGCCTCATCTTTCTCCTGAGGAACAGCTGGTAGTTTCAAGCTGCTGAACTTGAGGTTAGCAGCCTGATTTGTAAACAGTGGAGCTGGAGGATGAGGCTCCCCTAGGAGGTTCCCCATTGCTGTCAAGTCTACTGAGACTCGTAGCAACAGTATAGGAAAGAGCAGAACAGCCCCATAAGGTTCCCAAGGCTGTAAATTTTTACACAAGCAAACCTTCACGCCCTTCTCACGAGGAGCAGTTGGTGGATTTGAACCACCAATCTTTGGTTTAGCAATCAAGTGCTTATCCACTGTACCACCAAGATTGATGTCTAGGAGAAGTAGTTGTTTCCCTTGGTGATTTCAGATCTGCAAACCACTACTGTGAGTCGTTGATTCAGTTCTGACTCATAGCATCCCTGTATAGGCATTTCTAGGATGTAAATCTTTATGGGATCAATGAGCCTCATCTTTTTTCCTGAGGAGCAGTTGGTGAATTTGAACTGTTGACCTTGAGGTTAGCAGCCTGATGCATAACCCACTATGCTATAAATGCTCCTTCAGATATGGTACGGTTCTGCTAATAAGATTCAGAGTGTGAGAATGGAAGTTGGAGATTGAGGTGGAGCAGATGAAACCATCATTGGAGATACTGATGTCAAAGATGAGAGGCCAGATATTCACTGCTTAATGAGAACAAATTGAGATGGAAAGGGAGATGGTAGGTCAGGAATGACAAGAAGGGTCTGAAACATTGTGATTCAGAAGAGAGGGAAGTGCAAGTAAGCAGATGGTATGAGCTTCAGCAGACAAGGGGTGTGGGGGAAAGGAGAGAGAATCATAGTATAGAAATAGCAACAGGGAGTTTCAGACCACTATGTGGAAGTTATTGCTTCATAACAGTTGTGCCATGCTTCCACCCTGCATTGCCGAAGAGTGCAGGAGCCCAGAGACTCAACAGCACTTAACGTCAGATGTGCTTTTTCTTGTTCATTCACTACTATGGACCATTTTGTGTGTCAGCATGCTCAGTGTAATCACAGAGTTGGAGGATTGACCTAGAGGATCTTTGATAGAAAGAACTGAAGGTCTGCTTTGGAAAAGCCATCCTCCTGGAGCACAGTGCTACTCTGACTCACACATGATCGCCATGTGTTAGAATAGATTGGAAAGCAGTTGGTCTGCTGTTGTTTGATGTCAGTTTCACAATTCTTTTCCAACTGGTCTGAACATTCAGCTCTCTACCTGCTTCTGCAGATCACCGGGTCCCTCCACCCAGGTAGCTCCCCTGCTTGCCCTCTGTCTTCCACTAACCTAGCTGTGTAGCTTTTGTGTTCAGGTAGTCAGCGTGCACAGGTCCCTCTGACTTGGTGGTGTTAGTGGGTGTAGTGTTGTTTCACAGTACGACCTACTCAGCTCTGCTCAGGAAGGAAAACCAAAACAGAACCTCAGGCTGTCATTGTTAGGTAGAATTTGTTTCCCGCCTTAAAAATAAGTCCCTTTTGAAGTAAAAAAAATCTTTACCTGTGAGTCGCCAAATGGACTGCTGGGACAGATTATATTTTAGGCAACATCAGAAGCTAACATTGAGTGGGGATTAGAAGTGGAGGCACCTCTCAGACACTTATACCCAACTTGTTCCATGCAGTTTCTGGGAAGAAGGGATTGAAAGGAAAACAGGGCCACTAAGAGAACCCATGAAAGAAGAAGTGGTTTGAAATTAAATATGTCTCAAAGTTGTCTGGGAGGCATTGTTAGTTTGTTAAATATTAAGCAGAGACATCTCCATCTAACGGTAAGCACAAGTATCACAACAGGAGGAAAGACCTTGTTTTATAATCTCTGACATGGCCAGAGGTAGCTAAGGGACCACAAAGCTGGTATAATTTATCAGAAGAAAATATTTAAAAAAAAAGAAAGATTGTGGTTTCCAGCAAAAGGTTCATAGATGTTTTGCATTATAATTAAAGTATGTTTTGTTTTGTTTTTAATTTTAGAATACAATTTTGTAGACTCAATACAAGCAAACAAATGCCTCCTGCCATGTGGTGTACCCCAATATACTCTGATGGGGAAAGCTAGGGCAACTTCAAGTGGCCCTCGCTACATGCCCTGCACTTTCTGCTGCATGCTGCCAGAAACCAAAGAAGGGGAAATTAAATTAAAATAAAACACAACTGTCCTGTATGGACATTGTCTGGGCCAGTAAATGGTCTCTAAGATAGTAGAGATAAGGATTAAAGGTTGTCTCTATTACTTTTGAGAAATAAGGAGTCTGACAATTCAAAGAAACCCTGGGCAATGAACCTCCAAATTACTAAAGATGATGTTGTCAATCTCATCCAGAGGGAGGATGGCTAGGTCTGGACCATGAATGGAAAGTATTTAAAACTCATAGAAGATACTTGTCTTGACTGACACAGCTTCGCCCTGATTCTAAATTTGACTTTCTTGCTATTGTTGTTGTTGTTATGTGCTGCGGAGTTGTTCCCAACTCATAGCGACCCTGCACAGGGTTTCCAAGGTGTTATTAGCTGCCATCAACTCATCTGCCAACTCATGGTGACCCCGTGCCCAATGGAATGAAATGCTGCCTGATCTTGCAGCATCCCCAAGATTTGTTGAGACTTGGACCCTTGTGACTTACAGTATTTTCATTGGCTGATTATCAGAAATAGACTACCAGGCACTTTTTCCTACAGTATCTTGGTCTGTAAGCTTAGCTGAAAACTTACAGTACCATAGCAGCAGGCAAGTCCCGACCACTCCTGAGATGCATGGGTTGGAACTCAACCCCAGTTCACGTGTGGAAGGGAGAATTTGCCCACTAAACCATCAATACCCATAATAGCCATGACTTCAGTGTTTTCAGTGTTCATGTCAGTAGCTGCTAACAGGTGATGAGAATTTGCAACTTAGCTTGACTATGAAGACAAGTCAAAGAGGATTGTTGCTATGGTTACTGGTCATGCATGTGCAGGGTTATTCCAAACAAAATATGTTTAAACATTTTTCTGCAATCAGTGGGTAGTTGAAGACAAGTTCTATCAGTAATACACTTGATTTAGTCTGGTTGTTGTTGTTAAGTGCTGTGGAGTTGATTCCAACTCACAGCGATCCTGTACAAGTGTCCAAGGAAGATCTGGTGGGTTTGAACAGCTGACCTTGTAGTTTGCAGTCCAGTGCTGATCCTCCAGTACTACACCAGGAGTCCCTTAGTCTCTTTTGTTGTTGCTGTTGTTGTTAAGTGCTGTAAGGTTGGTTCCAACCCATAATGACCCTCTATAGGGTTTCCGAGGAGCGGCTGGTAGGTTTGAACCACTGACCTTGTAGTTCAAACTGACCTTATGTCCCAGCGCATTATTAGGCAGTGCCACAGTACCTTTAAAAAAGAGATATTTTTACGCCTTGGAAAAATGTATAGAAAGGTCAGGGCTAATAACAAATTTTTAACAAAGTTCAAGTGAACATGGTTCCACATCATTGAAATTTTGCAGCAAGGTTACAGGAACACTGTCCCACAGTTTTAAAGTGGGTCAAATGTTTTAAGGAAGGTCATGAAGACCTCAAATATAAGCCAAGACTATCAATGTCAGTGAATGAAGAAAGTGTGAATGAAGTTCAGAAACTGATGGAAGAAAACTGTAGAATTGCCGTTAAGGTGATGATAGCTACTGAAGTCGTGATCTTTCATGGTTCAGCATTTTCCATTTTAGACAAACATCTAGGTCTCCACAAGCTTTTGGCTCGACGGGTACCCAAAGTGGTGTGCAAAGATCACCTAGTTCAAATAGCTGACCTTTCCAACAGTCTCCTAAACAAGATTAAAGCTAATGAAGAGAATTTAAGGGAACGAACAATAACTGGTGTGAGCCTTCGATTTACCAATATGATCCAGAAAGAATGATCCAAACAAACCAGTGACTTCTGAGGAGATCTGCTGGGCTAGTTAAATTCAAGGCAGAGAGAGGTCATCTCACAAGGTCATGGTGACTGTTTCTGAGATACTAAACATATCATCTTTATTGATTTTATTGAAGGACACATGACAACTTCAGGCACTTAATGGGACAAAGTTTTAAGAAAATTGAAATCATTGGTGGAAAAAAATTCCAGAAAAGTTGTACTGAAGGTATTTTTTTCCATTACAACATTTCACCTGCTCTTTCTGTGAGGGTAGCAAGGGATGGCCTATGAGAATTTTGTTGAAAAACATGCTATTTGTTTTCTAAGCACAAAGAACATTTCAAAGGAACATGATTTGAGTTCCCCAAAGGATGCCCAAACTGCCAGTTTGACCTGATGCAAAATGAGCAGGGAAAGATTAAAGAGATAGAAACACAGCCTTCAGAGGTTGATAGACCTAGATGGAGGATATGTGGAAGAACGGTAGATTCACATTTTGATATTTTTTAAATAAATGTTTCTATGATTTTTCAGCAAAAATGATGCTACTTGGAGTAAGAAAGGTAGAGATGGAAATATGGATAATGTGTAGGAATCAGGGTGCATTTTAAGGGTGGATTGTGATGTCATTGCTAGGAGCTTGGACATGAATGCTGAGGTGAGGAGGCATATGTAGGCATGCCCAGAAAACTGGTGGTATTAACATTCTGAAAGTCTATAAACATGAGAGAAAAAGGAAATCTCAGGGGAAAAAAAGAGTTGATGAGAGAAGGAACCAGGATATGGTGGTTCTCACCAAAAGATGATCTCCTAATGAATCACACACTTGTATGATCCCCCAAGTTATGACTTGCTTCTAATAGCAGAATATGACAAATGTCTGGAGTGTCATTCTCATGATTGTGCTATGCTATATAAGGCTCCCTCTTAACAGTTGGAAGTGAGATATTTTCTTCTTGACCATAAAGAATCAAACAGCCACATGTGCATGGAGAGGGTCTCTTGGCAGGAAAATGTGGGTGGTCTATAGAATCTCAGGAAGCCTCCAGACAACAGCCAATAAGAAGACAATGTGTTCAGTCATACAGGCACACAAAGGGAATTCTGCCAACAAATTGAATGAGCTTGAAAGTGGATTCTTCTCAAGACTGGCAGCCATATGAGAGCACAGCCCCGTCAAAACATTGACTGTAGACTCCATGTGCACAAAAACTGTGGTATAGTAAATGTCTGTTATTTTAAGCTGCTAAATTTGTGGTAAATTAACTTGCAGCAAATAGAAAAAATAATAGACAAGACTATAAGAAACAAAGATTTCGATTACAGAAAAGAAGGTGAGTGAAAATGCATCATGAAATTGGTCACTAAGTTTGGAGCAGCCCAGCCTTCTCTGGACTTCATAAGCAATAACAACTCTGGGAAAGGGAATGAAGTCACATATGAAAATGGAAAGTTTGTTTGAGAATAATTACAGTGCAGCTTTAGTATCTGGTGGATCCAATGTATTGTTAGGGTCCAGTGAACATGGTAGAGCCCAACAGATAAAGACAGCAGTGAAGTGTCCAGCTGAAGTGTCCACCGGCTTTGTCAGTGCCAATTGCCCAACTGAAGAGGTAGGAGCTGCACTCACTATAAAAACCTTCATGGTGATACCCAGGAAAAATGCTTCTAAATTACAATAAATGATCACACCAAATGGTTCTTGGACAGGGAACTAGAAAAAATTGGTTTCTTAAATCAAGTAGATTCAATGCAATATAAACAATATTCAGTTTTATTTTTCTCTAACCACTTTCCTGAAGCAAGAGATTCAAGAGATTCTTGAATTCAATAATTCAAGCTGCAAGAGATTCTTCTTTCATACGCAGTGCTGATATCTCAGACTGGGTTTTGAGGTATAAAAATTGCTTTGGGGGTGATAAAAAAGTCCAAGATCCAATTTTAGATTCATCATTTTCCTTCTGGTTGAGAATCGGATCAATGTCCAAGTCCCAGCAATGGGGAAAGAGAGTAAGCCCTGCTCTTTGGATCTCCAACCTCTTGCCCATTCACTATACCTGTTTTTCACTTCTAGGCCTGGAAAAGGAGGGAGAAAAACAATTTTTACTTGAATATGCGGCTAAGCCCAAAGGCATTATTTCTAGGGTTCCAGTTCATACGTGCACATTTTTATTCCAAAGAGGTATTGATAAATTTTCTTGAAGGACACAGGATGATTCTGAGGACTCATTATGAAGAAATTTTAAGAAAATGGAGAACTGCCTTGGTTGCATGGAGGACTTTGTTTCTACCACAACAATGTGCCTGTTCATTCTTTAAGGATAGCCAGGGCTGTCCTAGGAGAATTTCACTGGGAAACCTTACCCCATCTGCCCTACAGCAATGGTCTTGCCCCTCCAGACATCTTTTTGTTCCCCAAACTCAAATAATATTTCAAAGGACCATGATTTAAGACCCTCAATTTACCTGGTGTGAATTTAAGAATACAAAATTCTTCAGAGAAGAGTTAGAGAGATGGAAACACTGCCTTCAGAATTGTATAGATCCAGAGGGAGGAGACATCAAGAACATTAATTCTACATCCTAGTATTTTTGTTAAATAAAGTTTTTTTTTTTTTATGATCTTAGAGCAATATGTTTTCACTTTCCCTGGTAAGTGTTTTTATATCCTGAAACTGGTACCACCTAGGATGGGGCCACTCCATTTGTTCATTCTTTTGAAAACCCCAGTGCAACCTTCTTTAGGCACAATTCAGCGATGAGGACAATGTGTGCTCTGACTGGCTTCTTGCACACACCTTCTGCTCTTGTTCTGTCGCAGGTCCGTGAATGAATGACACACGAGTGGACAGTCCTTTCAGGAAGAATCACTTCTGCATGTTGCAAGCCATTTACCTTCCACGAGTCCATAGCAAAATCTGTACATCATCTACCAAATTTTGCAATTTATAAGTTGCAAACTCATCACAAGGGGTTCCAGTTTCTCTGCTTCAGATATTTCTGGATTCATGAAGAAATCAGACTCTAGCCTTACAGAAATCAGACTCTAGCCCTGAGAGTCTCCAGGCTCCACAGCAGGTTCTCCCAGAACTTCTCAATACTCAGATTCAGTAGCTACACTCAAGGGCATGTGTTTCCTGCTTTTGGGTCGGCATCCTTCTGGGACTGATGTAGCACAAATGCAACCCCAAACTCAGTGAATGATTCTGACACATTCCCTACAATGCATCTTGAGATGAGGAAAACTTTTCCCCTCCCCTTATCCTTTACTCTCAACTTTTAGACATTTCCTTTACAATATTTAATTTGATGAATTAAGAATCTGCTTTGAAAAATACTTTAAAGTCTTTGTTTCATGGGAATCCCTGGGAGATGCAAAAGTTTAACTCACTTGACTGACTAGCCAAAAGATTTGAGGTTCAAATCCATTCAGAGGTGCCTTGAAAGAAAAACCTAGCAATCTACTTCTAGAAAATAAGCCATTGAAAACTATGAAGGATATCTTCTCTAACACACACCGTGACCCTGAGTTGGAATCAACTGAATGACACTGTTTTTGTTTTTCTGTTTCCGTTCATCTCAGACACATCTAGAAATTTTGAAAGCTGATCATTGATGAACTAGTTGTTGTTGTTAGGTGCCATCGAGTCGGAACCGACCCATAAGTACCTTATGCACAGCAGAAAAAAACACTGCCCAATCCTGGGTCAACCTCACTACTGTTGCCACACTTTGAGTCCATCGATGCTGTCACTTGGCCAATCCATCTCGTTGGAGGTCTTCCTCTTTTTCTCTGACCCTTCACCTTACAAAACATGATATCCTTCTCCAGCGACTGGTCCTTCCTGACAGTATGTCTAAAGTATGAGAGACGAAGTTTGGCTATCTTGGCCTCTAAGGAGCACTCTGGTTGCACTTCTTCCAGAATGGATCTATTGGTTCTTTTGGCAGCCCATGGCACTTTCAATATTCTCCTCCAACACCATGACTAATCAGTAGACTTTCTTTAATAGGTGCACTGCTTCCTCATGTTCCAATACTCAATCAACTTGGGAGTATTACTTGATTTCTGTACCCTGGTGTGGTGCTGTGGGTTGATGAGCCAGACTGCAAAGCCATTTGAACTGCGAGGTTGATGGTTCAAGCTTACCAGCTGCTTCTTGGAAACCCTATACAGGACCTCTATGAGTCAGAAGCAACTCAACAGCACTTTACAACAACAACAACAACAACAACAACAAACTAGGGAGGAAAAGAACTGAGACTTCAGAATGCCATCCAGCATTTTCCAAACAATGAGAGCTCATAGGTTCTCATGAAAAGCTAGATATTTACTTAAGAAACCTATAATAAATAGTATAATTGAAAAATTTTAAAGACTAGCCTAGGAAGCAGATGACAAGAAAAAGCCAGCTGGTTTTAGAATGAAATCACGTCCCACAAATTCTCAGTTTAATAATAATAATAAAAGAAACTAAGTATTATATATTAGATAGTCCAAAGGGAAATATTGAAACATAAAATTTTTAATGTGTCTTGCTCATTTAATTTATAAAATAAAATATCATGTAAGCAGGATCTACATTCTACCAAATTAATGTTAACAGTGGATGTAATTTATCTGTAAAAAAGTTAAGACAGAAGTCAGCTAAGAGACTGCCAGATATTACTGCATGAAAAGAGAGAGAGAAAAAAAAGAACACTGTTC
>NW_006408666.1:1919305-1921138 GCF_000296735.1 Chrysochloris asiatica | reverse complement strand
GAACTGCTGACCTTGCGGTTCACAGCCCGATTCGTAACCACTATGCTACCAGAGCTCTGATGATGATATGATAGTTCAAAGAAATACCACCCAACCTTCCTCAACATAGAAGGAGATCCTGTACTTTCATTTTACTTATTTGTTGATCAAGCTAACGTGCATTTCTATTTGTTTGGGCTCAATGTATTCTACAGAAAAAAGTTTTGTATTTTCCTCAATTATCAGAAGCCAGGAGGGGCTCAGATAACATTACGTTACCTTTACTTAGATGCTCCTTCGCCACTTTTTTCTTCTTTTTTATTTGTGTGGCCTTCAGGATTTCAATAATCAAGTTGAGATACCACAAGAATATTTGGGATCTATTTGTATTCCAAATTCATTCAAAATAAGATTTGAAATCTTAGAGGACATGAATCTACCCTCCTTCATCATTATATATAATGATATATACAAGAGGGTTTCTAAAAGTTTTGGGAAAATGAAATATAAAGATAATGATTTTGTTGTTGTTGGTTGTGGTGAATTGAGAGAAGATTTACAGGGAAGATTACCAGTTTTGCATTCAACAAATCTTATACTTGTTCCACCTCAATGTCTGTAATTAGTTTGGTGTTGCCCCAACTCCACTGTGGGCCTACTTCCATTTCAGGTTCCTTGCCATCCCTTCTGAACTTTGTTATTAGGTAAATTTTGCCCTTTTGATCTTACATGAATGACAATTCCATGGTGAACATGCCATACTAGTCTTGTTGTCCCCATATATACCTATCTAGTGATTGGCTGAAAAATTGGACCATGAGGCTCCACATTTCTGTCTCTGTATCCAGGTCCTTCTAATGTGATCCCTTTCTGAGCAGTGGGTAGTGTTACTTGGGCACAATCTAGTTCTTCTGGTCTAAGAGTCATGGCGAATGATGTTCTGCTCCATTGGTCCACTGGACAATTTGATCACAAACATCTTCAATTTCCATCATTCTTGTTTCTTCCACACACAGAAAGACCAATGTTTGCATCTCAGATGCCCACTCGTGAGATTTTACAATCCCAGATGTTAACAACCAAAGCAGGATGTACAGCATTGTCTTTGTAGACTATGTTTTGCCAATTGACCCTGTTGTCCCCTGAGAGTACAGTCCTGAGCCCCCAGGCCAAGGAGCTCATTGCCTTAAGGGGTTTGATAAGATCCATGAAGTTTTCATCATCTGCCCTCTGTATGCTCTGTGCTCTTTCAAACCCTTTTAGATTTGTGAATGTATTCCGACTCTCCATCCCATACCTATTCAGCCTGTGTCTCTATCCATGTATTTCCCTGTGAATACTGCGGTTGAAGTGTTGTGTGCAAAACAATGTTGTTGTTGCTGTTAAGTGCGGTCAAGTCGGTTCCAATCTATAGCGACCTTGTAAAGGGTTTCCAAAGAGTGGCTGGTAAGATTGAACCACTAACCTTATAGTTCAAAATGACTTCGCAGTCCAGCACATGAACACACAACACCACACCAGGACTCCAGGGCATAACAATATTTACTTGTGATTCTTTCAACACTTGCATACCTCCTGTGTCTTCACTTTTCTTCATCTTTGTTCTGCCAAACTGTTTTTCCTGGAGGGTTCTACTATGCATGAACACAGACCTCCTCAAAATTTAATGTGACAATTTTCATTAAAAACCAAATGGCCACCACTCTTCTATCAGTTTGTCTTACTGTGGTGGCTTGAGAGTTGCTGTGATTCTGAAAGCTATACCACCCTTATTTTAAATATCAGCAGGGTCACCCTTGGTGGACATGTTTCAGATGAGCTTCCAGACAAAGACAGACTAGGAAGAAAGAGTGA
>NW_006408666.1:1915175-1918068 GCF_000296735.1 Chrysochloris asiatica | reverse complement strand
ATCCTATGTATAACAAAATATAAAATCATGTTATCATACTGTGTATATAGTTTAATGGAGAACATTTGTATTCAAATATATTTCTAAAGGTTAAAAAATATAATTAATTTGAATGGTTTCATGACATTCCCATGTAACGGTTATGAGTTGGGCTGTTAACTTCAAAGTCAACAGTTGGACTCTACCAGTCACTCCATGGGAGAATGATAAAGCCTTCTGCTGCTGTAAGATTTACAGCCTCGGAAAGCCTATACAGTGTTGCTATGAATCACAACCAACACCATGGCACAAAACTACCACCACCACTAGTGCCTTATAATCCTTTATTTTTAGCAAATATATATTGAACTGAATACTTATTATGTGGCAGAGTATGAGTTAGATCCTGGGAATATAGTAATTTGTAAAGCAGATTTAGTTACTGTATACAGACAGTAAGTACTTGGTGGTGGTGATGATAGTGGTGGTGGTGTGCCATCAAATAGGTTCTGACTTATAGTGAATCTGCACAGCGTTTCTGAGACAGTAAACCTTTATGAAAACAAAAAGTCTTGTCTTTCTCCGATGGAGCAACTGGCAGATTTGAATTATTGAGCTTGCGATTAACATTCCAGCATGTAACCACTACACTACCAGGGTTTCACAGATACTACTTAGGTAAATTAATCAGTGACTGAAGCACAGAAGTATAGATTTATAAGTAAAGTGTTAGCCAATTAGGTACATTGGAATATGAGACTATCTGATGGAGAATTTGTCTGGTTGGGAAATCAGGAAAAGAGGAAAATATTACTGAGCTGAAATCTGAGTGAGTAGTCAAAGTGACTGGGTCAAAAAGATGGAGTAGAACAAGAAAGTATGCTTCAGCAGAGGGAAGGACATGTGCAAAGCCAAATGACAGGAGACCTGTTGGCATATTTGAAAATCTGTAAGGTCAATATTACAAAGCCCAGAGGACTAGAAGTACATAATGGGAGAAGGATGGAGCAGTAGATTTAGGTCAGATCAATTAGGGTTTCTGAGCAACAAAAAAGGATTTATTTTCATCCTGTGAAATGTTTTTAGTTGCTGAAGAGATGAAAGTGGGGTGAGGAGAATTGGATTTCAGATGGACCATTCTGGCTATACTGAAGGGAAATCAAGTAGAGGAACGAGGGTCAATTAGAAGCCAATTTGAGGGTTAAAATTAAAAAAAAAAAATGCTGTTAAAGATGGCTTGTACTTTGGGGAGACTAGGGAACTCTGAGCCCATGGATGAGGACCTAGCCACAGAGGGACAGGGTTGAGAGTAAAGCATCCAGCTGATACGAAGGTGGGGGTGGGGG
Organism: Chrysochloris asiatica; assembly: GCF_000296735.1. NCBI lineage: Eukaryota > Metazoa > Chordata > Mammalia > Afrosoricida > Chrysochloridae > Chrysochloris > Chrysochloris asiatica. Next base: position 1,916,743 of record NW_006408666.1, on the reverse strand, counting down.
GAACACAGGAATGCCCAAACTTTCACACAGTACAGACATGGCATAGTTTCAATGGCTTGATGGCCAGAGCTAGACTAGAGGAAGATAAGGAAATTTGATAAGGGACACAAGTGTAAATTGCTTCAATTTAATGAACTTGACTTATACTTATGGATGAATGAGTATAGGTCAAAAATACCAACTGAGAGGGAAGGAGTCTTCACATCAAGGATCAAACCTATCCCCTCAGTATACAGGGTTGATAGAGAAGGGAAGCATTGGCCCACAAAGTTCTTTGAAATGCAAGGTCAGTGGTTCAAACTCAACATTCGCTTCTCAAAACCTCTATACAGTGTTACTAGGAGTCAGAACCAACTTGATGGCACTTAGCAACAACAATTCACATCTCAGGTTTTTATTTTCTTTTGTAGATTTCTCAAAATTGAATGAACATGGAAATGAGTGCATGCATGTTTTGAGATTGATGACATACAAGTTACATAAATTTTTATTACCTTAAGAAAGAGCTTCAAGAACCAATAAGACTAAGTTCTGATTTCTCAACAGAAACTACTTAGGCAAGAAGGCAATGGTATTACATATACAAAACTTTGAAAGAATATAATTGTCAAACAGGAGTCTTATACCCAGCAAAGCAAAATTACACCAGCAAAATGATGGTGTAATTGGGATATATCCAGATAAACAGAAATTAAAAGAATTTGTAATAACCAGACCAACTTTACAAAAAATACTGAAGGGCCTTCTTTGGACTGAGACCCAACAACAGCAGACAACAACTTAAGATTAACATACATGACAACAGCACCCAGACCTCAGTCCAGATACAGAAGTATGCAAAGTAAAACAAACATACAAGACTTAAAATAAGGAACCAGAGATATCAATTTATAATAAAATCAACTACAAAGCAAGAAGAAGTAGTGTAGATACAGAACTTCCAAATGGCAAGAACTTCAAGAACATTTTGAGATGAAATGCTTTAAGCAGGGAAAATTTAGTTAATTACAGGGTAACCTCAAAGAAAATTAATACACTTTCCTATCAAAATAAAAAAGAAGAAAATCAGAAAGATTTAGTAACCATTAGATACTCATTAGTATTGGAAAATAAATAAGTGTATTGGGCTTTGCCTACTAATTTGGTTTTGATATTTCATAAAATACAAGGTAAAGAGAGAGAGAAAAAAGAGAGCGTTTTGGGTTATTCTATAAAAATTAAAGGAAATACCATCTTATGAGGCAGATCTTTTTTAGCAGCAGTGGAGTTTTTCATTTATTTATTTATTATTCAGATCATTTTATATAAAATATTTAAATGAAAATTTTAAGATGTTTCCTAAATGTTTCCTCCCAGAGTCCATCTGAAAACAAAAAATGACAATGTAGTGAACAATAATTCCTTGAAGTCCTCCTTTGTACATTCAGAGATGATATTATTGAAGTGTGTTGTTTTTTGAAAAAATATCTCCTGCATTCATACTTTTAGTTCTTCATATATCAATTGTGTTAGCTATCAGACATTTCAAAAAAGATTGAGATGAGAAATAAATTTGAATTATTTTATTT
>NW_006408666.1:1912078-1912815 GCF_000296735.1 Chrysochloris asiatica | reverse complement strand
CACTTCTAAGACAGATAGGTTTGTTCTTTTGGCAGCCCAAGCTACTTTCAATATCCTCCTCCAACACCATAACTCAAAAGCATCAATTCTTCTATGGTCTTCCTTATTCACTGTCCAGCTTTCACATGCATATGAGGTTATAGAAAATATCATGGCTTCAGTCAGGTGCATCTTAGTTCTCAAGCTGACAGCTTTGCTCTTCAAAACTTTCAAAAGGTCTTGTGCAGAAGATTTGCCTAATGCAATTCATTTGATTTCTTGACTGCTACTTCCATGAGTGTTGATAGTTGATCCAAGAAGAATAAAGTCCTTGAACAACTTCAATCATTTCTCCATTGATAAGAATGTTGTTTATTGCTCCAGTGGTGAGGATTTTTGTTTTCTGGACATTGAGATGCAATCCATACCAAAGGTCATGGTCTTTGATCTTCATCAGTAAATACTTTAAGTCCTCCTCACTTTCAGCAAGCACGGTTATATCATCTGCATATCAGAGGTTGTTAATGAATCATCCTTCAATCCTGATGACACGTTTTTCTTCATATAACTCAGTTTCTTGGATTATTTGCTCAGCACACAGGTTGAATAAGTGTGGTGAAAGAATACAACCCTGTTGCACACCTTTCCTAATTTTAAGCCATTCAATGTGCCCATGTTCTGTTCGAACTGCGTCTTGGTCCAGGTTCAGATTCCTCATGAGCAAAATTAAGTGTTCTGGAATACTCATACTTCACAAT
>NW_006408666.1:1905653-1911063 GCF_000296735.1 Chrysochloris asiatica | reverse complement strand
TTTAGGTGGGATATATTCAAGGTTATATTTTTGCTCTCATGGCCTTGTTTTCACTTTATTCAGCTTTAGTTTGAAGCAACTCACAAGCCACACCTAATCTGTCAGTTTGTCATACTGTGGTGGCTTGTGAGTTGCTGTGATTCTGGAAACTATACCACCGGTATTTTGAATAACCAGCAGGGTCATCCATGGTGGACAGGTTTCAGATGAGCTTCCAGACAAAGGCAGACTAGGAAGCAGGAGTGAAAAACTACTTCTGAATATTTAGTCACTGAAAACTTTATGAATAGCAGAGAAACACTGTCAGATATAATGCTGAAAAATGAGCCCTCAAGTGGGAAGGCACTCAAAATGCAACTGGGGAAAAACTGCCTCCTCAAAGTAGAGCTGACCTTAATGATGTGAATGGAGTAAAGCCCATGGGAATAAAGCTCATGGGACCTCCCTTTGCTGATGGGGCACAACTCAAAATGAAGAGAAACAGCTGTAAACATCCATTAATAATCAGAACATGGAATATATGGAGTATGGATGTAGGAAAATTAGAAATTGTCAAAAATGAAATGGAACACATAAACATCGAAATGGACTGGTATTGGCCATTTTGAATCTGACAACCACATGGTTTACTATGTTGGGAATGACAAATTGAAAAGGAATGGTGTTGCATTCATTGTCAAAAAGAATATATTCAGATCAGTCATGAGGTAAATGCTGTCTGTGATAGGATAAAATCAATGTCCCTACAGGGAAGACCAGTTAATACCACTACTATTCAAATGTACATACCAACCACTAAAGCGAGTGAAGTTGAAATTGAATAATTCTATCATCTTCTTCAATCTGAAATTGATCAAACATGCAATCATTACCGGTATTGATCATTACCGGTGATTGGAAAGCAAAGGTTGGGAGCAAAGAGGAAGGATCAGAAGTTGGAAAATATGACCTTGGTGATAGAAATGATGCTGGAGAATACATGATAGAGTTCTGCGAAATCAATGATTTGTTCATTTCAAATACCTTCTTTAGACAGCATAAGAGATGACTGTACACATGGACCTAACCAGATGGAATACATATAAATCAAATTGACTACATCTGCAGAAAGAGATGATGGGAAAGCTCTATATCATCAGTCAAAACAAGGCCAGGGACAGATTGTGGAACAGACCATCAATTTCTCATATTCAAATTCTTTCTCATAGTAACCCTAATAAGGTTTCTGAGGAGTGACTGGTGAGTTTGAACTACCTGCTTTTCAGTTAGGAGTACATTGCTTATCCTTCAGTTCTAAACTAGGACTCCAACTAGACTGTGTGGATTAGAACAAATTATGGGAACCATTGTGAAGAGTGGGTATTCCATAACATTTAATTGTGATCATGAGGAACCTATGCATAAACCAAGAGGCAGTTGTTCAAACAGAACAAGGGTTACTGAATGGTTAAAATCAATAAAGGTGTACACCAGGTTTGCATCCTTTCACCATTGTTATTCAGTTTGTACATTGAGGAAATAATCTACAAAACTGAATTATATGAAGAATATGTGCCATCAGAGTTGGAGTTAGACTCATTAACAACTTGTGATATGCAAATGATGTACCCTTGCTTGATGGAAGCAAAAAGGATTTAAAATACTTGCTGATGAAGATCAAAGACTAAAATTTTCAGTATGGATTGCATGTTAGTGTAAAGAAAACAAAAATCTTCACAACAGGACTAATAAATAATTTCATTATACATGGAGCAAAGATTGAAATTGTCAAAGACTGCATTTTACATGGATCAACAATCAACACTCATAGAAACAGCAGTTAAGAAATCAAAGTATGTATTGCATTAGGCAAATCTGTGCCAGAGGACTTCTTTTAAGTGTTAAAGAGCAAAGATGTCAATTTGAGGACTCAGGTCTGACGGATCAAGCCACAGTGTTTTCAATCATGTCATATATATGTGAACTAATTGATGTATTTGAGCCATGGTATTGGAGAAAGTACTGAATGCACCAGAGAACAAACAACTCTGTCTAGGAGGAAGTATAACTAGAGATCTTAGAATGAAGGATGGCAAGACTTTGTCTCTAGTCCTGTGGATGTGTCAGGATAGAACAGTCCCTGGAGAACGACATCTAGTTTGGTGAAGTTAAAGGAGGTATAAAAAAGGAAGAACCCCAGTGAGATGTATTAAAACGTGGTATCAGCAATGAGCTCAAATATAACAGCAATGGTGATGGTGGTCCAGGACTGGCCACTGTTTCATTCTCTTGTGCTGGGTTTGCTATGAGTCAGAACTAACTCAAGTCCACCTAAAAATGATAACAACACTACAGATATTTGAGTTCATATTCTACACAAACTTACCTTGAATTCAGAAGTAAATCATTTTCTTTTTCCTTTATCTTATTTTCCCTTTAGCTCTGTTTCTTATCTATTCTAGTGCAAATTTGTATTTTATTGTTAGAAATGTCTGTTCTGCTTTTGGAATCCTGGTGTGATGCTGTAGGATAAGCACTGGACCATAAGGTCTGTCTCAACTCCATTCAAATCCATCAACCACTACTCAGAAACACTGTCTAGGGTCACTATGAGTCAGAACCAACTGCAATGCACTTAACAGCAACAGAAGAACATTCTACTTGTGTTGGTCCCATGGTGGTTCCGAGGTAGAATTCTCACCTCCCAGGTACTAAGCCCTGTTTCCATTTACAACCAGTACACTTCAAGCATTGTCACCTTGTATCTGGCAAAGGAGGTTTGTATCTGGCAAAGGAAGTTTGCGTGGTGATAGCACACCCAACACTGGTGGCTACAGACTAAGGCAGACAAGGATGAAAGATCTGGTGAACTACTTTTGAAAATTAACCAATGAAAGTGCTTCAGTCTCAATGTGTCTAGCATCGCAATCAACTCAACAGTATTTAATGGTAATAATTTTATGCTTCTTTTTACTTCATGTGTGGGTGGGTGTTAACTTTATTTCTATTTTCAATGCTTTCACTGAACTCTTCCACAGGCTATTTTTTAAATGAGATATCAGTTTTTATCTTGTTTATTTATGTAATTCTCCTTCTAAAATAGTCTTAATCCCCTTTGGCTTTCACGCTAATTTTTCTCTTGTAGCAATTTAGTATGGGTCCCATTTATTTATGACAACTTTGAATGGAAAGTGTTCTATCTGAGTCAGTTTCAGTATTGAATACACACAATCAAGAGATTGGGTTGGCTCATCTGACTGCTCACATTGTTTTTGACATCTCAAGTTACTTTCTCACCTAATTCTGTGCATACTCTAACTTCAGGACATACTACACACCCCACCATCACCTCCACACTACCACACCCCACCCCACCCATCCACAATTGAGTAAGAAAATCACTTGGGCATGCATTTCTTGGTTCATAGGTCTTTATTTGGTCATTTTTAATATGGTCAGCATTTAATAGGGCGCTTGACTTAGTGGATACTCACCAAATATTTTTGACTAAATAAGCAGGTGAATAGATAAAGTTTCTTTCATAGAGAAAAGAAAAAGCCTTTGAGTCCAGAAGATTTAAATTAGCTACTTTATTGAAGTAATGTAATATCAAAGTGCCTTTCCTTCTCTGAGAATGTAGAGATTAAAAAAAAAAAAAAAAAAAGACAATAATGACTACCTTGGGACACTTGACCAGTTAATTTCTGTGAAGTGGAAGGTCAGAAAGTTCATTCTTATGGCTGCCTCAATAAATGAAGTACCAGGCAATGATTTGTACTTGTTAGTGTGGGTCAACAGAGCTAATATGTTGGACAGGCTGAATGTTTCAGAAGAGAGGGCAATATAAAAAGACCACAGTTGAAAATCAAAATGTTTTAGTAGACATTGCCACGATTATGTTTAATTCCCATAAACCTAACATTCAATAAATTTAAAGTTTTGATACAAACCATTCTACGGATAATCTTTATTCACCACTTCTGTCAGGATTGTGGTTCAAAATATAATCTGTTATGGATGTATCTTCCCACAAGGACCGAAAATGCAGTAGTCACCATAGATAGTATCAGCAATTGTTTTAGTAAACAATAAAGGACTTGACAGAATAAGTCAACTAGATTTATGTAGCACCAATTAGTCATTTTTTTCTTTGTAAATCTACTTAGCAAAGCATCCAAACTACTCTTTGTCTTTAGGTATCCAAAGGAAATGTTGTAGAGAAAATGAAAAAAAGTATGCATATACATACACGAGGGTGAGCCAAACATTACCTGCACTTATGCTATATAAAAACACCTGTCCACATCCATGGCTGATGACAACATTGAGCAAGCATATAAAATTATTCTGTGGAATAGAAAAGTGACAGTGGATTATCAATTGCAAATTAGCCCTGGTTCTGCCTATGAAATTATCCACCATAGACTTGGGTTTCAAAAAGTTTGTGTGAGATGGGTACTGAAACAACTCACAGAAGACCATAAACGGAAGTGTTTGGACATCTGCAAACAAACTTTGGAGTGACAGTCAAAGGAAGGTAAAATTATATTTAAAAGAAAAATCGTTACTGATGACAAGACATGGATTCATCACTACAAGCCTGAAAATAAATGGTAGAGTATGGAATGGAAACATACTTAATCACTGAACAAGAAAAAGTTTAAAAGTCAACCATCATCTGGAAAATCGATGCTTACAGTTTTCTGGCATTCTCAAGGGCCAGTATTGGAATGCTATCAGGAAAAATGTTCAACCATCAACAGTGCTTGTTACAGTGACATGTTCACTGAAGAACTGAAGCCTAAACTTCAGATTAAACACAAAGAACTGCTATCCAAGGGCATTGTGATCTTGCATGGCAATGAACGCCCACACACCTCTGCCCACACTGTTGACACTCTACAAAAACTTTATTTGGAAGTGTTAAAGCATCTTCCCTATAGTCCTGATCTTGCTCCATTAAACTTTCACCTGTTTGATCCCCTGGAAGCAGCTCTTCAAGGATGAAGATTCACCTCTGATGAAGAAGTGAAGACAGCGGTGCATTCATGGCTCATAAGTCAGCCTAAAACATGTTTTAATAAGTGGATATTAAAGGTTTTTGACAGATAGACAAAATGTCTTAAAAATAAAATAGATTATGTCAAAAAATGATGGGTTTGTCATTTCTAAAAGTTGGTTAAAATAAATTTTACAGCCAGAGTGCAGATGATTTTGACTCACACATATCTATCTGTCTATCTATCTATCTATCTATCTATCTATCTATCTATCTATCTATCTATCTATTTATCTATCTATATCTATATCTATTGTTAAATGTCATCGAGTCAATTCCAACCCATAATGATCCTGTATAGGGTATAGGGTTTCCAAGGAGCAGCTGGTGAACCATCAACCTTGCATTTCAAATGACTTTGCAGTCTAATGC
>NW_006408666.1:1894248-1905451 GCF_000296735.1 Chrysochloris asiatica | reverse complement strand
TATACATATATATATATATAGATAGATAGATAGATAGATAGATAGATAGATAGATAGATAGATACTCATATACTCATATATGTCTCTCTTTGAGAGACAGACATACATGAGTATATGAATTCTGGTGTACTGTTCAAGGATAAACATTAGACCACAAGGTCAGTTTGAACCACAAGGCTGACTGTCAAACTCACCAGTCACTCCTCGGAAAACCTATTCTACAAGGTTATTATGAGTAGGAACCAACACTAGAGAAACTAACAATAATATATATATACATATGAAGTAGAATTTCAGAGTCAATTCTAGGAAACTTTGTGATCAAAGTTATGATAAGTTCATGAAGAGTTCCAATTACTGAAAGCAGTGCTATTGGGAATAAAGTGATGCTTCCAATGAATTCATCACCAGGATTATAGTTGGTCTTGTGGATGGCAGCTGTCAAGTCAGCACTGACTGATAATGACCCTATGTACAACAGAACGGAACACTTCCCAGTCATGTGCAATCCTCACAATTGTTGTTACATTTAAGTCCATTGCCATCACCTTGGGAGACTTCTCCTTTTTCCCCTGACTTTACTTTCTCTCCTGATAACATGTCCTTTGGGAATTTCATTCTGCTGTGCATAAGGTCCTATGGCTTGGTACCAACTCAATGGCACCTAACAACAACAACAACATGTCCTTTCCCAGGGACTGATACCTTCTAATAACATGTCTGAAGTGTGACAGACAAAGGCTTGCCTTTCTAGCTCTAAGGAGCATTTTGGTTGTACTTCTAACACAGAATTTTTTGTTCTTTTGGCAATTCATGGTATTTTATTATTCTTCACATAATTCAACTGCATTGATTCTTCTACAGATTCCTTATTCATAGTTGGGTTTAGCATACATTAAGAACTCTTGCAGTTCCCTGTATTGCCTTTCCCCAAAAGAAACTAATAATTTTTTTTATATCCACTTTGTGTGAAACTCAAATCATACTTGATAAACCTGAAAAGATTAAGAAGAATGGTTGAGAAGAATACAGAGAGATGATACAGTGCTGACCTCCCAACATCCTCTCAAATTGCCGGAAACATAATTTAACGTGCTGCTAGGACATGGTCATTTCAACCTTCCTACCCAAAAAGAAGAGTGAGTCAAAATATCAACAAAATGTTTCCAATATGGTAATGCTATGCCACATTAAGTAGTTCATACAAGGACTTCCTTGTAATAAGTCAAATTTAGAAAAGACTAAACCTTTATTTTCCTTTTTTTCATTCTTGATGACAACAGTTCCTTCTTTCTCAAGACCCAGACTTAAGTTTCGGTTCAATCTGTCCTTTCCACAGAAGCATTTTGTCTAAAGAATTTCTCATTTAAAAAAACAAAAAATTAAAAACCTCAAGCCATGTAAATTACTTTTCCCTTTCACTCACTAAATTCAATATGTTTGGGGGAAAAAAATGAAATGAAAGACTAAAAAAAGACAGAAAAATAGAAAAAAAAGAGTGAGAGAAAAAGAAGAAAGGGGAAAAGCTGCTTTTTAAAAACTTCTTTGAGTATTTATACCACTTTGTTTTTTATTCACACAAGGGAAATAACAAGAGGTCCTCTGATGAATGTTGCAGATCGCCATGGTTACGGTTCAGAGATGCGGCAAAAAAGCAATTATGGTGGAACAGAAGAAAGAAATGCACTTCTTTGTCAGAATTTCATAACAGCTGTAATAACACTAGAGCACCCAAATGAATGTAAAATAACTGAAATATTGTGGCATGTTAAATGCCAGCACATTAAAGAATTGTATCTCAATGCCACATTATTTAAAACGACAGGAAGCATTAATTCCAGCTGCACCAAGGAGCTTGTTAAGAGATACACGGTGGGGGATGTAAACCAGCATCCATACAGGGAGGAGACTTCAACACGATGCGTGAAATACAATGCTGCTTGGAGGAGGGAAAAAGAAAAAAAAAGTATGTGCAAGAACAAATTCAAACTGATATCCAGAATTCATACCATTATGCACTGTTGAGACTGTCTCCCAATCTCTGCCCAAGCTTGTACAGCATGAAGACAGCGTGAAGAGCAACTTCTCAATCCTTCCCTTGCAGTGTGAGCTTCAAATACTCAAATACAAGTGTTCCTGCTGAGGCATGCTATTCCCAATTTATAGTGTAACCGGAAGAGCAGTGATAGCCATATTATTACTTCTACTCCTCAAGGAGTGGGGCGTGAGGTCAAGACCTTCTGTGGTGAAAGCCAGGAAGTCACTGGTTTCCATGAAGGGAAAATTCTTGCACCTTGTATGGTTCAAAGCTCCCAATTTTAAAATGTTCACGACAGAAGATACAGGCCCTAACATTCATGGGGCATATTTGTGTTTAGTGTAAAAATATTATTCCCTTTGCTGAGATAGGCATATAGGGATAGAATCCTGTCCCCTAAAAGAATGTATTGAAAAGGCCTAACCCCTGTGTCTGTGGATGTGGCCTTGATTGGGGAAAATAAAATATCTCTGTGCAGATATTTTTAGTTACGTTGTATTGGCATAGAAGTGGGTATTAATACAGATCCTTTCTGAAAGATACAGAAACAGTGTTTGCAAAGACCTTGAATTCAGACTTCTAGCATCCAGAATTGGCAGGCAATAAAGTCACTCACTCTGTGGTATTTTGTTGTGGCAATCCTATGAAATTAAAGCATTTTCGCAGCCACACATGACTACAAACCACAAGATCCACGGTTCAAGTCTGCCAGTCACTCTATGGAAAAGAAGATGAGACTTTCTACTCCCATGAAGACTTAACGCCTCATAAACACAATTCAGGGTCACTATGAGTCAGAACCAACACAATGGCACTTCACAACAAGATCCACAAATGTAGGTTATCATATTCATCTGATACACAGATTTCTGTATCCTATAACTAGACCCTGTATGTAACTCACACTTGCAATACTGTAGCCAGAACAGGATTCCAAATGGACCATGATTCATGCTGTATCTTCACTTCAAGAATCCAGTGGAAACCACTTAACAACAACAGTGATCGTTTGGAAAATGCTGATGTAGTGCTGTAAAATTAACAACTGGACCCCAAGGTCAGTTTGAACCACAAAATTCAGTCTGAACAGCAAGATCAGTTCAAAACCACCAGTCACTCCTCGGAAACCCTACATAGGCTGTCTGTAAGTCGGAACCAAGTCAATGGCACTTAGTGAAACAATATAAACAACCCAGCTGTGATGTGGTACTGTAGGACACTCACTGCAAGGATAGCAATTCAAACCTACCAGCTGCTCTCGGAAACCCTATACAGAGGTCCTGGGAGTCAGAACCAACTGAACAGCACAACAACAATGATCAATGAGGCTAGAAGTCAAGGACTTGCCAATATGATCAGCATGAAACAATCTCTACCAAGAAGAAGGCCTAAGTCTTATGAATAGCTTTATTTTTAGGATTTGTCATTTAGAAAGTGTTTTCATATGCTTTATCATGATTCTTAAAAGAACTCTGTGAAGGAATCCATTGGAATTTGTCTCCTGACAAAGGAAATGAGAAAAGTTCAGAGTAAGTAAACACGTATGGCAAAGAGACATGGGTCTTTCTCTACCAAACTCCCATGTGTTTTCTCCAAGTGGTCATGGCAAATCCTGACATGTTCAAAGAGATCACATGCTCTCCAGCAGAGTGGCACTGACTAAGAGGAACTGTCTACATCTCCACAGCTCCTATTTTACTTACTGATGCTGCTTAGCAAACTACCCCAAGCTATGCTTAATGGCTTCAAGCAGTCCTTGTGTTATGGTCAGGGTTATGTGAATTGTTCATTTAGTAAGGGCACAGAGCAGACGGCTCCACAGTACTTGCGGGAATGGTTTTATAGCTTGGGATGGAGTCAGTTGATGTCTGTGGTTCTTGCTGTAAGCACTTGAAGACAGAAACAACTCCATGTGACCTCTCCATAGGCTTCCTCACAACGTGGCAATCTCTCCGCAGTCGGGCTTTCCTACAAGCCTTCTCCAGACTCCTGGCCCAAACATGTCGGGGTTTTCCCTCGACATAGTTGTCACGAGTGTTTGGTTCACGAGGAGGGGAGATCCAGTGGCGATAGGGATAGCGAAAGAATACACAGACAAACAGAAGAAGGGAGACAATGAGGCACCCCAAAACCAGGGTGGATACATCACTGGTGGGCAGGCTTGGGACTACAGGCATCATGGCCTCTGCAGGCAGCGACTCACTGCCCTGCAATCTTTAATGCATGCCTTCCAACCCGTAATGCACTGCTATCTTTACTCCATGCCTTCCAACCAGTAATACACCGCAATCTTTACTCCATGCCTTCCAACCAGTAATGCACACCTGGGGAGGCCCGGGCCTCTGTTTTATTTAGGGGAGGAGTTTCACACCAAGCTGGGAGGGACTAAAACAGGATACAGCTAACATCAGTAATTTTCCAGACATTCAGTTAACTTTACATCATACTTCACTGGTTCGAATCCCAGGCCAGCAACTTGGATTCTCAGGCCCAATTAACATATCTATAGCCCCTGAGGTCAGTTGGGGGAAGGTGAGAGTTCTGCAGGAGATGCCCAGGTGAATGGGCTGCACCTGGAAAAGGGATTAGGGAGGATGGGTTCTTTGTCTATAGAACAAAGAACCAAGAAGTAGCTAAGATATTTTTAGTTAATCCTTTGGAGAAAGGTTTAACCTTGCAACCTTTAGTCTCGGCCTTAGGAAAATATCACATTTATCTGTGGATTTTCAAAGGCTCCAGTGTATTAATTTAATATATATACCTGAATATTAATATGAAAGCAATTTTCCATTAACTGCCAGTGGCCTCATTTGTTACACTCAGCCCTAGAGGGCCTCGAACCTCTGACTAGTCTTACACGGTCTGCAACACAAACATCCCAGTGAAGAAGGCAGAAGCTGCAGCACTTTTTCTTCTAAGGATTTCCTATCAGTTGGTGATAATGATTCCTACTGTCAGCTGCTAACCAAATGGTTGAGGATTCTCATCTGCCCAGAAACACCTCAGAAGAAAGGCTTTGTGATCTCTGTCTGAAAAATCAACCGTCGAAAACCCCATGGAGCACAGGTTCTACTCTTGCACACATGGGGTGACTGCTGAGTCAAAGATGACTTGACAACAAATAGTTGTCTATTGGTTGAAGATGCCTTGAACCTACTCATATTTAAGGGATGAGAACAACAGACTCAACTTCCCTAAGGGAGGAAATGTTAAAATAATTTTAGGCCACACTTTAACACTGACACCACTCACTACTAAAGTGTACTCTCTCATCTTTAGGCACAATGGCTTTGAAAAATAAATTGCTAAAGAAACATATTAGTTGAAGATAAAAACATGTATTCTATGGTGCTTGAAAATGTTTACATTTGGTTCAGACTTATAAAGAATTATAAAGCAGTGTAGAGAACTATGGGAAAGCACAGAACAGGTAAGTTAGTATTAGTTCTTCATGAGACACAGAGATTGAAGGTGCTGATTCTAATCTGGGTATATTTATTAATCATTATACTGGCATGGCAAGGAGCTCTGGTAGCGTAGTGGTTACGAATCGGGCTGCGAACCTCAGTGACAGCAGTTTGAAACTACCAGCTGTTCTGCTGGAGAAAGATGAGGCTGTCTGCTCCCGTAAAGATTTAAAGCCTTGGAAACCCTGTACAGAGTCGTATGAGTCAGAACTGACTCCACGGCACATAACAACAACAACATACTGGCATGGTGCTATAGGATCAGCTTTGGACTGTGAACCTGAAGGTCGGAAGTTCAAGCCCACCAGCTACTCCTCGAAAATCCTATACAGGGTTACTATGAGTTGGAACAGACTCAACAGCACTAAACAACAACATTATTAGAGTTCTGGTGTGGCGCTATGGACTAATGGGCTGGAATGCAAAGTCTGTTTGAACCACAAGGTTACCGGTTCAAGCTCACCAGTTGTTCCTCAGGAAACCTATATAGGGTCGCTATGGGTTGGAATCTACTCAACAGCATTTAACAACAACTACTACTACAACACAATAATTGAAGTCCTGGCAAGGCACTGTAGGATAAGCACTGGGCCAAAGTGTTGGTTTTAATTGCAAGGCCAATGGTTCAAACTCACCAGTTGTTCCTCAGAAACCTTATACTGTGTCTCTATGAATTGGGAACCTAATCGATCACACTTAACAATAACAACAACAAAGTCTGAAGGTAATTGAGTCTTAATCTTTATTTTTCAAACGTTAAGCACATGAGAGAAAGTTGTTTTGTAAAGCCTTGAAAACTCAGATTAATGACCTAGAATCAAGGGAGTCTCCATATATTGTTACAAATCACTTGACCTCTTTCTGAGATCTTTCTCTGGATAGAGAAACAATAGGACATTTACCTCCTTGAACACTAGGAATGGAAGGGTTGTTGAAGTCCTTCCAGTGTTAAAAAGGATAATGGTATTGATGTTGGTATTGATGTTGGTGGTGGTGTTAAGTGCCATTGGAGTCATTGCAATTCATAACCACTCTGTAAAAAGTTTCCAAAGAGCAGTTGGTGGGTTTGGATTGCCAACCTTGAGGTTAGCAGTCCAGTGCTGATCCTACAGCGCCATACCAGGAGTCCTCTTAGGAAATTATTGTTGTTGTTAGGTGTCATCGAGTCGGTACCGACTCATAGTCACCCTATGCACAGCAGAACAAAACACTGCCCAATCGTGGGCCAACTTCACTACTGTTGCCACGCTTGAGTCCATCAATGCTGTCACTTGGCTAATCCATCTCACTGGGGGTTTTCCTCTTTTTCTTTGACCCTCCACCTTACCAAATATGATATCCTCCTCCAGTGACTGGTCCCTCCTGACAATATGTCCCAAGTATGAGAGACAAAGTTTGGTCATCCTGGCCTCCAAGGAGCACTCTGGCTGCACTTCTTCCAACACAGATCTCTTGGTTTTTTTGGCAGCCCATGGCACTTTTAATATTCTCCTCCAACACCATAACTACCCCCCAAAATATGTAAATTTGCTCTAAAACTAAAAAGAAATTACAAGTCTAGTTCTCTAGTACTAGATTTAACCACATGATTGCTCCCATAGGTTAGATATCCATCTACCATGAAGGTAAAATCCCAGGTACTTAAGCCATTGTGGCTTCTTTATTCCATAAAAAAGTACAAAAGAGGATGATTTTTAACTCAGGTCACTATGTAAATACATAGTTTCCACAGCATACTAAACAATTTCTCTACAAACATGAGTGAGAAGAAGCTCTTCCTGACACCCTTTAAATCAAATGTACCCTCAGCCATCAGTATCTCCCAACTCAAAGCAACCTTACAAAACAGAGTAGAACAGTGTCTTCAGATTTCTAAAATGAAATCTTCACAGGCGTAAGCAGCCGCATTTTTCTACAGAGGAGCGACAGGTAGGTCATTGATCTTGTGGATGCTTACTTACTGTACTGCTGTACCAGGTTCTTTTTACTGTCTTAAGCTCCCAATTAGCTCTCTAGTCAAGTTTTGGAGCCCTAGTGGCGTAGTGGGGTACACATTGAGCTTCTAATCACATGAGCAGCAGTTCAAATCCATCAGTTGCTCTGCTTTCTGTGCCCATAAAGATTTACAGCATAGCAAACCTTCTACAGGGTCAATATGAGTCAGAATTGACTTGCTGCCAAAAAGCAACAGCAGCAGTCAAGGTTTGGAGCCTTGGTGGCATTGTGGGTTGCATGTTGGATTGTTAACTGAAGGATTGGCTATTTCAATACACCAGCAACTCCATGGAAGAAAGATGAGATTTTCTGCCTCAGAAACTATACAGGGTCACTATGAGTTGGAACTGATTTTAAGGCATACAACAATCAAGGTTTAGTGCTTAAGCAAAAAGAAGTGCTTACTTAACCATTAACATTTGTGTGTCGTTAGAACAGAAGAGAGCAATTAAACCAAAACCAAACTGGATCCGACCCCTGCTTTTCTCATCCCTCTTTGGACGGAAAGCCCACACGAGAAATGATCTGAGAAGGCTCTGCAAATCAAGCTGACTGATTTGAACAATGCTGACTTCATGGCCATTTACCAAAAGGGACACTTAAAGTCAACATCAAAGTCTTGTGTTTCTTTTTTCTCTCTTAATATTGCACTGAGTCTTTACTTACACTGCCTTTTCTGCTTTTGCTCAAAAGGGCACAGAGAATTTGGACAGTGATGACTGGTCAACTTATTTCTGAATACAATGCTGTCTCAAGAAAATATTTTCAAACAATATGTTAATATTTTGCAAATCAGACATTGCTAATATTCTGAGACATATAACACACCCGAGAGCATCCATATGTCATCATGTCTAATTGCCCCAGAATTGTAAAAATAACATTCATAATTGTCAGTTTTTACCAGCTTCAGTTTTCAGACCTTATCCTATTTTATACAAAGGGAATTTTCAGTTCTGCACCTGAAACCATGTGGTAGTGTACCTTTAAGGACTTGTGATTAAGTAGCAATTACTAACGCTCATACTGCATGAATAATCTTGAAAAGTAACAGAGCAGAGGATAAAACACAAAATTATTTTTTTTTTAAAAAAGGAAAACTGTAAAATCAATTTGTTTTTTGTTAACGTCTCAAAGAGAAAATGAATTTTTCTCATCCCCAAAGCAAATGTATTTCTTTTTTAGATTTAACTATGTACATTCCAAATCCCACATGGTCCTATAGACATCTCAGCATTCTAGTTAGCTAGGAAAATCTGTAATTGGACTATCATAGTCCTTTTTCATATATATGTAAGTCTTGGTGAGGTACTCTAGGATACACACTGGATTACTAACTGCAAGGACAATGGTTCAAACCCATCAGTCATTACTCAGAAATCCTATCCAGGGTTTCTATAAGTCAGAATGAAGTCAATGGCACATAAGAACAACACCTATATATGTGTATATATATAATACATCACTCAACAGTTAGTTGTCACACTGTGGTGGATTTCTGTTGAGGTCCTATGTCGGGGTCCCGCCTCTACAAGGAAGTGTGGGTGTCACGAAGAAGGGAGATATGGTGGTGAAAGTGATAGAGAAAGAGAGAGATGAAATATATACAAAAAAGACAGCCACACAGATATGATGTAAACTGGCAGGTAGACAGATCTGCAAACATTTTGCCTAGCATTGCACAGCATTGCCTGCAGAACTTACTCTACCTCAGCCTTTTATTCTCTTTTTTAGGGAGGGATTTGTTACAAAGGAAGGATGTAATTCACAAAGGGAGGATGTCACAAAGGGAGGATGTGATTAAGACAGGATACAGAACTGAAATGTGATTAATCATTCAAAACAGGACATAATGATTCACAGGAACAACTTTTAAGATATTTTCATAGTTTTTCTTAATAATCTAACATTTTTATTTTTACAGAAAAAAGGTTCAATCAAGCTGTTATATATTAACTTTTAGGCTTCAATGATCTAGAGTAGCGATGTGCAGTTTCTTAAGGATATATAATATAAAGCAAGGTTCCTGAAAGGAGCCAAGCTCTCTCTGTACACTTTGCAAACTTTTGTTTGTGAGCAAGATCTCAGACACTGGGCTTCATTTATCTATACCTAAAATGCTACATTGTTCTTAATACTCCTATATACTTTCAGGAGGAAGGAGAGCATCTGGGTTAAACTGATTATATTCAGAGGTGGTTTAATGGGGCTGCCACTGATCAACCCAGGGTCTGCGTATGCTGTCCCCAGCAGATTTCATGTTGCTGTGATGCTGGAAACCTGTGCACAGACCAAGAGACAGTCTTTCAAACAGAACAATGGGACATGGAATAGTATAAAATTAATATAGATGTGTGCCAAGGTTGTATTCTTTTACCATAATTATTTTCAATATGTATGCTGAGCACGTAATTGGAGAAGATGAATTACGTAAAGAAAGATGAGGCATCAGGATTGGAGGAAGACTCAGTAAGAACCTGCAATATGAAGATGATACAACCATGCTTGCTGAAAGCAATGTGGACTTCAAATATTTATGGATGAAGATCAAAGACTACAGCCTTCAATATGGATTGCACTTCAGTGTAAAGAAAACAAAAATCTTCACCACTGGACCAATAAATAACATCATAATAAATTAAGAAAAGATTGACGTTGTTGAAGACTTCATTTTGCTTTTATTAACTATAAACACTCAGAAGCAGCAGTCATGAAAGCAATGTATTGCTTTCAGCAAATCTGTTGTACAAGAGCTCCTTATAGTGTATCAGTTGGAGGACTACAGGGCACTTGACCCTAGCCATGGTATTTTCAAGAGCTTCATATGCATGTGAAAATTAGACAGTGAATAAGGAAGACCATAGAAGAACTGATACATTCAAATTATGGTGTTGAAGAAGAATATTAAAATTGCTATGGACTACTAGTTGTTGTTTAGTGACGTTGAGTCAGTTCTGACCCATAGCAAACCTGTATAGGCCTTCTGAGGAGCAACTAGTGAGCTTGAAGTGCATATCTTGCAGTTCAAACAACTTTGAGTGCATTAACCCATAGCATCACACCAAGACTCTAGAAAAACAAACAAATATGTGTTGGAAGAAGTATAGTTAGAATATTCCTTAAAAACCAAGATTGTGAGACTTCAATCCTCGTACTTTGGACATATTATCAGGAAAGACCAGTCCCTGGAGAAGGACATCATGCTAGGTCAAATAAAGGGTCAGCAAAAAAGAGAAAAAAATTCCCAATGAAATAGATTGGCACAGTGCCTGCAGCAGTAGGTTCAAACTTAGCAATGATTGTGTGGATGGCACAGTACTGGGCAGTATTTCACTGTGTTGTTCATAAAATCACAATGAGTGGGAATGAACTTAACAACACGAGCAAAAACAATATACAAATATACACGTATGTGTGTGTGTATATATACATATACACATATGTGTATCTATATGCATGTAGATGATTATATGACACCCAACATATATGTATACATGGTTTTATTGTTAAGTGATGTGGAGTCACTTCTGACTCATAGTTATCTGTATAGAGTTTGAGAGGCCATAAATCTTTAAAGAAGTAGAAATCGTCATCTTTCTACTGCAGAGTGGATGTTGAACTCAAACTGCAGACTTTGTGGCTCACAGTCCAGTGCTTATCCTACAGAGCTGTTTATTGTGCTCTCTCTCTCTCTCTCTCTCTC
>NW_006408666.1:1872288-1892815 GCF_000296735.1 Chrysochloris asiatica | reverse complement strand
AAAAAAAAAAAAAAAAAAAAGCCCAGTATCGAGACCACAGTTTCTCTACAGTACAGAGAGAAAGAGCCCCATTGATCCAAGGGCAAACTTGTATGGGACCATTAACCCTTGCCTACCCAGCAAGAAAAAAAAAAGCAGGTTTGGCCTTACAGACAAACAACATGAACATTCTGTAAAACCGCAACATAAAAATGTGCAACTATTTCAAGAACTAACACTGTGCACACACAGATAGTTAACTAACCTTCAGAGACAAAATTAGTAAACAATCTTTCTCCCATTAACTTCTCAATATCTCTCTGCACACTTCTATGGTGGTGACTAGAAGAGGGGCCTATGTGAGGTGGACACCCCCACCCAGTACTGGAGGCTTCTATGGTGCACACACACTGCCTGTGTAACAAGGTGACTGGACAGTCGATCACAGTTTTATTTTTGTTTCAAAGTGGAGGTTCTTGTCTGCTTTTGTATTGCTTCTGCTTTAAGGCCTTTTGATCACACATTTTTTTCCTGAAGGTGGCAGCTTTTTCTCCCTATGCTACCCAAGAAAAGTCATCAATTGTTGCCAAATAGCCAAACTTAAAAGTATACTTCATAATATTCCACCATTGAGATAAGAGCCGATAACAGCCTCTAAACATTACATGCTAAAAGGGAAGCCTATCTCTGATATCCACCAGGAGACACCCAGTAAGCTTAATAACACAACAACAAACATCCATTTAAGCATTAAAAAAAAAAAAAAACACAAAATTATAAGAAATGGCAAACAAAAGATTTTAAAAACAACAAACAATCTCAAAACATGTCCCAAAACAGTAACTGAGACAAAGTGGCTGGAGACAGACAAAGACTCTCCAGAAGAGGAAGAGCAAGTTTTGGATTTGCCTGAGAAAGAATTTAGAAGAATAATATGGAAACAAATTCAAATACTCCAAAAAGGGGTGGTGGAGGAAAATAAGGAAGAAATCAGGAAAGTACTACAATAACAATCAAATAAGATTGATACAGCATTGGAAACAATTCAAAACATGCAAAAGAGGTCCAGATGATTAATAATAAAATATCAAAAATGGTTAATACACTGAAAGGGGAAAGGAACAGAATAGAAGAAATGGAAGCCAGAACTAGTGAGCTGGAAGACAAATCTCTCAATACTGCTAAGATAGAAGACTAAGCTGAAAAAAGGATAAAACAAATCTGAGGAGAGTCTAAGATTCGTGCTGGATAATATTAAGAGGAACAACTTGACAATTATTGGCATTCCAGTACAGGAAGAATCAGAGAAGTCCATAGAGGGGATAGTGGAAGTGCTGCTGGAGGAAAATTTCCCTAACATCTTGAAATATGAGAAGATAAACATTCAAGAAGCTGAATGTATCCCAGGAAGGACAGACCCCAAAAGAAAGTCAGCAAGACATATAATAATCAAGCTCTACAAAATTAAAGACAAGGAGAAAATTCTAAAAGTGGCCAGAGAAAAGAGAAGTGTCACTTATAAAGGAAAGCAAATCAGATTAAGCTCTGATGATTCAGGAAAAACCATGCAGGCAAGAAGGGAATGGGGAGAAATATACAAAACCCTAAAAACAAACAAACAAACAAAAATTGCTAACCAAGAATAGTCTATCCAGCAAAACTAACAATAAAATATGATAGTGTAATCAAATCTTACCAGGATAAACAGAATCTAAGAGATTTTATAAAAACCAATTCAGCACTTCAAAACATCCTAAATGGAATTATTTGGGTTGAAAACCAACAAGAACTGACAACAACCAGAGACTTACAGTCGTGGCAACACCACCTGGAATTCAGTCGACAGATAACAGAGTCCAGAACAGAACTAAACTACTACAATGAATTCAAAGGCACTGGGAGGCCAATCAAAGATCAAAATTATATCAATATCAAAGAAGGGATAAACATAGCAACAGAGAACCAGGTGGTGAGGATATCAGGTAGATTACAGGCTATAATAGAGTCTCTTGCAATAGAGAGAAAAGTTAATAGACTATAAGGTAACCCTCCAAAAAGTTAATACTTCACAACTTACCATGAAAATGAACTTCCAAGCAGAACAAGCAAACATGAAAACTAAGAAGAAACCAACAAGAAATAGCACAAAAAACACAAACTCAGCACAAGAAGGCATGCGAACAAAGGAATGCACAGCACTACCAAAACATTAACATAATGGGAACAATTAATTCATATCTATTGATAATTATATTGAATATCAATGGATTAAATGTACCAGGGAAGAGACAGAGAGTGGCAGAATGGATAAGGAAACAAGACCTTTCAATATGCTGTCTGCAAGACACATACCTTACACACAAAAATAAAAACAGACTAAAAGTTAAAGGATGCAAAATACATATATATCACACTAACTGCAACAATAAACAAGAATGAGTGACAATACTATCTCCAATAAAGGAAACTTTAAGACACAAACCAGCATAAGAGACAAAGAAGGACACTATCTCATGATCAAAGGGTCAATTGAGCAAGACGACATAACCATAATAAATATCTACACTTCCAATGAAAAAGCACCAAAATTTATGAAGTAAACCTTACTAGAATTTAAGAAAGAAATACATAAATCTACAATTATAGTGGGAGATTTTAATACACCACATTTGAAAAGGGACTGAATGACCAGAAAGAAACTTGACAAAACTACAGAGGAACTAAACAACACAATCAACCAACTTAAACTCATAGATGTGTACAGAGCATCCAACCCAACAACAGCACAATATACATTCTCCAGTGCACATGGAACATTTTCCAGAATTGACCATTTGTTAGGTCACAAATCAAGCCTCCATAAATTTACAAACATCAAGTACTACACAGTATCTTTTCAGACCACAATGCTATAAAACTAGAAATCAACAATAAGAAGACCAAGGAAATAAAGTCGAATACATAGAAAGGGCATAACACCCTGTTGAAAAGCGACTGGGTAAAAGAAGAAATAAAATGTGAATTCACAAAGTTCCTAGAAACAAATAAGAACAAAAACACAACATAGGAAAATCTCTGGGACACGGCGAAAACAGTTCTGAGAGGACAATTTATTGCAATAAATGTGCACATCTAAAAAGAGATAAGAATGAAAACTAACACATTAACACAGCATCTCCAACAATTAGAAACAGACCAGCAGAGAGAACCTACAGTCACCAAAAGAAAAAAATAAAATAAAGATAAGAGCAGAAATAAGTGAGATGGAAAACAGAAAAACTATAGAAAGAATCAACAGGACAAGAAGCTCGTTCTTTGAAAGGATTAATAAAATTGACAAGCCACTGGCAAAACTAACAAAAGAAAAGAGGGAGAGGAAACAAAAAACTCGCATTAGAAACCACATAAGCAATATCACAATGGAACCGAAAGAAATCAAAAATTTAATAACGGAATACCATGAAGAGTTGTACTCCAACAAATTTGAAAACTTAGAAGAGATGGATATATTTCCAGAAAAACACGATTTACAAAAACTTACACAGAGTGAAGTAGAAAGC
This sequence comes from Chrysochloris asiatica, assembly GCF_000296735.1. Classification (NCBI taxonomy): domain Eukaryota; kingdom Metazoa; phylum Chordata; class Mammalia; order Afrosoricida; family Chrysochloridae; genus Chrysochloris; species Chrysochloris asiatica. The sequence continues at coordinate 1,889,276 of NW_006408666.1, read as the reverse complement.
TTGAACAGACCCATAACAAAAGAAGAAATTGATCAGGCTATCAAAAAACTCCCAAACAAAAGAATTCCAGGCACAGATGGCTTCACGGATGAATTCTACCAAACATTCAGGGAAGAATTGTCACCAATTCTACTCAAATTATTCTAGAATATAGAAGAGGATGGAAAACGTCCTAATAGTTTTTATGAAGCAAGCATAACCCTCATACCAAAACTAGGGAAGGACATCACTAAGAAACAAAACTACAGAACAATATCCTTCATGAACATAAATGTAAAAATTCTCAACAAAATCCTAGCCAACAGAATCCAACAGTACATCAAAAAAGTAATACATCATGGCCAAGTGAGTTTCATAAAAGGGATGCAAGGGTGGTTCAACATTAGAAAAACAATCAACATAATCCACAATATAAATAAGAAAAAAGAAAAGAACCACATGATTATATCGATTGATACAGAAAAGGCATTTGACAAAATCCAACATCCATTCCTGATAAAAATGCTCAACAAAGTAGGAATTGAAGAGAAATTCCTCTACATAATAAAGTGCATATATACAAAACCAACAGCCTACATCACTATAAATGGAGAGAAACTGAAAACCTTCACTCTGTGAATGGGAAGGATGCCCTTTGACACCACTCCTATTCAATATTGTTTTGGAGGTTTTCGCAAGAGCTATACAGCATGATAGAGAAATTAAAGGCATTCAAATTGGCAAAAAGGAAGTAAAACTCTCTCTATTTTCAGATGATATGATCCTATACATAGAAAACCCCAAAGACTCAGTTAAAAAAATCTACTAGACCTCATTGGAAGATTCAGCAAAGTGGCAGGATATAAGATCAACATACAAAAATCAGTTGGATTCCTTTATAGTCAACGACAGTGTTGAAAAAGACATTAGACAAGCAATACCATTTCAATAGCTGCCCAATGGATGAAATATTTAGGAATAAATGTAACCAAAGAAACAAAGGACTTATACAAAGAAAATTACAAAACACTACTACAAGAAACCATGAGTCTTAGAAAAGTGGAAGAACATACCATGTTCCTGGATAGGAAGACTCAACATCATGAAAATGTCAGTACTGCCTAAAGCAATTTACACATACAATGCAATCTCAATCCAGATTCCACTACATTCTTCAAAGAGATGGAAAAGACAATTACTAACTTTATTTGGAAAGGAAAGAGACCCAGGATAAGCAAAGCACTGCTTAAGGAGAAAAACAAGGTTGGAGGCCTCTCACTCCCCAATTTCAAAATTTACTACATGGTTACAGTTGTCAAAACAGCCTCGTACTGGTACAATGAAAGACACATTGATCAATGGAACAGAATCAAGAATCCAGAAATTAACCCATCCACATACATCCAACTGATTTTCACAAAGTGCCTAGGTCTATTGCAGGGTAAGGAGATAGTCTTTTTAACAGATGGTGCTGCCAGAAATGGAAAGAGATATGCAAAAGATTGAAACAAGACCTTTACCTCACACCCTTTACAAAAACCATCTCAGCATGGATTAAAGATCTAAATGTGGATCCCAAAATTATGAAGGTCAGCAATGAAAAAATAGGAGCAAATGTGAGGGCACTAATCTATGGAATACACAGACTACCAAACATTTTGAAAATTACACAAACAAAAGTAGACAAAATAGATGATTAGGTCATACTAAAAATTAAAAACGTATGTGCATCAAAAGATTTCACTAAAAGAGTAAAAATGGAACCCACAGAATGGGAAAAAATATTTTGCAACAACACATCAGATAAGGGACTCATTTCTAAAATATATAGGAAACTACAACACGTCTACAAGAAAAAGACAAATAACCCAATTAAAAGATGGGCACAGGACATGAACAGATACTTCACCAAGGAGGAGATCAGGGCTACCAACAAACATATGAAGAAATGTTCACTAGCCATCAGAGAGATGCAAATCAAAACAACAATGAGATATTATCTCATACCAGCAATAACAGCAAAGATCAATAAAGTAGAGGACAATAAATGCTGGTGAGGATACAGAAAGAATGGAACCCTCCTACATTGTTGGTGGGATTGCACAATGTTCCAACGTCTCTGGAAAGCAATATGGAGCTTCATCAGAAGTCTGGAAATAGAAATACCTTTTGATCCACCAATTCCTCTACCTGGAATTGCTTGTGCATTTAACACGAGTAGATATATTAACACCGATGTTCATAGCAGCAAAACGATGGAGACAGCCTAAATGCCCATCAGTTGAAGAATGGATAAACAAACTGGTACATATACACAATGGAATACTATGCTACCTTGAAGAACAACAAGGAAGCTACAAGCCACCGCATAACATGGGTGAACCTTGAGGACATTATGCTGAGTGAAATTAGTCAGTCACAAAAAGGGAAATATTGCATAAGACCATAATTGTAAAAGACTAAATAAAAGTACCCAACCAAAAGGGGGGAAAAAACTATACATATAATTGCTGATCACCAGGATGTATGGGATGAGAGGAAGGGAGGGTGGGAGGAGAAGACAGAGCACAGGGTAGGGAACAGACACAGGAAAGCTTGGGTGCTGGGATGGTGGCTGGTGATACACAAGAAGGGGGAGGGGAATAGAAGAAAAAGGCAGATGGGAGAACAGTTAGGCAGGTTCACATGGGCTAAGTGGGAGAGAGGTAAATGATGATACATGCACAACCTTGGAATAACAGGGCTTCGGGATACAGGGATTGAGGCATAGTTTGAAATAGTAAAACAGGGGAATAATGTTAGGATGCTTGGCTGTTTTTTGAATCTTGGTTTCCCTTGCCTGCCATTGCAAAATAGACACTGGGGGGGGGGGGGTGGGGGAGGAATAACCAGAAAGGTCACAAAATAAAGCTTGTAAACCCATCTTCTGCCTATAACTGTACCTAGAATTCACCCAGACCCAAAAGGGAGCTTTAAAGGCAAGAAGTGACTGTCTTACAAGCTTTCAAGAGGGAACCTAGTTCCAGATGGGGCAGGAGTAGGTAGAACCTCCACTGAATGATTTCTAATCTGTTGGGACTGGGCTAGTGAAAGGAAATGGGGATAAGACTTGTGTGGTACACCAGTGAATAGTTGCCATCAGGACCGACTGTGAGGGTCAGAAATGTAGAGGCAGATTTTTTTTTTTTTTTTTTTTTTGACAAAAGGAAGGGAGTGATTGATTTTGCAGCCCAGGACCGGAGGTCCCTGTGTCCATCAAGTGAGAAGAGCAGAGAGCATGACCTTACACAGAAAGGCAGTGAAGCCAGGCATGGAGACAGAGACGATGACATGGACTAATGGAGTGGCTGGGGACGTGGGACTCAGGGAGGAAGAGGGGCTGTTTGCTGACAGCCAAGGGGGCGGGCATGTGGGGTGTATCCTTTGGTTGCTTGATGGTGCATGGAGGAGATTGTAATAATTGTAATGAAACGAAATATGATAGGATGAATGGGAAGCTAAAGTGGGATAGAGGTAAATAATGATGTATGCACTACCTTGGAACAACAGGGCTCTAGGATACCGGGATTGAGACATGGTCTGAATAAGAAAAAGGGGGGAAATAATGTTAAGATGTTTGGCTGTCTTTTGAATCTTGATTTCCCTGACATACCATTATAAAATAGACACATGAGGGGGAGAGAAAGGAATAGCCAGAAATATCACCATAGAAAGCTTGTAAGTCTGTCTTCTCCCTCTAACTGAGTGGAATACCTAAAATGGGGCTATAACATGCCTGGTGAAGGAAGCTTCCTACGGACCCTCTGCATTCCATAAGACCATAGGTAGAATCCTGAACATCATACAGAATCTTCTGTGGTGGGAAATCTTCACCTGAAAGGACAAGCAGATCAGACTAGAGTGGCTAGAAGAACAGAAGATTCTTCTTGAAAGAAAGACCAACAGGAAAAATACAAAACAATATAGGCAGACCAACTGGTTACTACAAGAACTAACAAGTTGCTCTCCCAGGATACATCAAGGCAAATGGTAGGGTCCCCTCAGTGTAAACCTCCTTCTAAGACTAAGACTCAATGGGAATACATGCTCTGACTGGTGAACACGTTCATCACTGATAAGGGGAAGTGAGGGAAAAACAGCAATGAAGTTGCGAGCTAAGCCCTACAACGTTCAATAGATTCCTGTGAACCCAGGTGAAGGCCTGGTTGGCCAGCAGTGTGGCAAGACCTAGGGACTCTTGGGCCCAGAGACAGTGACATAGCCACAGAGGATTAGAGTGGAGAGTGAAGCATCCAGCTAATAAGAGGAATGGGCATATGTATAAGTGCACACACACTTTCAGATAATACCCACTTGACTTGGCTTCAATGACTGGATGATCAGAGCTCAACTAGAAGAAGAAAGAAGAGGAAAATAAGAGTAATCTGATACACCTATGGATGCAGTAGGTCAAAACAAATCTTTACAGCGAGGATCATTCCCACCCACTCCATACACAGAGTAGACAGGACAGGGATGGGCAACTTGGACATTGGCTACCCAAAAGAGGGGGGCTACAAAGGCAAAAAGTGACTGGCTTACAAGCTTTCAAGAGGGAACCTAGATCCCAGAGGGCGTGGAGAAAGATAGAATTTCCACTGAGTATTATCCAATCTGTCTAGGTGGGGCTGATGAAAAGAGTTGCAGATGGGTCTCTTGTGATACAATGGTGAATAATTGTTATCAGGACGGATTGTGAGGGTTGGAAATGTAAAGGTAGATGTTTTGCAGCAAAAGGAGGGGAGTGATTAACTTTTCAGTCTAGGAGTGGAGGTCCCTGGGATCACCAACGGAGAAGAGCAGAGAGCGGGACCCTACCCAGAGAAACAGTGATGCCAGAAACAGAGGCGGAGACGGTGACGTAGAGAGATGTAGCAACTGGGAACATTAGACCCAGAGAAGGAGAGAGGCTGTGTGCTGACAACCGGGGGCCAGGCTTGCAGGGTGTACACTTTGGTTGGTTGATGATGCATGGAGGGGATTATAACCATGGCAATGAAATGATATGCAATAGGATGAATGTAAAGCTAATGTTCTTCCATGTAAACTATCACATAATTCATAATAAAACATTAATAAAGAAAGAAAGAAAAAAAATACTTTCACCTCCTGATATTCTCCCTACTTTTCTGTCTACAATATCTCATTCTCACTTTAAATTTTTCTTCCTTGGACTATCCTGAAAGGATGGTATAGCCCAGAGTTTCCTACCAGATAAGAGTTCCTTGTGTCACCTTCTCTGTTATCCTTCTTGGACCTCATCATTCTACTCCTAGATGATTCATCTGTTTATCTTTCACATCTTTTTAAACTTCAGTTCTCCTTAAAAGTGTTTCCTTATCTCTCAACACTAATTTAAGGGCTTATTTAATGTTGCAGTTTAATATTAAACTCTCACAACATGGCTTTCTTGTAATTGGGTGTTTAGTTGCCTCCACATGGCAACGGCTGTGGCCATCTTGTTTACTATTTCGTCTGTTACCTGGTACAGTTTCTAGAACATATCTGTGATGAGACATTTAATTATATTAAGAGCTAACATTTGTTTATCTCTGATGTTCTTCTAAGTACATAATATGAATTCTTTCTCAAAGAAGACTTAAGATAGTTGTTGTTATCCCATTTATAGAAGAGTAAACTGAGACATAGAGAAGTTAAGTAATGTCTACAAACATTAAGCAAATGACAGAACCAGGATGCAAGTCTAGAGTCCATACTGTTAACCATTATGGACTTGATAAACAATTGAGAATAAATTAATGAGCAGATGCCTGGGTAAAATGTACAGTCAAGTTCATTTCCTCTTGCCAGATAGCTGTGAAGTGTTGGAACTAGGGATTTACTCTGCATTATCTGACTCTGAATTTTATGCTTTCATTGACTGTCCCTTATATTTTTAATTGTTTTGAAAGGAAATGCACTTTTGTTCTCTGTGGACATAGTTTTAATAAGCCCATTTAAATATTCATAATTCAGATGGGAAATCCCCAGTGCAGCCTTCTGTGAATCACAGACTTCAGTACATGGCCTCTGTCCTTGGTTTTTCAGGACCTGCTACAAGGACTGGCCTAACATTTATTCTACATCCTGTCTGATCAGACTCTCAGAACAGACTGCTAAGCCAGTAGGTTACAGTAATCTGTCATTGCTTCCAAAATATTAATTGGATGGTAATATTTTTGCTCTATAGGCAGCTGGTTCATAACCTCACTGGGAAAGTGCAAAATGGTGATAAAAAGTGGCTCAGTTCTAGCTGAAATGATAATGTTTCAGAGTGTCTCATGAGTTAACTGAGCTGGTCGAGTTTTTCTTAATTCTACCAATTTTACACGGACTGAGCATTGTTAGACCCTGCAGTGAGATGTTTAATTCCAAACATTTGATTTTGAAATATTTTCAGTCTTTTACTTCCTTGGTTATCTGAGGTTAGAAGCAAATTTTATTAAATTTGCATTCTCAGTTCCTAAATTTATTTCCCTTACATACTGTTTACTGAAAAACAAACTCCTGTTCAGTGAGTGAATGAATGAATGAATATTTTAAACCTTAATTTTTCTCTCCATTATTTGAAGCAAAGTTCAATAAATGTTTGGTTTCAACACAAACTTATGCACCATATTTTCCACATTTGTTTTCATGTCAGAATAGCAGAAAGTATGACTCTCTTTGTGTAACAAAGTGAAATTCAAAACATTAAAATTCAAAGTGATCAGACATAAACATTTTAATAACCTCCCACATTATCGACTATTTCTCACTAAGGTTGATTCTTCCCTCTGTTCTACCTTTCTTCAATGATTTAACAGTCCCTATTACCTTTCCTTTTTCATTTTTCCAATCCCTTGGTTTAACAACCTCTCCATATTCGTGATTTGTTCTATGTTATCTTCAGTTCTCGCGTCTGTTTGAGCAGTATCAAACTCATATATCCAACTGGCTGTTAAGTGTTCCTCTCTTAGCCTTCTCATTTCAATAAGTGAGCATTACTTGGATCATAACCAGGAGAAAAATTGTTAGATAAAATATAGAACCATAGCAATCTGGATAGTAATTTGAGCAACAACAACAATAAGCATTTTGGATGATAATTTTGTACATTGGAAAGGTAAATCTACATCCAGAAAAGTATCTATTCCATAATAGCAAAGAGCTGCATCATGTATGATGGAAGTAGTGCCGTGTAATCAACCTGCCATCTCTAGTTTTGGCGTCCTCATGCCTCTGACTGATAACATAGAGAGAGGGGTGGCCCTATTGGCTGGAGACACTGTTTCTGATTACCAAGTGTTTCTGATTACCAAGCCAAAGTGAATGTCCCTCAGAGTGCCCCTTGGTATAACTATGTCCTATGATTAAAGCCATAAGAAAATTACAGCAACCCAAATTAGACAAGACTTCTGATTGCAAAGATTATTCAGGAATGATAATATGGGTCACCATACAAGGCAAAGAACCATGACCAGCCAAGGTGCTTGGTGAGGGTCAAGAGAATTTACCTATTCTCTTGACCCTCATCAAGCATACAAACACAATTATGACAACTTGCCAATTTCATAAAAAAGGACTTTAACACTTAAGAGTATTTATTCCGTATTATGTTAGGCAAATTTTTTTTTGTTGTTTGTTTTCTGCCTAGTATTATTCTCTAATTATCTAATATGACATGTATTATATCAATGTATTAAAGTTATAGGATATCAAAGGAGGAGACTGATTATTTCATCCTCTTCTGAAGAAAGTGCTCACCAGGTTTTGATTGTAGGCAGGATAACTGTGTCATGTTAGGTGAATGCACTGTTGTTATGGAAATTAGATATCATTTAAGGAGATGTGTATGTGTGATGAGTTTATATGGGATGGATTATGATGGTCTTTTTGATGCACCATTTTGACTAGGTAAGAATGGCCAGCTGTTCAATTAAACATTAATCTCCTGTTGTAAATGTAGTTTGCATATGTGATTAACATCCATAGTCAGTTGGCTTTAAGTAAAGGAGATTATCCTTAGTAATCTATTTCATAGGCATCCTCGATAATCTTCCACAGGCCTGATTCAATCAATTGAGAAAATTTGAAGGTGTAAATTTTGTTGTTGTTGTAAAATTATGTCAAATCAGTTTTGACTCAACAGCCACTCATTGGAAACCGTAAACAGAGTAGCTATGAATCAGAACCAACTTGACAACAATTAACAACAACAACAAAGTCTCACCAGAGAACTATTCAACTCACACCGGAGATACAATCTTTCTAAGCTTCTAATTTTCAATGGAAACTCACGCTTCATTTGCAACATGTATTGTCAGTTGTTTTCCTTGATGTCGTAGGCTCATTTCATTCACTTTCAAGAAAATATTTGGCAAAAACTGACTTTAAATAAGTATGTTTTGTCAGTTGTTTTATCTAGTACAAACAGTGTTCTGTGAAAAAAAGTAGCTTGTTTGTATGCAACTCAAACAATCACACAAGTGCTTTCTCTAGAGACAACTATCATATTTTGATATGACAATAAATTTTTTCATATGAACTTCCCAGTTTGCCATAAAGATATCACAATTTGATTTAACAAAATTAATATTTCATATGTAATAGCCTCAAATGCATGTGAAAGTAGGATAGTGAATAAGAAGACCATAGAAGAATTGATGCATTTGAGTTATGGTGTTGGAGGAGAGTATTGAAAGTACCATGGACTACCAAAAGAACAAACCAATTTGTGTTGAAAGAAGTATAGTCAGAAAGCTCCTTGGAAACCAGGATGGCCAGACTTCCTGTCTCATACCTTGGACATATTGTCAGGGGGGACCAGTTCCTGGAGAAGAACATTATACTAGGTTAAGTGGAGGGTCAGTGAAAAAGAGAAAGACTGCCAACAAGATGGATTGGCACAGTGGTAGCAGCAATGGGCTCAAACTTAACAATGATTGTGAGATTGACACAAGACCAAGCAGTGTTGCATTCTGTTGTGTGTAATTTCTATGAGTCAGTATTGACTCGATGGCACCTAACAACAGTACTCAATATTCTTAAGTGAAACTTTTTTATCCTGCAAGGTCATGGTAGTGAAGAAACAATGTTTGGTAGCATAGTGTTTATTCATGGTAAGGATCCCTGGTGGTACTATGGTGCTATTGTTTGACTCACCATTAGTTCTCCAGAAGAAAACACCTGGCAAGCTTCTCCTATAAAAATCAGAGTTTAGGAAGCCCTATGGAGTAGTTCTACTATGTCCCATTAGGTTGATATGAGTTGAAATTGACTCAACAGAACACACAGCGACATGCTATAGTACATCAATTTTTGTTTGTTTGTTTGTTTTTTGTTTTTATAACATTAGCGCAAATGTCAACCCAGTGAAGTAGGCAAATATCATCTTAGTATCTTTCTGAAAGTACATATGACTTTGTCAATGCCCCAAAAGAGTCTTGTGGACCCTCCAAAGGGTTGAAAGACCTTGGATAATTGTATCATACACTATGCCTCCTTGAGTTCCTTTGAAAATCCCATCTTTTCATGTACATGGAATCACTTCCTTGGGTTCCCATCTACATGTCTATATTACTGTGCAGCTCCAAGTGTGAAAAAGTAGGAGTAAATATTTCTTTTGGACTAAAACTAGAGAAAACATCAGGATTTCTCTCACAAGGGTGAAGAAGCAGAAACAAGATCCCTGACGCACATGCTCAGTGAACCACAGTGTAGAAAAATACTGAACTGTGGATTGAGCAAAGATCCCTGGCACAAGAGGGAAGGCAGGCAGATTAAACAGAAACAGCTGGGGACATCTGTAAAATGAAGGATGCTGGCAGGGGCACAGGGTGCATGGGCCAGGTATGTTCTAGTCATTTTTCTTTTTGATACAGGTATCTATCCTGGAGAGCTTTTCAGAGAGATATTAAGGAGTCACCCAGAGAGGACCATCTTTGCCTCCTGCAAAATTAGGGATAAGAAAGAGAATGGAAGCGAAGAGCTGGAGGGGTGGGGAGAAAAAGGCAGACCTGCTGCTGCTCCAGAAGGGAAAAGAAAGTGTCAGATCACAGCTGGTAAATAAGATGTTACAGCGAAGCTTGAAAAGCCAGGTTCTTTCTCCTTTGTAAAGGCTCTACCTGCGTAACAGTGACAGACACATTAAAACACCATTAAACTGTGAAATAGAACACAGTGTGAAAATAGATTTAACCTTCACAGCGTATCGATCTCTACCCCGCGCCGTGCCCAAGTTCTTGGACAACTGTTTTATAATAGGTTTTACTTATTTTCCTGTTGCTATTCTGACTTCCTCAGAGGAGGGTGTTATTTCTAAAAGCTCCTGACAGCTGAGGGAGGCAGGCTTGTTTCTCCAGGAGCGCCTGGCCTTGGAATGTTCCTGCCAGCTGCTCCTTAAACAGAAATCAGTTTTGTGAAAGTGAGAAATGTTTTTGTGGTGGCTGCTGGGATGGTGGATGTATGAGGATGAGAAGCTGAATGCTGCAAGGTTTCCAGGGAAGAGAGCATCTTGGGTCTGTAGCAAGTGAACACAAGAAAAGATTTGGGTGTCTTCACTACCTGTGATTTCCTGTAGGCACCTGACAATCAGGAGATATTGTAGGATGCCTTTCCCTGCATACATATAGCCACACACACACACACACACACACACACACACACACATCTCTTTTTATAATAAGAGATACCGTACTCTTGAAATCAAGGAGCTAAAACTTTCCAAACAATTTTCTGAACATGATTTTGACACGCTTGAGCAGAATAGCAAAGAGCAACATAAAAGCAAATGTGCCATTTTTCAGTGCCTTTCAGAACGTAGGATCCCTAGTGGTGCCATGGGTTAAGCTGTTAACTGAAGAGTCAGTGGTTTAAACCTGCCAGCAGTTCCACTACAGATAGATGAGGCAACATGCTTCTGTAAATATTAACAGTTCAGAAATCCTAGGGAGCATTTATACACTTTTCCTATATGGTCTCTATGAGTTGGAATCAACATGATCACAGTGGGTGGATAGAAGGCTTAGAAAACTGGAGGATATGGTTGTATCTCAGAATAAATAATAAAGAAGCTTCAAATTCTCTTGAAAAGTACTGATAATGGTTCAGAAGTATAGTCCTCCTCTTCCATAAGGAAGCCCAACCACTGCATGTTAAAGAAGGATTTGGCATTGTTGTGCTGTGCGGCCAACCGTGAAGATGGTCTAATATATCAGATCTTCTTGAGGTGATCTCCAAATTCAGGTGGGATATATTCAAGGTCATAATATGGCTCTCATGGAATTATTTTAATTTTCTTCAGCTTCAGCCTGAACTTGCATATGAGCAATTGATGGTCTGCTCCACAGTCAGCCCCTGGTCTTGTTTTGGCTAATGCTATGGAACTTTTCCACCATGTCTTTTCACAGATGTAGATAATCTGTTTCTCTGTATTCCATCTGGTGAAGTCTATGTGTATAATCATCTTTTATGTCGTTTAGAAAAGGTATTTGCAGTGAGGAAGTCATTGGTCTTGCACAATTCTGTCATGTGATCTTCAGCAGCACCCTATCACCACGGCCATGCTTTCCAACTACTTATCCTTCTTTGTTTCCAGCCTTTGCATTCCAATTGCCAGCAATTATCAATACATCTTGATTTTATGTTTAATCGAATTTAGACTGAAGAAGTTGAATTCTTTTTATTTATAAAATTGAATTCTTCAATTTTTATCCTCACTAGATTTAGTGATTGATGAGAAACTTTAAATAATAGTGGTATTAACTGCTTTTCCTTGTAGGTATGCAGATATTATCCTATCACAGACATTATACTTCAAGATGGATCTTGAAATGCTCTTTTTGATCATGAACATGACACCATTTCTCTTCAATTTGTCATTCCTAGCATAGTAGTCAGATTCAAAATGGCTAATACCAGTCTTTTTCAGGTTATTAATACCTAGGATGTGGAGTCCTGGTGTGGTGCTGTAGGGTACACAATTGACCACAAGATCAGTTTGAACCTCAGGGTTGGGAGTTCAAACTCACCAGCTGCTCCTCAGAAACTCTACGTGTTATTGTTAGATGCCATTGAGTCGGTACCGACTCATAGTGACCCTATGCACAGCAGAACAAAACACTGCCCGATCCTGGGTCACCATAAGTCAGGTCCAACTGTACGGCACTTAACAGCAATAACAATGCCTAGAATATTAAAGTTCATCCAGCCCATTTCATTTTTGACAATTTCCAGTTTCTCTAGATTCATACTCCATACATTCCATGTTCCGATTATGGATGTTTGCAGCTGTTTCTCCACGTTGTGAGTTGTGCCTTGTCAGTACAGGTCTCAAAAGCTGTACTCCACTCATGTCATCATGGTCAACTCTACTTTGAGACGGTGGTTCTTTCCCTGTTATATTTTCAATTCCTTCCAATTGAGGAGTTCCTCTTCTGGCATGATAACTGACACTATGCTGGTGACATTAATCATGCTCAAGATTCAGCGTTGTGGTGCTATCTGACAGTGTTTCACTTTATGAATAAGTTTTCAGTGGCTAAGCATTCAGAGTAGTCTGTCTCTCTTTCTTCCGAGTTTGTTTTAGTCTGGAAGCTCAGCTAGATGACCCTGCTGGCATTGAAAATACTGGCGGTATTGCTTCCTGCATCACAGCAGCATGACAGCCACCACAGTATGAACAACTGCCAGATGAGTGGTCACTAATGACTAAAACCCAGAAGATTTGTGTGGTGATGTCAAGAACATAATATGGGAAGAAAGCAAATGTATATTAAGAAAACAGGGAAGAAAAAAAAGACTAAAATTGATGTCAGAAAGACTCTGAAACTTGCTCTGCAGTGTAGAGATGCTAAAGCAAATTGAAGAAATGAGGATGTAAAAGAGCTGAATGAAAATTTTCAAAAGACAGCTCAAGAAGATAAAGTCATATATTATAATGAAATGTGTAAAGACTTGGAATTGAAAAATCAAAAGGGAAGAACATACTCAGCATTTCTCAAGTTGAAAGAATGGAGGAAAATAATACTAGACTCAACTTGCAATATTGAAGAATTCTTTGACCAAAATATAGAATAATGCAGAAAACATTTTTAAAAAAGAAGAAGAAGAAGAAAGAGGCATTGGCAAGAACAAGTCTCTAGGAATGGATGGAATACAAATTGAGATTTTTCAACAACAAACTGATGAGGCACTGGAGGCAATCAACTTCTGTAAAGAAAACCTTGGAAAGTTGTCCTTATTTGTTGTCCTTTTTGTTGTTATTAAGTGCCATCCAGTCAGTTCTAAATCATAATGATCCTGGTTAGGACTTCCAAGGAGTGGCTGGTGGGTCTGAACTGTTGACCTTGCAATTAGCAGTCCAGTACATATTCTACAGTGTCACATTTTGTCCTGTAGGGTCATTATAAGTCACAACTGACCAGATGGCAATATTCTTGTGTGGGTTTTTGTTTGTTTTTGTTGTTAAAGTGACATTAAATTATTTCCCATTCATAGCTACCCTTACAGGGTTTCTGCGGTATGGTTGTTGAGTTTGAAACACCAACCTCACTGTTTAAACGGACCTTGAGCTCCATGCATTACCATGCAGCACGACACCCTTTTTGTATATAATATTATTATATTATATACAAAATTATATACATTATATAATATAATGTATATAATTTTGTATATAATATTAAATTATATACAAAAATTAACAAGTCAAATAATAAAAGTAATAAAGAAAAGGTTCTTCTTGCAGGTCATAAAATTGCTTATGTATAAAGATTTGGAAAGTTCCCTGAAAAGGGATTAAAATTCAATTTAAATATAATTTCTGATTAAAAATTTACATATATATGCTATTGTTAAGTGCCATCGAGTTGGTTCCAATTCATAGCGACCCTGTATAGGCTTTCCAAGGAGGTGCTGGTGAGCTTGAACCTCCGACTTTGTGATTTGAATCAATTTTGCAGTCCAGTGCATTAACTCTCAGCACCACATCAGGATGCCAGATATATAGACATATAGATATAGTATTAATACTCTCACTTTTTAATAAATTAACATATTTTAATAGACTAAGAAATGAAAGCATCCCATTCCCCAAAAGATTTCATACAGTTCCCATAAACATATAAAATAAATAGTATTAATCTTTATAAGCAATGTGTAGAACCTATATGAAGAAAACTATAAATATTATGGAGAGATAAAAATTAATGTTTTAACATGTCATGCTCATACATTAAAAGACTTAGTATTGTGAAAATTTCAAGTTGTCCTGTAGTAATTTATTGATGTCATGAAATTCTAAAGGGACATTTTAGAACATGAAAAAAAATCCCAAAAGTTTATCTAAAAGACTAAACTAGGGTTAATAGCCTGAGACATCTAAGAATCAAAGATGGTAGAAAACCACCTAGCACTAAGTGTGGTTGACTGCCTACACCACCCAGAAATGAAATAGTTAGCAATAAACGTTGGTTCCAAATCATAGTAACCCTCTTTAGGGTTTGATTACCACTTCAGGGGTTGAACTTTAGAGAATACCTGACATTTTGTAAGTTTCAATAAAAGCAAACAATTATTTTTGAAAATAGTAATAAGTTGCACAAACTATTATTAAAATTATGAAGACAAAAAGAAGACAAGAAATCAGACTATACAGCAAGCATGAATAAATGCTCAGTCTTATCTGTAATTAAAGAACTGAAAATTGGTAGAAAAAAGCACTTTTCCACTATTAAATCCATCGTTGGAATTCATGCTGTAGAGACAGCAATCCAACACTATTTAAATTATTCAAAAAGAGAAATTATTTGAACAGTTAACTGATACATCTAAGGTTGATCTTTACTTTGATCTCAGGTGATCCAAGAGCCCAAATCTCAGAGCTCTGGTCTCTATAAGATTTATGTATTCTTCAGGCTGATTTTTTTTTTTTTTTTTTTCACATGGCAGACAAGATTGGTCTGCATGGTTTTTTCAACACAGCAAATTTAGACAAAATATGGCATCTCTTGTTCTCTTTTAATGTCTATATATGTAGCCCCTTTTGTTCTCTTTTAATGTCTATATATGTAGCCTCTCCTGGCAAATAACCTGTCATTGCTGATGCAAACAATGTAATGAGAGTTTATCGTATTGCAGTGTTTAACCTGAATCATGCAACGGACTGTTACAGCTAGTTTTGGTTACTTGGTTCCCATTCCCATTAGACCACATGGAGTTAAGAAAGAGATTTATTGTATGTTGTGTTCTGTTTTCCCCCAGGGTAACTTAAACACAGCTAGTTTTACATTCCCAGAGCATTTGACAGAAACAACCAGTTTATATATTAATAGGCACAGAAAACAACACTTGGGGGTACGGGTGGGTAGTTTACAATTCATCAACAATTTTAAAACCACAAATCTTTACAAATAAACAAGAAAATCAATAAACTGGTTGGCTAAGGCATGGGAGTTAGGAAGTTGTCAAGAATAGCATTGGATTCTTTGTCATTTTTTTTTTTTTTTTGAAGGCCCTAGTGACATCAAAAGACCTCATTAAGCTGAAAGTCACCTCCTCAATCACTCCAAGGTACTTTTGGACCACAGTGACCTGCTTTAGACATGATGTCAGGGTCCTTGGCTGGAAAAGGAACCTGTAGAAAGAAGAGATGCAATTCCAGTTATGAGGTCTACGATGGGAGGCAAGAGGGACAGGTGCTCTATCCTCGTCGGAGTTAAGGTTTCTGTAAGCAAGCAACATGGTCTGGTGAGGAAATCATCCCAAATGCAAACTCAGGCATGTGATAGGCACCAACTCCCCACCCCACTCCCCAGACTCTATTGATAGGTTGGCAGGCTTGAGGTCCTTATCCTTTAGAAATCCCTTTGTATAGCTTGAGATTTAACACAGCCAGAGAGGCAATAAATAGCACAAAGATCATTCATAGTTTCAACTATGAAGGGGAAATGTTTAGTTTTATGAAAAATACAGAATTCAGAGAAAATTGAGCCTACAAAGGAATGATGTGAGAATACAGAGAACAAATAATGAAATTCCGTATTCTCATGGAACCTTTCAGAAAGCCCAAATTCCCTTTGACAGCAGATCTGTCATCTTCTGATTTAAATACTTTCAAATGGTCAGTGGCTCCTGTGGTTCTTCAGGTGGGGGAAGAGGGAGGGTAGCTGAGGCTAGCACAAGGTTAGGGAAATTACTTTGGCCATATGATGATATATTTCCTTATCTAGATTTGGGTAGAGCTGAAGACACAGTAAGAGAGGTCAGAGCCTGCCCAGCCTTTAAAGAAGAGACCCCACAGGGGCATCTACTCCCCTCTACTTCTGTGAACAGCGTCTGAGTTTCCTAGAGGTGCCATGTTATTAAAATATGGCAAAGTGGGTGGTTTATAACAACAGAAACGTATTGTTTTACAGTTCTTGGTGCTAGGTTCCCAAATCAATGTACTGGTTATAGTATCTTCAGGTTCTAGGGAAGATCCTTTATTGTTGTCTCAGTTTCTGGTAGCCACAGGTGTTCATTGGCTTGTAGATATATCTTCATATGGTCATCTTTCCTCTGTCTCTGTATCTCTTCTCTTCTTGGATAAAGTATCTCTCATATAAAATGTACCTAGAAAGTGTTCCTTCCAGGGACAGGTATAAAGTTATAATAATAATAGTTTACTTATATGTTGTTGTTGTGGAGTGCTGTTGAGTGAGTCCCAACTCAGTGCCACCCTGTGTAGATATTCCAAGGAGAGGCTGATGGTAGTTAAGGATGCATTGCTTATCCTATAGTGTCTCATGTAATAGGTAAAATTTCAGTTTTTAAGGTATTTCAAAGTTTATATGTGTTTATGTATAATGAGCTCTGGTAGTGTCGTGATTATGAATCGGGCTGCGAACTGCAAGATTAGCAGTTCGAAACTACCAGCTGTTCCGTGGGAGAAAGATGAGGCTTTCTGCTCCTGTAAAGATTTACAGCCTCAGAAACCCTGTACAGAGTCG
>NW_006408666.1:1869733-1870713 GCF_000296735.1 Chrysochloris asiatica | reverse complement strand
GAACTGCTGACCTTAAGGTTCGTAGCCTGATTTTAACCACTACATTGCAAATGGTTAATGCACTCAGCTGTTAAAACCAAGGTTTGAAGGCCAGAGCCTACTCAGAGGGACAGTGATGATTAAAGTTTTGTGTCCCATAGACTGGACCAAGATTCCCTGTGGTTTGACATAGAAGACTTAGAAATCCTCCATGATGGAGTCTAAGATGATCAGTGTCATTGAATCTGTTCCGACCCATAATGACCCCATACAGAGTTTCTAAGGAGCAGCTGGATGATTTGAAATGCCAATGTTGCAGTTGAAACTTACCTGACCGTCCAGTGTTGATCTTATTGTGGAACACCAGGACTCCAATACAATAACATTAACTCTATGATAGGATCTTTAGGAGTAAATAGTCAATTGAAAAGACGTTTCTTTGGGAGTGTGACCTGCTTCCAGTATGTTGGGCAGGTGGGTAAAGCTTCCTGTGCTTTTAGCTGGGTTTGGATCCTGCGTCTGGCTTGTCATCCAGATTCTAGTTTGTATTTGAGTCAGTGGCCTGCTTGTCTGTCTGTCCATCCAGGGAGTCATCATCAGCCTGAGCTACCATCCTGCTCTCTGACCTCTTGATCTTGGGTCCATCAGCCCGGAGGCTGTGAATCAGAAGCCTGGAGTCTGATATCTGACCGTGTACCTGAGGCATGCCCACCTCTACAGCTGTGTGAGCAATTTCCCTGATGTAAACCTCTTTATGTAGAAGTTTTACTGTTTTTTCTTCTCTAGAAAATGTGGCCTAAGACAGGCATCTTGGAGGAAATACCTGGCAATCTCCTTCTGAAAAGTTCAGTCAGTCACTGAAAACCCTTCAGATCACAGTTCTACTCTGACACATACGAGGTCACCACGAGTCAAAGTCAACTGAGTAACAACTGCCGCTGCACTAAAGTGTGAAATCATATTAACTGATAATGTCAATAAAGACCCTTGTTGTTGTTGTT
>NW_006408666.1:1851733-1869028 GCF_000296735.1 Chrysochloris asiatica | reverse complement strand
TCTTTATGGACTCCTGGTGTTTTTCTGTAGGATCAGCAATGGACTATGAATGAGAATGTCAGCAGTTTAAACCTACCAGCTGCTCTTTGGAAACCCTATGTAGGTTCACTATGAGCTGGAACTGACTCAGTGGTAATTAACAACAACAAAATCCCTCTTTTTGCCCCCAAACCACCTCAAACATCTGTTACCTCAGTCATGTCTGGTCTCCATTTCAGCACCAGGAATTGAATAATCCAGGAAGCTAAAAGTATAAGAGCTTGTATTGTTAACGCATTCCCTGTACACTGAAAATAACTTTGTAATTAGAAAAAACTAAAGTCTGAGTCCAGCGATGCTTCAGCTTTCACTTTTCACTCATCACAATCATGTTCTGCACACTTGAGTGAGTATCAAGAAAGCTGATTTTTTTTTTTTTTTTCCAGGTTGGATTTGGATTTCATTTCATTTTGCAGTGCATTGTTATTTCTAGAAGCTGAACATTTAACTTTAGCAAGAGCATGCCAACTCAAATAAATCTACCTGCAGTACAAAACAGTGTGTTTTAAAGTCCAAACCACTTTCTGAAATGTGATGTCTACATTAGTTCTAAAATCTCTAAAAATGATTAAAATCTGAGATCATTAGGACTAAACTAAGTTACAGTTTGGGAATATGATTGAGAGGAATTGAGAGCTCAGCTTCTAAAGAGCTCTGGACAGAAATGTAGTCTAGGGCATCCCTCTAGAATTGTTTTAAAAGAAGGGAGGGAAAGGGGCTAGAGTCCATTGAAAATAGGAAAACAATTAAAAAATATATTGAAAATAGAAAGAAAAAGAGAAATCACTCCTAATTAATTCTGGTGCCCTACTCAACCTCAGCCTCTTTGCAATCCTACTGGGAACCTCTTTATTGATCTGCAGGTCCAACAGCAGACTTCTGATGCTTATCTCAGCATAAAAACAGGCTCTTGTGATGAGCAGTGATTTAATTACATGACAATCACTGTTAACAATGCATGGAGAATACTTAAAAAATATGCAGGGCAAGGCTGGCTGTGTTAAATGCAAAAAGATAACATATTCAACTCAGTTTCTGGACACAACTTCTTCAATAATACTTTTTCATGATTCTGTTAAGCACCATCTGGTCAGTTCTGACTCACAGTGACCCTGTAAAGGGTTTCCACGGAGTGGCTGATAAGTTTGAACCGCAAACCTCGCGGTCCAACCCAATCTTGCAGTCCACACCAGGACTGCCAAAGGAAAAAATATATATATTTACAGTGTCTTGAAATGTCTACAAACTGAGTTCAGTGGTCCTTTTTTTTTTTTTTTTTTGGCAGGGGTGGTGGTGGTGCTACATTTAAAAATGTTCTTTTTTTTAGCATATGACTACTATCTGTTTTTCAAACCTGAAAACATACAAGAAACAATGTTTTCCCACAAAATTGTAAGATCTTTAAAGGCAGAGAACTTCACTTGTGTTAAATATGCAGGACACTAGGCCAAGGTTAATAGTCAAAAGTTATGGAAGGAATTAGTACAAACTGAGTATAATATAGTCACTGCATTCAAGCTTAAACTCTAAAACACTTAGTTTGTGGAAAGCTGAAGTCTACAGCAGGAGGCCTAATTCCAGATTGAGTCTTGTCATAAATTCAGATGCCGTTTGAGCTGTCTGTGCTACTTTTCCAGTGTTTGTGACAATTCAGTTAGCAATGTGATTATGCTGAGACAAATACAAGGCAACTTCAAGAAAGGGAAGTTTGTCCTCAGGATTCCTTATGGGGATGAAAGTAACATCTTTATTTCAAATGCAGAGGAGCTTAAATATGGACTAAAGGCTAATAGAACAAGAAATAGAGACACGTAGTTTAACACTTAATTGTGCTTATGAGGAATCTGTACCTGGACAAAGAGGCAGTTGTTCGAACAAAACATGAGAACACTGAATGATTTAAAATTAAGAAAGGTGTTTGACAGAGTTATATTTTTTCACCACATGTATTCAACCTATATGCTGAGCAAATAATCCAAGAAGCTGAGTTATATGAAGAAAAATGTGTCATCAGGACCTGAGGAAGACTCATTAACAACCTGTGATATGCAAATAATACAACCTTGCTTGCTGAAAGTGAAGAGGACTTAAAATACTTATTGATGCTCAGTATGGACTTTCTTCAATGCAGAGAAAACAAAAATCCTCACCACTGGACCAATAAATAACATTCTTATCAATGGAGAAAAGATTGAAGTTGTCAAAGACTTCATTTTTCTTGGATCAGCCATCAACACTCATGGAAGCAGCAGTCAAGAAATCAAACAACATATTGCATTAGGCAGATCTGCTGCACAAAACCTTTTTAAAGTGTTGAACAGTAAAAAGGTCAGCTTGAGGACTAAGGTGAGCCTGACCCAAGCCATGGTATTTTCAATAACATTATATTCATGTGAAAGCTGGACAGTGAATAAGTAAGACTGTAGAAGAATTGATGCTTTTGAGTTATGGTGTTGGAGGAGAATACTGAAAGTGCCATGGACTGCCAAAAGAACAAACAGATCTGTGTTGGAAGAAGTGCAGCCAGAGTGCTCCTTGGAGGCCAGGATGGCCACACTTCATCTCTCATACTTCAGACATATTGTCAGAAGAGACTAGTCAATGGAGAAGGATATCATATTTGGTAAGGTGGAGGGTCAGAGAAAAAAAAGGAAGACCCCCCCAGTAAGATGGATTGACAACGTGGCAGCATCAATGGGCTCAAGTGTGGCAACAATTGTGAGGTTGGCCCAGGATCAGGCAGTGCTTCGTTCTGTTTTGCGTAGGGTTGTAATGAGTTGGTACTGACTCGATGGCACCTAATAACAACAGTTTAACATTTTAAAGACAAATTATTCTATACAAGCTGGATTTATTTTACTATATGTTGTTGTTGTTGTTATTAAGTGCCGTAAAGCAGTTACAACCCATAGCAACCCTGTATGTGGTTTTCTGGTTTACCATATAGAAAACCATATATATAACATCATTGATTATGTTATACTGCCATCTTTAATTATTCTTATTTATTTAAATTTTTGCTGAGCAATAGACATAAGAGAAGTTAAAAATATATCATTTCTTAAAAAATGATAGCATACTTATTTTATCAAATAATTTTTAAAAAGTATTTGAGTAGTTGGTTTCTCTCTCTGGTGATGATGATGGTTATGTGCCTTGAGTTACTTCTGACTCATAACTGACTCTGTATAGGGTTCCCAAGGCTGTAATTCTTTATGAGCTGATAGTTTCAAACTGCTGAGGTTATTAGCCTGACTCATAACCACTACGCTACCAGAGCTCCTTACTAATGGGATCTAGCTTCTCTAATTATTGCTCAGCATGAAAGTTGAATAAATTTGGTGGAAAGAAACAACCACGATAGACACTTTTCCTGATTTTAAAGACAGTATCTTCTTGTTCTGTTCCAAGGACTGCGCATTGCTCTCATACAGGTTTTGTATGTACATAATTAAGTGTTCATGAATCGCTATTGTTTACAATTTGCCATGAACCACACAATTGAATACCTTTACATAGTCAGTAAAATACCGATAAGGACTGCTGACTGCAAGGTCAGTTGCTCCTTGGAAACCCTATACAGTGTCGCTATGGGTCAGAACTGACTTGATGGCTTTTAATAACAACAAGAAGCTTCGTTCTGATATTATCTGCTTTCATCCAAGATCCATGTGATATCTGCAATGATATCCCTTATTCTACCACCTCTTCTGAAACCAGTTTGAATTTCTCATAGTTTCCCATCAATGTACTGTTGCAATCATTTTTAAATTATCCTTAGCAAAATTTTACTTACAATTAAAGTAAAACTCACTTTAATGGTATTGTTTTATAATTTCCTGTTGGATTGCCTTTCTTTGAATGGGCACAAATCTGAAACTCTTCTAGTTGGTTGGCTAGGTAGCTGTCGTCCAAATTTCTTGACATAGACATATAAGCACCCCCAGAGTAGCATATGTTTGTTAACAGAATGCCTGGTGTTATTTCTGTCAGTTTTGGGGCCTTCATTTAAACCAATGCCTTTAGTGCAGCCTGAACTTCTTCCTTCAGTATGATTGGTTGTATACCACCCGCAGTATGACAAACTGACAAACGTAGAGGTGAGTGGTGGATGGTTTTCTACACAAAGGAGCTTTGGTAGCATAGTGGATATGAATCGGGCTGCTAATCTCACGATCAACAGTTCAAAACTATTAGCTGTTCCATGGGAGAAAGATGAGGTTTTCTGCTCCCCGTAAAGATATACAGCCTTGGAAATCTTATATAGAGGCATTATGAGTCAGAACCAGCCCCACAGCACATAACCACCATCACCAACAGCAAACATTAGGGCTCAGAGGTTTGTTCTGAGGTTTCATCATGGTCCCCTCCCTTCCATAGGCCTGTTGCCAAGGTGATGACTTGAGGACTTCCAACTCCTGCTTAAATGTTTCCTGGCTGTACCAGAAAAACAAAAGGTACCTTGGCTTCTGGGAAATTATAAGCATTATTACCAGAAACAAAGGACAAAAGGCCAAATCAAGTTCTTTATAAGCCTCCAAAGACATCTACTTTAAACTTCCTGGAACCTGTGACTCTTCTAAGCTGCATGGTAAAAGGAAATTAAGGTTGTTAATCAACAAAACTTACAAACATGGTGATTATTCTGGGTAGGCATAGGGTAATCACAGTGGAAATGGGAATAGGAAATAAAAACCAAAGAGATGGCAGTAAGAATTCTGCCTAGCATTGTTGGTCTTGAAGTTGGAGGAAGGGGCCATGAGCCAAGGACAGGGGGAGGCCTCTAGCAGATGTGAAGACAGACTTAGCAACATCTTGGTTTTAATCAAGTGTGATCCATCACGGGCTTCTAACTTCAGAAACTTCAGGGAATAAACTTGGATTGTTTGTAGGCACTGTTTGTGATACTTTTGTCACAGCAGCAATAAACAACAGATACAGTGGAATTCCTTTGATTGCATTCCACTATTTTTTCAGGAGACAGTGCATCTAAATTAAACTTACTAAATTTTTATAATTACTAATTTGACTTACATTTTTTATATAATTTTTGGAGACGTTAGAGTTCGAGTTCCACTGTACCCCAACAAAACTAAAATACAAGTGGGTGCTTCCAAGCTACTGATAGTTTAATAAGCCTAGATGATATTATCAGGAGTCAAAGCCTAGGGAAGCACAGAGGCATTTCATGTACCTGGAATGAAAGGAGCTCTCCAACGCTGAGCAGATACTCACAGAAGTATGGTAGACTATACATGAACAGGAGCTAAAAGAGTGAAGGAGGTTCCGTGCTCTGTTTTCACGTAGTCAGCATTCTAGACATCCTCACTGTAATTTTCCTTATTACGCTTTCAACCAATGGTCCTGTTGTTGTTGCTAAGTGCTGTTGAGTCGGTTCTGACCCACAGCAATCCTGTATGGTGTTTCCAAGGAGTAACTGGTAAGCTTGAACCATCGACTTTGCAGTTCAAACCGACGTTGCAGTCCAGCACATTAACCCACAGCACCAGGGAGAAAAGTAGTTTGGGTGTTTAGTGGTTACTCAATTTCTATAAAACGCTTTTTTCTTTTGATGGAAAATTCCAATAATTTGTATTTCCTCTTGCATATGAAATTTGTCTGTCTACAGTGTCACAGTCCTCATATGAAAACAGTTGCTTATAATTCCTTATGTATTCTGATTGTTTTCTCTCAACAAGGATTATAAAAATGAAAATGATTTAGTGTTTTACAAAGACACCTCTTTAATGTCATTACAAACAGTACTCAAATATTCTACTTTTATGCAATCTAGTGCATGGTGATTAAGTTACTAGATCTTTAGTTGTTTAATTTTTTGTTTTGTTTTTTTTACTTGTGCATACTGTTAGCAGTTTAGGTGCCTTGGTGGTGCAGTGGATTAAGCACTGGACTCCTAACTGAAGCATGGTAGTGGGAATCTACCAACCACTTCACAGTAGCAAGATGAGACAGTATGCTTCTTCAAAGATTCCCAGCATTGGAAGTCCCAGGGAGCAGTTCACCTCTGCCCTATAGGGGGTTCTGGGTTAGAAGCAACTTGCTGTCTGTGGGTTCTCTGGAACCACAGTTAAAATATATTGAATGATCATCCAGTGTACTAATGTGCTGTGTACATTATGAAACATGTCAGAGAGAAAATTTAAAAGCGAGAAGAATCTTCAAAATATAAATATTTAAAATTTAAAAGAATTACATGTAGACTTCTTAGAGATAAGCTTGCATCAGGTTGCCACCCACTACTGTTCTCTGGCCTTGATCAAAAAGGAGAAAAAGAATAATTATAGTGAAATATTCAGGCAAGATGGTGGAAGCAGCAGCATAGAGTTTCTTTGTTAATATGACTAGATATTCCCATCAAAGCGGTGAGAGAAACTGATATGGTTGTTGCTAAGTACCATTGAGTCTATTCCAACTCATAATGACTCTATGTAGGGTTTCCAAGGCTGTAATCTTTGAGAAAGCAAAAAAACCTCATCTTTCTCCCTGTGAGTGACTGATGGACTCGAACTGCTAACCTTATGGTCAGAAACTGATAGTATAATGAAAACCCATACATAACATGTCACGAAAAGTAAGTTCACAAGAGCAAGGAAGGGCTTTTATGTACATAGCTCCAGATACTTAGGTAATTGTGTAATAAGATCTCTAGGGACTGGAGCAGTTTGGACATGAATCTTTTTAGACTGGGCACTCCAATCTAAGAACCAATAGCCCAATGGTGTCTTACAGGACAAAGTCCCGTCTTGTTGTATGCCTTTGTGTTAATTTTGATTCATAGAGACACAATACAACAGAGTAGAATTTCCCTAGAGTTTCCAAGACGGTTACCTTTACTGAAGCAGATCATCAGGACTTTTTTTCCAGCCGAGCTGCTGGATGTGTGCAAACCACAGACCTTTCAGTTAGCAGCAGAACTCACCAAGTCCCCCAAAGAAGCAAACACACACACAAACCTACTATCAGAGAGCTGATTCTAACTCATAGCAGCCCTATTATGATACAGGCTTTCTGGGAGCAGACAGCCTTGTCTTTTTCCCGAAGAGCAGCTGGCGGGTTTATGACCTAGCATCAAATTCATAGCGCCACCAGGGCACCTCACAAAAGTCCCGTAGTGAGGAAAATGGCTGTGGATGGGATACACATTGAGCAGGATGAAGGAACAGGACAAAGGAAGATTTTTTGAGATATGATTATGATAGTAGAAAAGTAAGTGGAGGAAGAACTCTAAGTGCAAGAGCATGCTTTTATAATGCCTTTCAAAGAAAATAGTTGTAAAATTACCCAGTTCCGTTCTTCCTTCCTAAAACTTCAGGGAAAACATTTTGTGTAAAGATAAATATGAAAGTATAAATGGATATCCATTTGGGGAAAAACATGTATAATGAGCCATACCTCACATAGCACACCAACCTTCATTCTCGATTACAGACATAAATGTTAGATGTGAATGGGACATTCACACCACAGAGCTTTTACAGGACACAAGGAGAACATCTTTATGACCAAGGAGTAGACAAACATTCTTAAGCAGGAAACTCAGAGCTTAAGCATATCAAAAATGATAAATTCTCCTATGCTGAAGTTTAGAAGTTCTCTTTATTAGAACACATCATTAACAACACAGTCAAAAGGCAAGACATCAACTGTGGAAAAAGTCCTTGCAGTACATGCATGTGACAAATGATTCGTCTGCAGATGATATGTAATGATGTTCTATAAATCATAAATTCAAGGAGTAAAGGCCTATAAATCTATGAAAGCAAACCAGAACGATGTATTGTTTTTACAATGGCATGAGAGTGGAAAAGACACTTCACAAGGAGATTATCTAAGTGACCAAGAAACATATAGAAAGCTCATCATCGTCATTCATTCAGAAAATAAAGAAAACTTCACTGCCTTTGAGGAGATTCTGGCTCGTTGGAACCCTATAGGACAGAGAAAAAGAATAGTTAGTGTTTCAGACACTATACATCTTTATGGGAGCAGACAGCCTTATCTTGCTCCTGTGATTGTGTTTGAACCACTGAACATCCCCGTTAGCAGCCCCATGCTTAACCATTGTGCCATCATGTCGCCTTCCTTTATCTATCATTGTTACTGTTGTTAAGTGCCATAGAGTCATTTCGACTCATAATGATCCTATATAGGGTTTCCAAGGATTGGCTGGTGAGTTTGAACCACCGACCTTGTGGTTCAGGGCTTTATCCCACAGCACCACACCAGGACTTCCTCATCCAACAGAGAACTGCAAATTAAAGCTGCAATGAAAGCTAGTGCTCACAGATCTGAATGGTTACAACGAAATGGGTAGAGTTATCAAGCGTTGGAGTGGGTGTGGGGTAACCACAAGTCTCACACAGTGCATTTTGGGATGCAAATTAATATAACCACTTTAGATCACTGATTGGCTGCATCTAGGAAACCCTGAAACTATGCACACCCTATGACCTGTGAATTCTACTTTTAGGGTATTTCCAGTATAACCTGTATATTGACTTAAAGCTACATTTCAAAAGTATGCATAATATGCCTGAATTTATTGAGTTAGGATGATCATCACTGAAACATTTTTTTCTACTAAAACTACCATATTTCCAAAGAAAAAGAGTATGTTCCTGTGGTCATTAAGGTTTTGTGCTAACTTAACTGGGTCAGGATACTACCTGGTTTGGCAGGTGTTTCTGTTTTGCATCGAGTTAGCGTTCATTCATAGCACCCAGGAAAGGGTTTCTGAGACTAAATATCCATCAGAGCAGAAGTCTCATCTTTCTCTTCTTTTGAGCAGCTGGTGGATTTAAACTGCCGACTGTGGTTAATACCCCTATGTGTAACCCACAATGCCAGCGGGCTTCTCATCAATATATATACAGTTTGGCGGTTAAGAGATAGAAATCCTGATGTGGTGCTGCAGGATAATGCACTGGACTGCAAAGTTGGTGTGAATTGCAAGGTTGGTGGCTCAAACTCACCAGCTGTTCCTTGGAAACCCTATACAGGGTCGATATGACTCAAAAGTAACTCAAATTTAACACCAGTCTCCCATGATAAGATATGTTATGAGCAGCCAATCAATATAAAGGAAGTTTCCTGAGGAGAGGAAGAGGGGGCTTGTGCCTGCTTCTGACATATTGAACACTTGGGGAAAGCTTGCTTGCTTACTGCTGGGTCTAGTTTCTGCATCTAGCTCATCATCCAACCTCTGGTTCTTGGAACTTGAACCTGTGGTCTGCTCTATTGCTGCCCATCCTGGGAGTAGTTAACACCTGGCCATCTTACCTGCCCAACTGGCCTGCCAGGCATCTGAGCCTGTCATCTGACATGTCACTCTTAGATCTGCCCTACAGCTCTGAGAGTCAGAGACCTCCAGCCTGATATCTAACAGGCATGGACTGCCTACCTCTACAATGGCCGTGTGAACCATTTCCTCGTTGCAAACTCTCTTTATGTAAACATGTATAAGCTCCACTGGCTTTGCTTCTCTAGAGATCCCAGCCAAAGACAGTCAATAAGTGAAAGAAAATCAGAGTGCTAGACTTTTTGACAGCAACACACTATAACAGAATAAAGGAGATTAGAGTTTAAGTGTGTAAGAAGCCAATCAAGTGTTAAAACACAAAACAAAACAAAAAACTATGAGTGCGTTTCTCTATGACCTTTAAATAAGGAAAACTTCTCTAATTGTGAATCAAAATCAAGGAGCAATATGAAAAACTATATATAATTTGTTTTTAAAAATACAACAGAATAAAACCAAACATTTTTCCGAAGACACTATGATTAGTTTTTATTTATTTATTTATTTATTTATTTATTTATTTATTTATTTATTTATTTATTTATTTATTTATTTGTTTGTTTGTTTGTTTGTTTGTTTGTTTGTTTGTTTGTTTAAATTACACACTTGGGAAAACATTTGTGAATCATATCATAGACAAAGTGCTAATATCCTTATAATTAATTAGTTTTTATAGGAAAGTGCATACCAAAATTCTTACACAAAAATGGGCAAGAAGAATGATAAAAAAATTCATAAAAAATAAATGAAAAATGTTTGAAATGAATTCACTTCATAAGAAGAGAAATGAAAGTTAAAAGCATGCTAAAATAGCATTTCCTAACTACCAGATAGACTCTTGGTGTGACTTTAAACCCACCAGCTAGCTACTCCTCAGAAACCCTATACAAGGTAACTATGAATCAAAATGGACTCAACAGCACTTAACAACAACAAGCTATCAGAATGGAAAAATCCAAGTTTACCTTACTATTGGGTTGGGGAAATATGTATTCTAGTGTGTAAGAAGGCAAAATGAAAGCCCCTAGGAAGGAAAATTTGATACATTAAACAAAACTGTACACTTAAACTATCTTTAGGGAAAAGATCCCACTTCTAGAAATCTATTCAAAGGCCCTATTGACAAAATTACAAATCAGGATGTTAACCTCAGGGTCAGCAGTTTGAAACTACTAGCTATTCTGTTGGAGAAAGATGAGGCTTTCTGCTCCTGTAAAGATTTACAGCCTCAGAAACCCTGTACATGGTCACAATGAGTCGGAACCGACTCCATGGCACATAGCAACAATAATAAATGACAAAATTATTAAAAAAGTGCAAAACTAATAATTGTAAAACCTGTTGTAAAAGTAGATGAAAAGTACCCCAATATCTATTGTTTGGTACATCCACAGTTGCAAAACAACAACTAAAGTACATTCGAAAACATGTTTTACAATAGGGTTCCATTTCTCTAAACATGGGGGGAAATGTGTAGGTGTATAATGATGTTTCTGCTTATATACTTTTAGATGACAGAATAAGCTAAAGAATAAAAAAAAATAAGATTTCTTATAGGGGAAAGAAATAATAGAACAGAGGAACAGGAATACAAGCTAAAAGTCTTTGAAGACATTTTGTTTTGTATATTTGAATTTGGTTAAGTATAAATATTTTATCTATTATGAAATAAAATTAAGAATATAAAAATAAACTAGAATTAAGCAAATGGGCCTGAACATGTTTATAATTGGTAGTATAATCACATATAAAGGAAGTATTTCACATGACTTAAATATAGTCATGTAAAGAACTGCAGAAAGACAGTAAAATGAATAAGCAAAATATTTTCCATACAAGGTTGGTACAGATCTGAGCAACAGTACAGATTTGGTATTGCTATTCTGAGACCATTCTGATTGTGTGGTGGAGTACAGAACTTAGTCAATTATGCAATATTTTGTACTGTAAACATACCTCAGAAATCCTATAGGGTCGCTATGAGTCGAAACCGACTTGGTGGCATACAACGACCATCATTATAAGTGCCACTGAACATTAGGGTTCACAACATGGGAGAACTGAGATACAGAAGGAAGATTAAAGAATTCAAGAGAGAGCTGTAATTCCTAACATCGGTATGAATACACGATGCGTTTTATGAACTACCCTTTCCCCGTTCTGACTACCCAAAGGGTCTAGAAAGAACTACTGTAGTCTTAGTTTTCTTAGCGCTGATGCAACAGAAATACTACACGTGAGCAAATTGAAAGGAAAGGAATTTATTTTCTGAAAGTATAGGAGGCTAAGAGTGTGAATTCAGGGTACTGGCTTTTTTAAAAAATATACTTCATTGTGAATTATGTGATCGTTTACATGGGAAAACATTAGTTTTACATTCATCCTATCCTATATCATTTCATTGTCATGGTTACAATTCTCTCCTTTCATCACTAACCAACTAAAGGGTATTCACTACAAGCCCACTTCCTGGTCGTTAGCACACAGCCCTTCTCCCTCTCTGGGTCTAGAGTTCCCAGCCACTACATCTCTCCATATCATCCTTTCTACCTCCATCTCTGGTGTCACTGTTTCTCTGGATAGGGTCCCGCACTCAGCTCTTTTCCCTTGATGGTCCCAGGAACCTCTGCTCTGAATAGCAAAGTCAGTCACTCCCCTCCTTTTGCTACAAAATGTCTACCTTTACATTTCCAACCCTCACAATCAGTCCTGATAGCAATTATTAACTATTGTACCATAAGAGACCTATCCCCATCTCCTTTCATCAGCCCTGCTCAGACAGATTGGATACTACTCAGTGAAGATTCTATCTTCCTCCACATCCTCTGGATCTAGGCTCCCTCTTGAAGGCTTGTTATCCAATCTCTTCTTGCCTTTGTAGCCCCCTCCATTTTGGGTAGCCAATGTCCAAGTTGCCCATCCCTGTCTACTCTGTGTATGGAGGGGGTGGGAATGATCCTCGCTGTAAAGATTTGTGTCTTTTTTGAGCTACTGTGTCACTGTGGGCTAATGTGTCAGACTGCAAAGTCATTTGAACTGCAAGGTCGGTGGTTCAAGCTCACCAGCTGCTCCTTCGAAACCCTATACAGCATCGCTCTGTCGAGACTGACTCAACGGCACTTAACAACAACAATAACATCCATAGGTGTAGGTCAAGTTCATCAAATTGTATCAGATTATTCTTTTTTTTCCCCTCTTCTTTCTTCTTTTAGTTGAGTTATGATCATCCAGTCATTGAAGCCTGGTCAAGTGGGTATTATCTGCAAGTGTGGGTGTTCCTAGGCATATGCGCTCTCTTCTTATAAGCTGGATGCTTCACTCTCCACTCTAGTCCTCTGTGACTATGTCACTGACTCTGGGCCCAGGAGTCTTCAGGTCTTGCCATACTGCTGGCCAACCAGGTCTCCACCCGGGTTCACAGGAGTCTATTGAACGTGGTAGGGCTTATCTTGCAGCTTTATTGCTGTTTCTCCCTCACT
This sequence comes from Chrysochloris asiatica, assembly GCF_000296735.1. Taxonomy (NCBI): domain Eukaryota; kingdom Metazoa; phylum Chordata; class Mammalia; order Afrosoricida; family Chrysochloridae; genus Chrysochloris; species Chrysochloris asiatica. The sequence goes on along the minus strand of NW_006408666.1, from coordinate 1,856,191 downwards.
TCCTCTTATCAGTGACCAACGTGGTCATCAGTCAGAGGGCATGTCTGCTCATGTATTCCCATTGAGTCTTAGTCTTGGAAGGGGGTTTGCCAAGAGGGGACCCGACCGCTTGCCTTGATGTCCCCTGGGTGAGCAACTTGCTTGTTCTTATAGTAATCAGTTGGACTGCCATTATTGTTTTGTATTTTTCCTGTAGGTCTTTCTTTCAAGAATTATCTTCTGTTCTTCTAGCCACTCCAGGCTGGTCATAGAACTGGCTTTGAACTAGGCCCTCTTCCTGTCTAGTTTCAGGGGGAAGGGCAGAGTCCTTTGGCTTTTTAGTGATCCCGAGTTGGTGTGTATTTTCTTTCATTTTTGTCTGCTTCTCTGTGCCTGTTGTTAAGTGTCATAGAGTTGATTCTGATTCTTAGTGACCATGTACAGGGTTTCTGAGGAGAAGTTTGTGGTTTGAACTGCCAACCTTGTGATTTGCAGTCCAGTGCTGATCATACAGCTTCTCTGTGCCTCCTCTGTTCATTTTTATGTCTCAGAATTGAGTAGGTTTAAAACATACCTTATAACACAATAAAGAAGTCATTATTCCTAAGTAGGACTACACCCATAGCTATGGAAGTGAACATTCTAGCACAGATATGTGCATTTGTGTGGGTGGTTGTTGTTGTTGTTAAGTGCTATTGAGTCAGTTCTGACTCATAGCAACCCTGTATAGGACTTCCATGGAGCAGCTAGTGGGTTTGAACTGCCAACCTTGTGGTTCGTGCTGATCCTACAGTGCCACACCAGGACTCCTTGAGTGTGTGTGTGTGGGGGGGGGCAGTAAGGGGACATAATTCAACCCATAACAATGACAAATGCAGTAGCTGTGAGCATCTCAGAACCCAGATTTCTTCATCCATTCTCCCAAAGGACTATGAAAAATCTACATCCTGACTAAACAGGAAGGCTAAGAGAAAAAGAGACATTAATTATTAAAATGAATGAAGCACTATTCAGTTTGGAAATTTTTCACAGGAACAGGTACTGTGAGTCCAAGATAGAAATGCACAACTTGACAAAGAAACCATCACTAAGAAGCAAGGGCAAGACTGCCAGGAAGCCTCATCGGTCAAAAATCAGTTTTTCTAACAATTATTAGAACCTGCAAGAATTCTGCCCCACAAACCATGATTCGTTTAAATTGTGACTCATCTACAATCAAGAATTAGCACTCAGATCAAATCAATAAAATCATAAACACAAATAGATTTTCATTAGGTAAAATTATTTTTTTAATTGACTAAAAATATGAATTCAGAGTTCCTTAGATATAAATGGCCATCAAGAAAGGATATCTATTGGCATGTGATGCCATGGGATAAGCACTGGACTGCTAACTGCAAGGTTGGCAGTTCAAGCCTACCAGCTGCTCCTTGGAATCTCTATACAGGATCGCTATGAGTTGGAACTAACTTAACAACAACATTGACAGGATTGTAAGTCTTACAAGTAGATTGTAAGTATCATAATGCAGGAAATTACAAAGGTTAAACAGGAGAATACTGGATGGGGATCATCTAGCTACAAAGAACCAAAAGATCTATTTGCTAAAATAATGAGATTTTCTAAGATAATTCTAAGATTCAGTGGTTTTGTAGAAATCCAATTTTAAATTTAAACAACTGAGAAGAAAACACAGTCTGGTGAATTGAAAACCACTTATGTTTTCTAGGGTAGTGATAAAAGCTACTGGATCTAGTTAAAGAGTCGAATCTAGTAAATAAGCTGAAAGGAATCCATGTCATATGCTGCCTGTGTTCGTACCTGTATCAATGATTTGTAGAGGGAAAAATATGGCAGAAAAATTCCATGCAATTTAAAACAGAAATACATACAGTATAGACAATATGGTAGAAAAAAAAAATATTACGTGTTTATGATAGGGCCTTTTTCTCTTACTATGACTTTTATGGAAGGCTAAAAACTCTATATTGGGCTAAAAACTCCTGGTGAGGACAAGTGTGTCCGAGTAAAACTGTGTTCTATAGGGTTTTCAATGTCTGATTTCATGACATTTGTCACCAGGCTAGTTTTCCAAAGTATCTCTGAGTGGTCTTGAACCAACAACCTTTAGATTAACAGCCAAACCCATTAGCCATTTGCACAACCTCATATGCTAGCTAGCACTCCCAAATGCACTCTTGCGAGATTGTAAGAGCAGTAATGGGTCAAACATTCTGTGTCCAAGACAACACCAGCATGTATGCCTGCACTGTGAGCTCAGCTCTGCCCAGCCCTCTGCACAACTGGAGAACAGAGAACCTGTGAGTGACCCTTCCTACGCAACCTGACTGTCTCAGTGCCACACTGAGTCTGTTCAGAATTTAGTCGGTGAGATCCTTGTCCAGAAGACTCCAGTTTCTGTCTAGAGTCAGCCCAACATACAAGTGAGTCATATCTTGATTATAAACAAGCAAACAAAACAAAGCGTGTTCTCTCATTTAGCAGTGCAAAGAAGTTTGGAGTTCTGGCTCACCACTTCTTGTTGTTTTTTTGTTTTGTTTTGTTTTGTTTTGCTAGACCACTTCTTCAGGCAGGAGAGGCCTTAACCCACACACACTGAGTGACCCCGACTCTTAGTGACTGTCCCCACACGGTCTCCAACGCTGTAAGTCTTGGAAGATGACAAACTGAAGCAGACTGCCACAGTTCTCTCCCAGATAGTAGCTGTGGGTTTGGACCATCAACTTTCAGCTAAGTGCCCTGCCATCAGAGTTCTGAGTAGGTCTTCAGGGGTTAAACAACCAAACAAAAGCATGACGAGCCTTTACCACTATATTGTTGTTGTTTTTTTTAAGTACCATGGAGTCAGTTCCAACTCATAGCGACCCTGTGTAGGGTTTCCAAGGCTCATGTTTCTTTAGTGGAGTAGCTTTTGGGCTCGGACCTTGGACCTTGTGGTTCACAGACCAACACTTATTGTATGGAGACACTGAATTATTTATAGATCATAATTTATCTGGTTGGTGTATGTCACCTCCTTACTGTGCAGTTATACACTTGATTCCATGTTTTTAATTTACCAACCAGTTGTTTAGATCTAAAAACGAAAGCATATAAAGAGGCTTATGTGAAGTACACTGTAAATTACAGGATGGAAAACAAACAGAAATCTTAGGATTTCTGAACAGAGTATAGAAAGATCTTTCCAGAGAGAACCTAGATTAAATAACAGATGGATTTAAATAGATGAGCAGGTTGTTGTTTTCTGCTCCTAGAGGTACACATTCTTCAAACAGAGGGTTCAAATGAAAGACATGAACTTGGAAGGTTTTCCCCTACAATACAGTTTTTTTTAATTGGAATTTTTGGATAAAATTTTGGATATCTGTGAAATTATATAAAAATTTCAAAATGTACGTATACAACGGTAGTTTAAAAAGTATTGTCACTATGATTCTAGTTCACACATGCACAGGTTTATTTCAAATAAAGCATGTTTAAACATGTTTCTGTGATCACTTGTTTTTGTCTCATTGTTGTTGTTGTTAAGTGACATGGAGTCAGTTCTGATTCATAGCAACCCTATACAGGGTTTCCAAGGAGCAGTTTGTGGGTTTGAACCACCAACCTTGTGCTTAGAAATTGCTTATCCTACAGTGCCACACTTGGACTTTTTATTGGTCTCATTAAGGTACCTTTGGCCTCTTGGTGTGGCATTGTAGGATAGGCACTCTATCATAATGTTGGTTTGAACTGCAAGGTTGGTAATTCAAACTCACCAGCTGCTGCTTCAAAACCCTATACAGAGTCCCTATGAGTCATAACCGACTCAACGGGACTTAACAACAAAAACAACAATGTTCTTTTAAAACAAAAGCCTGCTCTAATCAGTGACTTCTGATGGGATCTGCTTGGTCAGTTTAACTGAAGGCAGAGATGTTAGCTCAAAAAGCTATGGTGTCTGTTTTGGAGAATCCCAAACAGATAATCTTATTAGATTTTCTTGAAGGACACAGGATGATTATGAAGGCTGGTTGTAAAGAAGCTTTAAGAAAATTGAGAATTCATTAGGAAAAGGCCAAAAAACTTGCACCAAGGATTTTTTTTTTTTTTTTTTTCTCACCACAAAGCACCTGCTTATTGTTTTAGGGTAGCAAGGACTATCCTATGAAAATTTTGTTACGAAATCTTAGCCCATCCATCCTATAACCCTGATCTTGCCCCTTCAGACTTCTTTTTCTACCCAAAGCTCAAATCACATTTCAAAGGAACAAGATTTGAATCCATCAAGGAGGTCAAACTGCTGTCAGTTTGATATAGTGTAAATCGAAGAGAGCAGAGTTCTTCAAGGAAGTGTCAGACTAAAGGAAACACCACCTTCAGAGATATTTAGACCTAGATGAACAATATGGCAAGAATCAATCGCTTCACAGTTTGATATTTTTGTTTAGTTAAAGTTTCTTTGAATTTGCAGCAATA
>NW_006408666.1:1847996-1850028 GCF_000296735.1 Chrysochloris asiatica | reverse complement strand
GCCAGGTGGCATCATTGATGGACTCAAGTGTGGCAGCGGTAGTGAGGTTGGCCCAGGATTGGACATTTTTTCGTTCTGCTGTGCATGGGGTCGCTATGAGTCGGTTCCGACTCGGTGGCACCTGACAAGAACAACAACAACTTTTGTATACATAAGTAAATATGCATACTGACGTAGGCATATGTATGCATGTGTGTGTAGAAACCTTTGTCTGTATCAGTAGCTTTATCTAATCCTTTTAGCTCCATCTCTGCCTCACAATGAGAGAGAAGATACAGTATTTCTTAGATATTCAAACATTTCCATGACCTATTTGACCTAAATCTTTAATGTGTGGGGAAGAAAAAGAAGACATGGATTACTAATGTGAGAAATGTAATCCCAGGATGCAAAGGTAAATGACTACAAGTATAATCTGAAAACAAATTTTTTAAAGTTTCTGAAACACTATTAAGAGATCCTAGTAGACAAATAATTTGTTCATGTACCTCAGTTTTGTGATGACTCTGTAGGTGATCAATTAAGGAAAGTAATTTTAGTACTTCTGTTAATAAAGATCTTTTCCAAATCACCATTTATTTAGATGAACATTAACTACTGAGATGGAATGGACTTTTGTAAGAACTCTCTGTGTTGGGTTTGTTGTTTCAAAGGACTCCCAACACTTACACAAACTTTAAATGCTTATTTGACTTAATTGTTGGAAAGTACTCTGAAAATGTAAAAAAGTGATTCTCACTTTTCATATTTAAAATATGGTCTTCATATCCGTAAGTGTAAAATGTGGATAAAATTGTTGTTTCTCATAGTCTCATAGTTTTTTCTTTTAGAAAACATGAAGATAATTACACAAATCATAAGCTAATAAATTTTCACAAAGTAAACAAGTTCATGCAACTGGAATCTGGCCCCAAATAACAGAACTATACAGGGTTACCAGGAGTGTTAACCGACTCGATGACACCTGACAAAAACAGACACAGTTATGGCGCCTTCAACTCATAACACTTCCAAGCCTTCTACTCTCCCAACTTCCAACACCAAAGATTACGTTGGCCTGACTTTGAACTTTGTATAAATGACATCATACAAATGTCATACTGTTGTTGTTGTTGTTGAGTGCCATTGAATCAGTTCTGACCCATAGCGACCCTGTATAGGGTTTCCGAGACTGTACATATTTACGGGAGCAGAAAGCCTCATCTTTCTCCCACGGAGCCACTGGTAGTATCGAACTGCTGATCTTGAGGTTAGCGGCACAACTTGTAACCACTACATTAAAATGTGTTTGCTCTTTCTTTTGCTCAACATTTGTGAAATTTATCCATGTTGCTGCATATAACAACTACTTTTTTTTTTTTTTTTCATGACTGTACACAATTAATTGATCAGTTTGGATACTGATGAATATTTTATGCTTCCAGTTTGGGAATAATACAGCAATATGCCTATGACTAGTTTCGGGTATTTCTTCTATTGAACCTTACTCCTATGGTGAATCCAGGGAAGAGGGCATAGGATATGTTTATGTTCAGCTTAATAAATATTGTCCATTTTCCAAATTGGTTTACCAATTTTCCTTCCCACCAGCAGAGTTTGAGAGTTTATTTTTCTGTTTCCCTGGCAACAATAGATAACCACTATCAGCCGTTTGGTTCTCTGTAATTATATTTTTCGTGGTTTTAATTTGCAACTGCTGATGAATAATAATGCCAAACTTAGTTTTATATGTTTACTGGTTTTTGGACAGCCTCTTTTCTGAAGTCTTTTACCCATTTTCTATTGGGGTGTCTGCCTTTTCTATTGTTCATTAATTTAGATGAGAATGAACCACTAAAAGGCAAATGGACTTTTAGTAAGAACTCTCTGTTTGGGGTTTGTTATTTAAAAAGACACCCAAACCTTACACAAACTTCAAATGCTTATGTAATTTGGTTGTTGGAAAGTACTTTGAAAATGCAAAAAAAAGTAGCAATTCTTTATGAACTCTCGATGAGAATCCTTTGCTAAAATATATATTAACAATGCCAGT
>NW_006408666.1:1846632-1847601 GCF_000296735.1 Chrysochloris asiatica | reverse complement strand
TCATTGTTGAAAATGCTATATATATCTTCTCCCATTGTGTGGCTTGTCTTTTTACTCTCTTAAACCTTATATTTTGGGGAAAATGTATCAATATTTGTCTTTTGTAATTATTATTTGTGTCCAGTTTAAGATGTCTTTGCTTTTCACTGAAAGATAATGCTCATTGTGTTTACTAAATCTTTATTTTCCCTTTCACATTTTTGGATCTACAATTCATATGGAATTATTTTTGTTGGGGGTCTGATATAAAGAAAGGGCCAAGATTCATTGTATCCCTGAGAAGTCTAAATGGCCCAGCATGATTCTCAAACAGATCGTTTTTCACATGTACTACGGCTAGACTGCAAAGCCATTTGAACTGCAAAGTCGGCAGTTCAAGCTCACCAGCTACTCTTTGGAAACCCTATACAGGGTTGCTATGGGTCAGCATCGACTCAAGAGCACTTCACAACAACAACAACAAATGGCACGTTGGAAATCAAACAGGCTGGAGGTTCCAAATATGTGTGGCTGCTTCTGCTCCTTCCTAACTGAGTCATTTCTGTGTCCTTGAGTCAATACAACATAATTGAAATCACAAAAGTTTCAAAATACTTCTTGGTATCTGCTGGTGTTGACTGCCTGTAAGAGCATTTGGTTTTTCTTGGACATTTGCCTTTTACATTTCTATATACATTTTAGAATCACCTACTCAATTTCTGCCAGAAAGAAAATGTTATACTTTTAATTGGGATTGCATTCAACCCACTGACAACGTATTGAATGTCTTCTTTCATGAATTCCTCTATATTTCTTTTAATTTTCCTCATTAATGTCTACGATATGATGGATTTCATTGTATTTATATCTGTGCCCATAGAAGATTTTGTTAAATAATCTTCCATTCTTGTAGCACCTTGTTAGGTTTTTCTATGAAGGTTCTACTTGTTGCTGTTGTCAGGTGCCATTGATTTGGAACCGACTCATAGC
>NW_006408666.1:1811845-1829774 GCF_000296735.1 Chrysochloris asiatica | reverse complement strand
AATTGTTTTCAATGTTGTATCTATCTTATTTGATTGCTCCTGTATCACTTTCCTGATTTCTTCCTTATTATTCTCAACTCTATTGTAAATGGTTTTGAAACATTTTATAATCATTATTTTGAATTCCTCCTCAGGCATTTCTAAACCCTGCCCTCCTTCCAGAATAGAATCCATGTCTACCTATAGGTCATTTGTCTCAGGCATTTTATCTTGTTTCTGGACATGTGCTGATATTGTCTTCTGCTTTTGCTTCTTGGACATGTTTAGTGTTTATCTGTGACCTTAATACTTATTTGATTATGTGTTTTGGTATTTTTTTGTGCTCTCTGATTGCCTCTATGTAGATGTGATCAGGATCTGGAATTCCCTTTTCACTCTTTTTATTGCTTAACTCAGAGTAATTTCACTGGTGTTGTCTGTCTCCCTGGTGTATGGCAGTTGGTATTGGTTCTTACCTGGATTTTGGTGTTTTATAGAATGTGATTGTAGCTTGACTCTATGGCAGCAGTTGCTGTCTCTTCTTAGGTGCTATAGGGAGAGAAAGAATCCCCCAATGGTAAAAGGGGGTGCATAAAACAGCAAAAGCAAATAATAACAAAATAACCAGGAAAAAATCAAACTCACCAAAACATCAACAACAACAAAACTAGATTGGATACTGTAGTCTATAATTGCAGAAAGGGGAGAGGATGGAAATAAGGAAAAAAAAAAAAATCTATTGCCTAATATGAGTGTGACTTTAATGTCCTCTTTTAGCTTCTTGCCTTCAAGGCCATCTGATAGATTTCAAGATGCCATTGTTGGCTGTTATGCTATACCTCAGGATTTAATTTAATTTTTGGCCTGTTTTGTATAGCTCTTCTTTGAAAATTCATAATTGTTAATATACCTTATGTGGTACTGTGGGTTAATCACTGGACAGCAAGGTTGGTTTGAGTTGCAAGGTTGGCGGTTCAAGCTCACTAGCAGCTCCTTAATGGCACTTAACAACAACAAATATACCTACTGTAGCCAGAATATTATTACAAAATTAATCTGAGTATTTAACGCCATTGCGTGAAAGTTAATGTCTGAAGGGAATGTTGTCTGTTAAGCTTTATGATGAGTGTCTAATTAGCACAGACTAAGCTAAGTTCAATATATGTTTTTGACATATATTTTATGACTAGTAACAAGAAAGCATTAAGAGGCTCGTAAACAGCCCACAAATAAACATCATATTTTTTTTCTGACATTTAGGTGAACACTCCAGACATTTACAATTTTTTTCTTAATGAGAGGGAAAAGAAAATTCCAGTATAGACTACTGATCTACCCAGCTCAGCTCTTCTAGGAGCCCTGATACTAGTGTGAACCTAGCAGACGCCCTGTGGGAGAAAGGTGAGGCTGTCTGCTCCCAGGAAGACTGACATCCTCAGAAACCTTAGGGAGTTTTTCTCACTCTGTCGTAGAAGATTTTGAGTCAGAATTGACGAGAGTTAGATCTTTAGGAATGGCACATTCTAGGGCTGCAAGAAGTTTAGTCTATGATCTGGCAAGTTAAATGGGTATTTCCCAAGAGTCTACTAGGTGTCAGAGGGGATGAGAGCCTCCTGGGGAACAGTGTAAAGTCCTCTGAAGAGTATAGCTGAACACAGCAAATGCCAGAAGACATATAAATGGCTTCAAAAGTCTTGTGGAAAATTTCTATTATCTTTTATTTTCATTTTTATCCCTAGCCCCTATATACATGATCTAGAGGCTTCCAAAAAAAGAATGAAATGTCATCAAGGAGATTTTTGAAACTTTTGAAAACTAGTTGCTTTCACCTTGGCTCCAACTCATTGCACCGCCATGTGTGTGAGTAAAACAATGCTGCAGATGGCTTTCAATGGCTGATTGTTCAGAAGTACATTGCCAGTACTTTCTTCCTAGGTTCCTCTTGGTGAATTTAAATCTTCAGCCTTTATGTTCTCAGGCATGCATGTTAGCTATTTGAACCATCCAGGGACCATTAAAAGTCTGAGGGAGAGTAGCATTTATTCAGACAGAATTATGGGAGAGTCTGGTCCAAGTGAAAAACACAGTCTGAATGTGGATTAAATTGGTGTATTGTAATTGGCCGGCAGACAGATGAGATTCTCTACTTCCGCAAGTATTTACAGCTTCAGAAAACCTTTCCAGGGTTTCTATGAGTTGGAACTGAGTGTAATTAATTGGCACTATGGTCATGATTTTATCTGAATTTACCAGGCATCTGCATGAAGCCATCTATACTGAGACCAGAAGAACTAGATGGTGCTTGCTTACCACTACTAATTACTCTGACCAGGGACACAGGACAGAATATTCCACAGAATGGGAGAAAACTGTAGAACAAATACCAGATTATTAACAACAACAACAGAAAAGACCCGACTTGCCAAACAATATCACCTAATACTGTGCTCCTTTAAAGCAACAACTACAAAAATCATTTTTATGAGACCAAATGATGAATATTTACCAGAAAGCAAAGATGAGAAAGGGGTGGGGGGTGGGGGGAGACATGGCAGCAAGATAATGAAAACAATCCAAACAGAAATAAGGAGAAGGTTGACTCAGTGTGGAAAATGTCACCAATGTCACTGAACAATATTTATAAAAATTCTTAAATGGGAACCTAATTTGTTGGACAGACTTTCACCAGAAATAAAAAAGGCCTCAACTTGGGTAGAAATAACTAGAACAAAAATGGACAAGGTAGCACATCAGCACAGCATTTGTAGGAGTTTACCAGTTGGGAGAAAAACAGCAAAAAAACACAAGGAACAAAGACTAGGATGCCTGCTAGGGTTTCAGCTGAGATAGCCCCAGTGAATTCAAGGGAAATTGTTGCTGTTGATGGCAGGCACCATCTTGTTGGTTCAGAAGAAAATACTGACCTGTCCTCTGCCAACTTCACAATCGTTGCCACACTTGAAACACAGCTGCTGCCACTGTGTCAATCCACCTCATTGGGGGTCCTCCTCTTTTGCTCAGACCCTCCATTTTCACCAAGAATGAAGTCCTTCTCCAGGGAGAGACAAAGTCTTGCCTACATGAGTTTCCTAGGAGCATTCTGGTTGTACTTCTTCCAAAACAGATTAGTTTGTTCTTCTGATAGTCCATGGTACTTTTAAGGGAAATATTGTTGTTAAGTGCTGTCGAGTTGTTTCCAACTCATACATAGCGACCCTGTATAGGGTTTTCAAGGAGCAGATGGTGAGTTTGAACCACTGACCTTGTGGGTCAAACTGACCTTTTGGTCCAGCACTTTATTCCACACGGGGAAAGATGAAGCTTAATTTTTGACGCGTGTGCTGAACTTTCAGGCAGCACTGGAAACGGGTGCATGAGGTGTAAGAAAACAAAGAAAGTTTGGCAAGATTTCAACATTCCTATGAAATGATCTTTAATTATCATTCTGCAAGTTCATAAATTTAATCTAAAGCACTCTGGAGTCTTTCGTAAAAGCTTCTGATTATTTGTATAAATATTAACATCTCACATACAACTAATACTGGTTGTTCCGCATTCAGTATCTACTGAATCAATTAACGGTTGTTTTCCATTTACAATTGATTCAAGATTGAGCTGGTCCTGCCCTTATATCCTAGCTGGTGTTTGAGACCTAAACTGAATGCTGAGAATTCCAGTCAGGCTACAGAGGAAGTATGTCTAACTAATGATGCCTTCTTGTCGAGCAAATTATTTCATTTTGAAATTCTATAGCAAAAGAACAATAAAGTATTGGTTCCCCTTTTAAATAAATAAAGGGTTATTTTGCTGCTGAAAGTTTTCATTCAAATGACTGATCCGATCTCGCATGTCTGTTTAAAAAAGCCTGACTTAGGTCGTTACAAAATGACAGACTATGATAAACTGGATGACAGTTGGGAGGGAGACAATGAGGCTTTGTTTACACAGAAGACTGAGTAACTGGTCTCACAAAAGAGGTTCTTGGCTATCTATTGTATGTACAACTAAGAGATTTACTGGAGCTTTTATCATTTCTACAAGACTCTATTCCAACCAGCTTCATTAACTTGAAGTAAATCAAATCATGCAGAAATCTGGCTCAGCCAGAAAGCAACCCAGGAAGATACAATATGAAGAAAAACAGACACGGCATGATAAGGCTTAGAATCTTGGGCATTTTTCATAAACATTTTGTTTGAAGATTATTAAATTACAACCTAGAGTTTTCATAGTAAAACTCACAATGAAATCCGTTCTTTTCCCTCAACTTTTCTTAGACTATACGTTTATACAAAACTGCACATATGAAGCATGTGTCGATGAAATACAGTCTTTAAAACTTAAATATCATTTAAAGATAAATACATGTGCAGAAAATCAGATTCTTTACTTGAGAGGGGTTCTTAAAAGTAGGAGAGTCTAATAAGTCAGTTAAGATCAACAGGGGGCTTTTGGGTGTAAGTTTATATGAGTGGGGTTCTGAGATAAATTTTTATTATGTATAGCTTCTTTTAAGGAGCTCTGGTAGCTTAGTGGTTACAAGTCAGGCTGCTAATCTCAAGGTCAGCAGTTCGAAACTACTGGCTGTTCCATGACAGAAAGATGAAGCTTTCTGTTCCCATAAAGTTTTACAACCTCAGTAACCCTATGCAGGGTCGCCATGACTCGGAACCAACTCCATGGCACATAACCACCACCACCACCACCACCACAGCTTCGTTTGCCCATAAAGACAAAATTTAAGAAAGACAAATTTACGTAGGCTAAATGGTTTCCTTTCTGTCCACATCACTCAGTGAAAAGAGTGTAGCGCTGTGGGTTAGTTAATGTGTTAGACAGCGAGGTCGGTTTGAACCTCAAGGTCGGCAGTTCAAGCTCACCAGCCATTCCTCGGAAACCTCATACAGGGTCACTATCAGTCGGAACCGGCTCGACGGCACTTCACAACAACAAACTTATTTCCATGTCAGCAGCCACGTTTGCCACATTCTTGATTCTTAGCCTGTACACTCTCTGAACCCACATGTTCGTTCCTTTCTCTTTCTCAAGTTATAAATATTGGCATCTTATTTTTGATGTAAGCAGAAATAAAGTCAGAATCCAGGGAGTTATAGTAAAACATGATCCCCTCCCTCTCTAGATAAGCATCCTACTGGGACTTCCTGGGGCCTCATTGCCAGCAAGGGACCTAGGGCCCACCTGAGCCCAGAACATGGGCTGTACTGACGGTCACATACAGGTCCTCAGAGATCTCAACTGAAACACTTCTACAGATTTGGGTGAATTCAAGCAATTATAAAAAATATCTCTAAAGTATACGCCATTTGAACAGATGACATTGCATTGTTAACTAAGGAAAAATCTTCATTAACGCAAACAATAATCTGAAAGGACTGTGGGTAAGGTTGGCTAATGGAACTAACTAAATCTTAATGAGAATTTGCTGGAGGTGTGAAAACAAGTCCAAAATCACTGTGGAATCCAAGTGGTCCAAGAGGTCTGTCTGCTCGCCATGTTCAGACCCGATGCAGCCTGGCATGAGCGCCCACTGGAGGCTGAGTGTAGCTATTTCAGTCTCTGGATAGTCTCCTTTTGCTGGGCCAACCAGTACACCCATGTGTAACCAGTATATCCATTCATTCGATGTGTGCACAAGAGGTTGTGTGCACACGTGGAAGTGCATGTGTCTGTGTGTGTGTGTGTGGGGGGGGAAGGGAGACAATACAGAGACGGCTCCACACAGCAAGCATTTCCGAATGATACACAGAGACGGCTGAAGAAATGACAATGTTGGATTAATCCACCAAACACAAAATCAGGGGCTGGTTCCCAAAGTCCGTTTGCGTCCTAGGGAATGCTTCGCTTCTTGCGCAGGGGGCTCTGGCCACTGCAGGGTTTCAGTTCTGCATACTGCACCTGTGAAAACAGGCAGAGAGGACACCGGCAGTTAGGTAACCCTAGATCACCACAGTGTGTGTTAATGGCTCCCCAAGGACAAACCAAGGCAAAGGAAGGAAGGTTCAAAGGTAATGAATCATTTTCTAAACACAGGAGCATGCAGGGATTAATTGCAGGAAGGATTTGAGAAGTCATGCATCATTTCTGGAAACCAAAATATTAAAAGCAGATCTTTATAATGAGATGCACGGGTTTCTACCTGTTCTCAACAATGCTTGAGTTTAGTTTTGTGTGCTTCTTCTCAATCATAAGTCAGTTAATAACCATTCCAAGGCAATGCTTACCTGGAGTATGTATGTGATACAGAAATGCACCAAGACTTATTCATTTAAAAGCATCTAAAATCTTGATGACAAATCTGAGCAAATGATATACATTTATTTTGCCTGAGATTGATACTGGGCCCCAAACATACAGATTTCTCTTGAAAATGAATTTCACTTACAGTATACGAGCTAAAACATTGGCGATAAATCTGAGTGCTCCCAGAGTCCCAGTGGCAACCTATTATGTTATTAGAATACACTTGGCAGTGTGTACCTTTCTTGGATGTTCTTTTGTTGTGTTGCTCTGTATTTGAGCCAACTCCGAGGGAATGGGTGCCCTGGGGACCCGTGCTTGGACTGTACACCAACAAGCCTTGGTGGACTCCATGGGGAGGGGATATGGACCTGAACTCACATTTAGACTCTAGAGATGGATGCTGCAAACGGATTGCTTTGGTGTGTGTATTTGATAGTCTGACTGGGAATGATGTCATGTCAAATAATGTACTGGAAAGCATACATGTGCCCAAGTTTTAGCATTTATGTCCCATCACATAAGATAAATGAACAAAGCACCTGTCCATAGAGCATTTTATGAGGTCCCCTAAAGGACAGGGAATGAGCCACCTTGTCATCTTCAGTGGAACACAAACAGGACCAGGATGCTCCTTTTTAAATCATTGAATGCAAATGCTAATCAGTAAATCCATACCTACAGAATGCATACTTACTGTTATTAATATTAGATCATTAAGTGAAGAGTAAAGAAGAATAGTGTCATGGAGTTCATCCTGCTATCTACAAACGTGACTTAAAACGAAGGTGAACGAAACCACAGAAGGTTCAGACCCACATCCATGCCATCCACCAAGTGCTCTCGGGGAACTAATTACTTTTGTCCCAAGATAGAAATTGATCCTAGATTTGGGATTCTCTGAGGTAATAAAGGATTGTGTTTCTGATCCTTTTGACGCTATCTCAGCTCATAGTCTCCTATCTACCTATTCTATTAGAGACACCGCAGCCTGCCAACCTCCTCTGGATTGAGAGTAGCCTGAACCATAGGAGCCTGGATGGCTTCTCTATGGGACTTGCTGGTATTGGTGTTCATCTCTGTGTATCCACAGAGACAGGGCCCTGCTGGACTAAGTGACCGTTGCCTGTGAATACTGCTTCTGATTGATCTCAAATGGTTTCATGCTGTCTCTGCCTCTTTGTGTGTTAGACTAAACTGGGACTTTGCCCACAGAATCCCTCAGTCTTCAGAGGGAACTAGATGGAAGGGGAGCTGAGGAGATAATTGAGAAAAAGAAGAATACATAGAAAAAAAAAATCTAATAATCCACTGGTCCTCTACTTCCTCTAACATGCCTGTCATCGTGGAGAAGGAAACTAAGCCACACTCCCACAGCTTTGCATTCAAGCCCTTCCACTCACTGAGCCCATCTTATCCTCTTTAGGTAGGCGAGCAATCAGAGAGGTGACAAACATCATCGCAAGATAGCCTTACAGTATGAGCGCCAGATCATTCTTAAGTAGTTCGTGTTCAGGATAATTTCCCCAATCATCTCAGGCTTTGGACAAAGGTTGTCTCATCACCTCCCTGCAAGTCAGGCCTCTGTAAGTGTTTTCTGATTCCTTATCTCAGTTGCTCACACAGCACAGCCAATGATCCTCTGGCTCTAGGGCTGGCCAGACATCAGCACTAGAGTCCCTATTGGCGGGTGATCATTCATTACATACCTTTTGAACATCAGACGGTACCCTGGAGAGAAAGTCTAGGAGCTCATTATTATCAATGGTATAGGGATTTCGAAGCTTCTTAGTAAATTTATTTATGCCTGGAAAATAGAAACATGAGGGTATCTCTTTACTGATTGATTGATCTATTCGTTCACTCATTCATTCATTCATTCACTCACTTACTCTTTCTCTTATCACAGAACTTGCCTGGCTGGCGGCAGTGGTGGGCTGTGCGTGCATTCACAAGTAAAGATTAGTGTGAAAACAATTACTAGACCTCAAGTCATGTACACGTTGCTGTCGTGTGGAATCATTCACAAATGCCTTTTCTTGAGGGAAGGAAGTGGAGATTGCGGAAGAGGAGCTTAGCCTTCTTCAGCTGTGAAAATCCTATTACATTCTCAGCAGCAGGGCGCAGAAACACATGCAAAAACTGTAGCACTCATTGGCTTTTTTTGGAATACGCTGATTAACAGCCTCCTGACTATGAAAACAAATGTCCCAGATGGGAGAGGTTTTCATGAGCCCAAACAAGCCCATGCTTGGCTATCTGGACCACATGCAGCAGGGGGTGGGGGTGGGCGGTGGAGGGTGGAAGTGTTTTTGTTGCTGTTGTTGTTAAGAAAAAAATTGCAGAAATCGATTCTATTTCCCCTACACACACACACACACACACACACACACACCCTTTTCATGTGTCTCTCTTCTCTCATTGCTGAGCAGAACATGACATGCTGATTGAACTTTGATGTTGTAGAAAACCGTGGAATGTTATTATTGGAAACTTACCTTACTATGATTGCTATCTTGATTGATGGACTGCAGCCCTGGTCTGGTATGGGGGTTTGTGTGGGCAATAGGGCACATAGTAATTTCAGAAAGGGACAATGACCATTAGAAGAACATGTGAGGTTTATGATGCCCATGGGCTGGAGAGGGTCCCACTTAGGGGCTGCCCCACGGGCTCTGAGCATGTCCAGACCATGTGCTTTCCTCTTGGAGGGAACACAGCACAACCTGTTGTGTCTTCTGCGCTGTTTCTTGGAGCTCCCATGCCCATATCTGAAACTCATAACTCTGGTCTTTCTTTTATTTTCAAACCAAATGTGATCTTTTTTTATCCTGTTGAGTTTTAGAAGTAGAATGACTAGGTGACCTTCTGAAGCCGGGCCACCAGAAGCAAGTTTAACAAGGATCCCATTGGAAGGTCTCAATGATGCCAAATGAAGTCATGGGCTAACGGCTCGTGCTTGGAAGGTGAGGGAACATGGGATGATTCAGTAGTTGACAAGAACATGAAAGGACTGATACTTCTCTTCTTTCATCTAAAGACAGGACTTCCTACACATGGCATTGTACCTGGCACAATGCCAACCCCCAGTCATTTATTTGGAGGATCAGAATTGCATCAGCCAGCCATTAGATGGGAGTCAGACAGAGGCCATGAGCCATGGCTGCAGGAGGGTCGGGCTGGGCAGGCTGCTTGCCAAGGTTTCCTTTCCTGTCAGTCAAGGCTGCACTCTGCTTTACTTCCCTCTACCCCCATGGCAAGCTTCATGCTCAAATCCCCACCCCACCCCCAAGTTCCTTTAAATGAAAATACTGTCACTGTGCTATTCTAAAGACATTTAATTGTAGCATGGACTTCTTGGCAAAAGAAAACAGATGAGATCAAATGATGAAGGGAGACAAAGACGTATTGAGGAAAGATATATCTTCTATTGTTAATTATATAGAGTGTGCGCATCTGGAGTCTTTACAATGAACAGCAAGGCAGGGATAATATCCCAACTGATCAAAACAGCGCATTCTTCATCACTGAGAAGATTATAAACCTGTACACTAGTTCAAATGCACCAATAATGGTAGAAGCAGCTCACAGTACACTTAGGTTATGTTTAGAAAACTTGGAATACAAAATGTAAAGACACTCAGATTGCGCACTTTAAAAGCACACCTTATTTGAAAAGATATTACAGGCTCAGACACTTCAATATTATCTACTGTGTGAGACCAAGTATCAACAGAACATCACATCTCATTGTCGTATTTAAGGGACAACAGGACGAAGAAGAAAGAACCAGAGTTATAGAAAGAACCAAGATTCCAGTCTTGGGTTCCTCACATAGCAGCTGTGTAGTTTTTGGTAATATAGACCTGCCCTTTATAGTTTCCTTGGCTGTTGGGAGAGTCACATTGGACAATCGGGCCAAGAGGATTATGCAGTCAGAAATTCCATAATAATGCAGGAGGCTAGGCTAGGGTCATTATTGTTGATGTCAACAACCTAGAAAGACAAAGGATTCGCAATAGAAAAGGGTTTTTATATTATTGGACATGTGATTGTTGTTGTTAAGTTGTTAAGTACTGAGGAGTCAATTGTGACTCAAATCAACACTGTACAGGATTTCTGTGCTTATCCTACACCAGGATTCCAAGGGCATGTGCTAGCTTGTCCAAATTTGGAAGTTGGAGCTTTATGAAGAGATACCTTTAGCTTTTTTAATCTAACTGATATGGATAGACAGATGGTATATGTGCTGTAAAAACTATTTTGCTTTCTTTTTTTAGCAAGTAGCCAACAAGTATGATCCAAATTAAGGGACACCATTTGGGGAAGATACTATCATTTAATGGTCCCAGTTCATGGACTGAATAGATCTGGTGGGAGGAAAGAAACTTTCAGTAAGAAACAGACTTGGAGAAAATCGGGAGAGAGAGAAAGTCACAAGGATGTTGGCACATAGGGCCACATGAGAGTAACCACTTGAAATAGGATTAAGGTACTATTTGCTTCTTACCTACATGAGCTATTAGCATGTAGCCCCAGTGGCATTACATTGGTGGGGTAGGGATCAAGGGTTCTTTCATTAGTTTAATGTTCATTATGAAACACTGTGTGCCTTCTCTGTAAAATACACTGTCCTATCAAATAGAGATATAACAGAATAAGGTATGGCATTTTCTTACAGGAAGCTTAAAATCCAACTTGGAGAGTTCATATCTGCCATGGAAAACCAGCAAAGGCTTGATCCTGAACTAACTAAAGATGATTCAAATACCTATAATGAAGGACAGGAAGCTCCATGGGGTCTAATCTAGAATGTTCCACCTTCTAGAAACACATGCATCAAATAAATAACAAAAAAATCCATCAGACAAAGGTTCTTAAAAGAAATGGCAGACGTCCCTCTTAAACTTATTTATTAGTTTAAAAAAAACTAAAACTCCCACACGCTCAAAATTAAACTCCCAATAAAATGTTATCTAAGTAGATTATAGGTATTAAATACTCCGAGTCATTTAATCATAAAAATATTTTCAAGCACTCATTAAAGACCTATAACCTACATATAGCTGCAGGAGGAATTATGAGGAAACAAAGTACCTTGCCTCTCAAATCCTTACAGAGAAGTTGGTGAGTCAAGGAATATTGTGGCTATGATGAAATTAGGCTATTCTCTTGAGTTTATCAAATCATTCAGATAAACAAAATGTTTTATAAAATAAATAACATTTGAGTATATAGAATGAAAAATAAAACACATCCAGGTAAATAAGTGTGTTCCAAAAGACACCCGCATGCAACAAAATAATTTTAGGATTTTATTTGCAACCCCATAGATGAGTAAATAACTTAGAATAAGGGACATTCTTTGGATTGTTAAAAAATGAAAAGAAACACTAGAAATTTAAGACATGAAATTATCTTCTTCTATGAGAGCTCTGGTAGCGTAGTGGTTACGAATCGGGCTGTGAACCTTAAGGTCAGCGGTTCGAAACTACCAGCCGCTCCGCGGGAGAAAGATGAGGCTTTCTACTCCCGTAAAGATTTACACCCTCGGAAACCCTGTACAGGGTCGCTATGGGTCAGAACTGACTCAACGGCACTTAACAACAACAACATGAGAGATAGTCTCTGCAGAGGATACAATCATAAACTATTCAAAGGAATGTTTTAAATCCATACTAGCTAATAGCAAACTTATCTTGGAAAACCGTTTCGCCAGAGAAAGATGAGGCTTTCTTGTCCTGTGAAGATTTAAAGCCTCAGAAACACTATACAGTGTCACTGTGAGTAGAAATCGACTAGACGGCACTTAACAACAAAAACAAATAGATTTGTACAATAGATACATTCCTAGATTATATTATGAGCTATTATAGATGCTGAGATCATGTGTTAATTGTCTAAATTTTTGGCTACATTATCTATGGTTAACTCATCAGCAAACTATGAGAATCTCTTTAAGAATGTAAAACTGAAGACTCAGACACTCAGTATATAGCTCAAAGGGTCGCGGATTGCCCACAAGAGCATAATAAACTTCAGGCAGTGGGATAACTTCACCCAGCCACTCCTTGGAAGCCCGAGACAGGGTCCCTATGCGTCAAAACCGACTCAACAGTACTAAACAACAACAACAAACTGAATGATAAACAGAGCCATGTCTCATTAAACAGATGAAAAAAAGTTGACATTGGGAAGCTGCCAAGATTTTAGAGGAGAAAAACAGACACTAAAGTGATTTGGATAAATAGGAGGGAGTATGAAAGTGCAGAACTGTCGATCAAAGGAGGAAATACACTATAGTATATTTTGTGACAAAAAGATGTATGAAAGAAAATCAAGTATATACAGGAATGATAAAAAGTAAATCATGGGGGAACTGTGCTTAATCACTTGGCCATTATCCTCAATGGATATAAACTTAACAGTGGTCAGATGACTGTAATTTTGAATCATTTTTAAATTGCTGTCTAACCCTGACATCTTATGTTACAAGTATGATTAGTGAATGAGTTTGGAAATTAATACTTATGATAAGAAATTGAAGAAAAGGTGAGACTACTCAGTCTATATAGGTATCACATATGTAAAGTATTCTAACAACTACGATTGTGAAATTTCTTTGTAATTTAGGGGCCTTGAGGAGTTCCATGCTCTCTTTCCTAAGGATAAAATATGGACTGATATGCAAGAGTTTTTGCAAAAAAAAAAAAAAAAAAAAAACTTTTTTAAGTGAGAGAGAGAGAAATAAAGGAAACAGACCAAACACAAACACTGGTATGAGAAGAATTTTCCTGATACAAGCTGATTTACGATCATCCAATTTACGGACAACATCTACTTGCCCTTTAAACAGAACTTAAAATTGACTCGAATCGTTTCTATCATGCAAAATGAAGCAAAACAGAGACAGATCTGAACATTTATTATTTGAATGATTTGTCATGGTTAACTGAAACAGGACAAATAACTGCTCAAGGTCCTGGAATAGAAGACTCGGAAGAGGCACAGTGATTCTCTTAGGGACAGAGAAGGAACCTAAGAAGCCAGCCTAACCACACCCCAACACTTGGCACTTGAATCAACAATTCCAGGACACTCAATCCACACACTTCCTGAGAAATAGAGCAGTGCTAGGCCTCCAAAAGAAGCTCTGGAAACATCGTGGTTAAGAATTGGACTGCTAACCTCAAGGTCGGCAGTTCGAAACTACCAGCTGTTTCACAAGAGAAAGATGAGGCTTTCTGCTCCTTTAAAGATTTACAGCCTCGGGAACCCTGTACAGGGTCACTATGAGTCGGAACCGACCCCATGACACATAACCACCAGTACCAGAGGATCAAAAAGGGTATAAAATAGGTGCTTCCTAGACCCTGCCACAGATCCAAATTAAACCTGAGGGAAATGAGCCAAACACCCTATAAAGGGGGAGAAAGAACAGAAGACCAGTGTGCTCACTTGTGAGAGACACCGCTTCTCCTCTTCTGAGAAGTGCACTTTCAGAGCTTAATAAACCTTGATTGCTACGTGTTGCATTTCGTCTGTTTGCGACAACCTCACGTGGATCTTGCTAGACCTGCAGAAGCCAAGTTACTGGACTGTAACAATGCCCTTTCAGGTGCCTGATGCATGAGACTGGATTCCTGGCAGGACCCTGGGAAGGCCCAGCGATCAATCCACAGCTGGTCACGTCCTAGAGCAGGGCGCCGCTGCTGCCACCTTTGAGAGAAGCAGCATTGATTCTGTTCCCTGGACAAGAGCATTTCCTGAACGTGACTGGGCCCCAGCAATATATGATTCCAGTGTATTTATGACTATGCAGCCCCAAAGGGAAACCACATTCACGATCACATTTTTATTTCTCACAATTATGCAAGAGCTATATAAATTTCCATGCTGATTAGTTACTCATACTGGGAGGTCTTGAAATTTTCTGTTTCCCAAGTAGTTCCCTTAACCTCATGCTTAATTGCCAACAACAGGACATTTAAGTAAAATGAGATATACATTTCATAGATCACATTTTTACTTCTTTTTTTGAGTAATTAGTTCTACCTGAAATTGATTACTCACAAAGGGACTTGGTCAAACTTACCCCAGACTAAAATGATGTAGCGCAGTGGGATGAAATACAAAACCACCGTGGATACCACCAGGATCAAACAGGCCAGGAATGAAAGGAATGGGACCGTCCAGTTGAAGGTGCTGTAGAAAACAACCAGATAGATATCATTCCTTTAGTGCTCAAGAGGAGTCCTGGTGTGGTGCCGTAGGATAAGCATTGGACTGCAAACTGCAGGTTGGTTGTTCAAACTCATCAGCAACCCTATACAGGGTCACTATGAGTCAGAACTGACTTGATGGCGAATAACTACAAAAATTCTTAAGAATATTATCATTTTGCCATGCTTATTTCATAACTATACAATTCAAAAGGCCTGCTGGAAAAGTTTCTTTACCAACCTGGAAATAAAAGTCAACCAAACTGGATAGGTACTAGAAAACACATTCTTAATAAGACAAGACCAATGACGGTTCAAATTGTGGGAATGTTGGTGACTTCCTGGAAATGGCAGTTCCTAGGAGATTCTGGCTTATTAAGGTGCTGGGACCCCGCCATGCTGACATGGCGGGTCTGTGCATGTGGCACAATAGTGAATAATTGCTATCAGGATGGACTGTGAGGGTTGGAAATGTAAAGGAAGACATTTTGTAGCAAAAGGAGGAGAGTGGTTGACTTTGCAGTCCAGGAGTGGAGGTCCCTGGGACCATCAAGGAAGAAGAGCGGAGTGCAGGTCCTTACCCAGAGAAGCAGTGATGCCAGAGATGGAGGCAGAGACAATGACGTGGAGAGATGGAGTGGCTGGAACTCTAGACCCAGAGAAGGAGAGGGGCTGTGTGCTGACAACCAAGGGGCAACCTTGCATGGTATACTCTTTGGTTGGTTGATGATGCATGGAGGGGATTGTAACCATGGCAATGTAATGATATATGATGGGATGAATGTAAAGCTAATGTTCTCCCATGTAAACTATCACATAATTCACAATAAAACATTTAAAAATAATAAAATTTATAGAAAACTTCAACAACTCAACAACAAAAGACAAACAATCCAATTAAAAAACTGGCAAGAACATGAACAGATACTTCACCCAAGAAGACATTCCAGCAGTCAACATATGAAAAAATATATGTGGTTAGCCATTTTGTTGTTGTTGTTGTCAAGTGCCGTCAAGTTGGTTCCAACCCCTAGTGACCCTGTGTAGGGTTTCTGAGGAGTGGCTGGTGAGCTTGAACTGCCAACCTTGCAGTTCAAACTAACTATGCAGTCCAACACACAAACCCATAGCATTGAGATGCAAATCAAAACAACAGTGTGATATCATCTCACCTTAGCAGTATAATAACAACATCTAGTTAAGATGTTGTTGTTGTTGTTAAGTATCGTGGAGTTGGTTCCAACTCATCATGATCCTGTACAGGGTTTCTGAGGCTATAAATCTTTATGGGAGCAGAACACCTCATCTTTCTCCCACGGAACCTCTGGTAGTTTTGAACTGTTAACCTTAAGGTTCGTAGCCTGATTCATAACCACTACGCTACCAGAGCTCCTTTAGTTAAGATGTTGTTGTTGTTGTTAGGTGCCATCAAGTCGGCACCAACTCATAGCGACCTTATGCACAGCAGAACGAAACAATGTCCGATCATTGACCAACCTCACTATTGTTGCCACACTTGAGTCCATCAATGCTGCCACCTGGCCAATCCATCTCGTTGGGGGGGGTCTTCCTCTTTTTCTCTGACCCTCCATCTTACCAAACATGATATCCTTCTCCAGCGACTGTTCCCTCCTGACAATATGTCCAAAGTATGAGAGACGAAGTTTGGCCATCTTGGCCTCTAAGTAGCCCTCTGGCTGCACTTCTTCCAAAACAGATCTATTGGTTACTTTGGCAGCCTATGGCTCTTTTAGTATTCTTCCCCAACACCATAATTAGTTAAGATAGAAATTAACAAATATGGGTGAGGATGTGGAAAGATTGTAACTGTCATGTAGTACTGGTGGGTATGTGGTGCACCCACTATGGGAATTGGTATGGTGCATCCTTAAAAAGTTGGAAAAAGAAGTATCACTTGATCCAACCAACCTACTACTGGCTGTATATAGTATAGAAATAAGAACCAGCCTAAGTGCTGATCAACGCATGAATGGATTACAAATTAAGACACATACACACAATATTCAATATTAAAGAATAATCATGAGCACTTCAGAATGTGGATAAGCCTTCAGGACAGTACTCTAAGGGAAATCAGTCAATCAGAAATGGACAAATATTATATAAGTCTACTATTACAAGGAGCTCTGGTAGTGTAGTGGTTATAAATCGGGCTGTTAACCTCAGGGTCAGCAGTTTGAAATTACCAGTTGTTCTGCGGGAGAAAGATGAGGCTTTCTGCTCCCGTAAAGATTTACAGTCTCAGAAACCCTGTACAGAGTCGCTATGAGTCGGAACCGATTCCACGGCACATAAAAACAACAACTATTACAAAAAGTCAAAGAAAAGAAACGTTTACACGCAGAAAAAGTGTTTTTGATAGCTACCAGGGTTGGGAGGGAGAGGTAGATAAATCATTAGCAAGGTAATTGTTGTTGTTATTAAGTGCCATCAAGTCAGTTCCAATTCTGAGTGATCCTGTCTGGGCATGAGCAATTGGCGAGTTTGAACTACCAACTTTGTAGTTTGAATTAGTCTTGGGGTCCAGTGCTTATCCTACAGTAACACACCAGGACTCCAACAAGACAACCACTATGTGGGTGAAGGATGAACATATAATATAGGCGTGAACAGCACACTGTCATTAAAGAAAAGGAAGATATGCAGTGCAGTCCAAGAGTTACAGACAACAGAGGTAAATACTAGACTATACAAAATCCTGTATTATCAGTAATGGCAAACACTAATTCACAAATAGATACATAGCAGCTAAGCAAGATTTATTAATAAGTACGAGTGGGTTACAGGAACTACACTACCGTCTCTAGATAGGTTTTCTAGATGACATTTCTTTTTACAAAGCTATTCATAGGTTCTGTAACTATATCCATGTTTATAATAGAGTAAACAGGGGGTCAAAGTATGTAAACATCTTAGTCATTACTAACACTTCAAGGCACTGGGTCACTGGGCTTGGAGACTCAGAACCATGGTGTCAGGGGACGTTATTGACAACTGGCATAGGATAGGCCACAAAGACAGTGTTTTGTATCCTACTTTGATAAGCAGTAACTGGCATTTAAATGTCTGCAAGCAGCTATCTAAGATGCACTCCAGAGCACGGAAGAGCGAAGTCAATCAAAACTTCATGGAAACATTGAGTCCCAAAGACTAACAGACTACATTAGGAACTTTAGCATCAAGACCCTAAAATCAGAAAAAACAGATAGTGCCTGACTACCTCTGCCGAGCATTCTGCAAGGTTTCACAACAGAGGGTCTTGGACAGAATAGGGGGAAATGTGGGGAAAATTAAAAATCATTAAAAAGACCAAGCTGACTGTTCTAATGGAGACCGATGGAATGCCTGAGACCTAGAAACAAACTCAAGGCTCAACTGGAACCAGACGAGAGAAAGGCCTACAGGGTGAAAGACTACCACCTTAGGACCCTCAGCCGTACCTGGTAGTG